>NC_086331.1:90381664-90702164 GCF_032445375.1 Bacillus rossius redtenbacheri | reverse complement strand
GTTCATACAACATTTTTGGAACCCTCGTATGCAGAGTAACATACGGGCACAACTGCACTCCGAAAATTTCGAGCCACATAAAGGAAAGTCATTAGAAGCTCACCTCAATGAAATCTTTGAGCGTACGAGGTACAAGGATTCGGAATTGAGAGACGACGAATTTATCGCAATGTTGTGAACGCAACTGCCGTTTGGATACCAACTACAGTTGACTCGTCAGCAGTATTCAAATATGGCTGAATTCAGAGACAGTCTTTAAAGACCAATTCCGATAAATCATTCCAAAGATAATTGCGAATGTAACACCCCGTATTTAAAAAGAGGGAATAATCAAATACATGAGCCATTTTTCCACCACGATAAAAAAAAACGCACAAATATACACGTTGGGTAGGGAATACCAAGAGCCAACGTAGGGAAATAAAAATAAATAATCGAATTAAAAGGTATTGGTAAGACAAACGGAATGATTATTCACAAAGCGAAGGGCCAATAGTAAAACCCAAAACATGGTGGAAAAGAGAAATGAAGTTTCGGCATACAGCTGACGAGACACCTACGCTGGAAGTGAGAGCACAGCAGAGTGAACTGCAGGTCAGATGCGCAGATGCTCCCCAGCACGCAAGGACGACTGCTTCCCCTTCGAGATCAAAATGTCTGTGGGCGTGACTGTCCCTTCACGCTACTTTACGAAGCACCTTTGCCGTGTGTGATCAGTCAAACTGGACAACAGCCATTCCTTTCCTTATCAAATATTGGTATGCAGGCGCCCAGGATGATCACGATATCCCGGAAACTACAATAATAAAGCAATACCAATCTCACCAGCGAAGCGGGAGAGAAGCTTTCGAAGAAAATGTCAGACACGAAGAAGGAGAGTCGATGCTAATAAAAGCCAATCCTTTGAGCAGTTTCTAGGAAAATTCTCTTTGAAAACTTTTTTTTGTACGATGTTCCTTTTAAGATAGGAAAAGTCATCAGGGGGGAAAAATTTTACCATCTCGTTACACTGAACACGTCACCGTTGATACGGAACTATAACATTTCGCAACTAAGGGTTGTATAAAACTTTTTTGATTCAGTGAATAAGCAAATGCTAATGTTAATATTACCATTATTTGAAATCAGTATTTTGTTAAAAATGAGTTTAGAATTGAAATCTAAGAAGTTCTTTAATGCTGTAGTACATATTATCTTCGTTGAAAGAATATATTAGTTAGAATAGCTTAAAATAATGCTAAGAGTCTAGAGTTCCATTTTCGCAGAGAAACGGAAATGTTCTGTGCATATTTAAGTCTCAAGTTCTATATATTTTTGTAGTGGTCGATATTTTGGTGCCACAGTAGCACTGGACCATCGAGCGCGTTACCGAAGTGATTGCTTTATTAATTTTAACACACACACACACACACATATATATATACTACTTTTATCTTGAACTATTCCCAAAGATTGTCAAATTTAAATCATGGTTGTTGAAATGTAGTCACCAGTTCAATAAATTAATTGCTAGCTTAAGCACAATCCATTATATAAATTAAGTGACGAATCTCGGACTTTTAATTTAGAGTCACGTTCAACTAATGTTTACTAGGGTGTGTTTATATATATATATATATATATATATATATATATATATATATATATATATATATATATATATATATTTGACAATCTTTGGGAATAGTTCAAGATAAAAGTAGTATATATTGGTTCCTCCTGCAGCTGGAGGCGGATTGCGATGGTGGTGGTGGCGGTGTCCGCCATCTTGGATTGTGATGTCACAGCGCCCATCTTGAATGAACTTGACCTCTGACTGTGACCTTGACCTTTGACATTTACCTTGAACTTAAACCCGGCCGACATGTTGGATTCCGTCACCTTAAAATTGAGTGCCCCACTTACAATGTTGCACTTTTCGCTACGCACGCCATCTTGTATGTACATGACATCATCGTTTCACTTTCCGTTACAGTCCCACCTTTGATTCTAGAACATTACGATTTTAGTTACGGCCAAAATTTTGAATCCTAATGGCACGTCTGCCAAATTGGATTTGACATTACAACCACTTTATTTCGATTCAGACGTCATATCCACCAATTTTTTTTTCTTTCTGTTCTGCTAGAGGCCGCCTTTTTGGATTCCGTCATATTTGTTTTGGTGTTTGTTCCTAGGGAGCGCCAGTATCGATCGGCCTCATGCACATAAGGTTGATATTCTATTACCTACAAGTCCTTTTCGACAAATTAATTTTAATTTTTTATACAAAATACATTGGAAGCGCTGTGATTTGAACCATGATAGCTCTGACTTCTAGGTTGGAATACCAACGCCCTGAACCGCACAGCCATCGAGACATCTAACAGACTGACAATTAAATAAGGTATATAAACAATAATAAGTACATATTTGGACTTGAAAGTTTTATGAAATCGAAGGAATAATACCATCACCTGTTCAAGACCAAACCCCCATCTTTATTTTTTCAATACTTGCTACTAGGTAAAAGCGCTTGTTTTGTGTAGTACACACATCATCTGCTACAGAGCGCTGCCACCATATTTGTTTGTTTTTTTCCCCGATACTGTTCATTAATATTTATTTCCTTGATATCCATCATCTTGTCTGCTTTCTTGGCCACAATCTTGGAAAATCGTAATTTTTTAGCTGTATATACGGAAAAAATTTCATAAGTCAGAAAAATTACTTATTAAAATAATAATTGATAGGATATATATCTGTACTCGGTGCGATCCCTGGACGATGCACAAAAAAAAGTAATTTTAGGTAAAAAAAATTTGATTAAAACATGGCGAAACTTTCTAAAATCAGCTTAGGTTCGTAGTCTACCAGCCTCCAGTAAGCTGATGATAGCATATTGGCTGTGCTTCCTTTTCATTGATTGTGGATCGTCAAGTCTGTACTCAGGACATCATTTGTCTTGTGGTTCGGAGATGTCTGGTCTAACCCCTTACATCGGAAATGGCCTTTTTTAAAATATTCGTCGAGTATCATCGAATAATATCACTCTTGGTTCGGAGACGCTTGGCCTATATGCCTACCATTATACAAGACCTGGTTGGAAAGTATTTCAATATCGAGATATTAGACTGTCATGGTAGACACATGTATCTTGCATAGAGTCATTTTTCGTAGAGAGAATGATTAATAAATATAATTGAGAATTTATTTTAGTCTTTGGCTACTCTTATCACTGTCCGAGAATAAAAACAAAAATGGAAATATATAGAGTCAATCTTAAATAAGTATACGATTTTTTAATGATATTTCGATTTTTTTTCAAAATTTCTAGCTTAATTACTATGAATTTCCAAGGTGGCAGTTAATATGCAATTATTATCTTACTGGAGGCTGGTAGACTAGGAACATTAGCTGCTTTTAGGAATTTTCACCATATTTTATTGAATAAATATTTTTTTTTTTTACTTAGAATGACTTTTTTTTGCATCGTCCAGGGATCGAAGCGACGACGGATTCCGGTCGGACCAATCATTATTTTGACAAATTATTATTATTTATGATTTTTGGAATTTTTTTTCATTTCTAGCTAAAACATTACGTATTTCTATGTTGATGACCAAGACAGCAGACACGATGGTGGATGTCAAGGTAATAAATACTAATGAACTCTAGCAGCTAAAAATCAAACCAATATGGTGGCAGCACCATCTAGCAGAAAAAGTGTGTACTACACAACACTATCGCTCCTAGTAGCAAGTATGAGAAAAAAATAAAAGATGGTTTCTTATATTTTATATACCTTATTTAATTCTCGGTCTTTATGGACTTAAAGGCGTTAAAGATTTTCAATCCAAATGTCAAAAATTTCATGGTTCGAATCACAACGCTTTCAATTTATTTTGTACAAAAAATTAAATTTAATATTTCGATAAGGACCATAACAGCTCTGGTAGGTAATGGAACATCGACCTCATGTGCATGCAACAGAGTGATGATGGTGCTCTCTAGAAACAAACACCAGATTCAACAATGACGAAATCCAAGTTGGCGGCCTCCAGCAGAACAGAAAAATACAATATGGCGGACATGACGTCAGAATCGAAAACAGTGGTTGTGATGTCAGGCCCAAGATGGCGAACGTGACATTAGGAATCAAGATGGTGGCCGTAACGAAAATGGCCACATTCTAGAATATAAGAGGGCGACCGTAACGAAAAATGCAACGATGACATAGTACACATCCAAGATGTCATGCGTAACGAAAAGTACAACATAAGTGAGTGGGCAACTCCATTTTAAGATGGCGGAATCAACTATGGTGGCCTGGTACAAGGTCGAGGTCAAAGGTCAAGGTCAAAGGTCACCCAAAATGGACGCCGCCGCCACTACCATACTCCTATTCCAGCCGCAGGAGGAACCAATAAATACTACTGATATAGTTAGTATTAAAAGTCTGATAGTAAATTTAGCCCATTAACGAACTCGACCGAGGGTACCCATCTCTATATTTCTATTTTATATATCATTCTGGAAGTAATTTGTACAAAATTACGGCAGTTATAATGTTAGCAATAAAATTAAATATATTTTTATAAATGTATATAAACTTTTTAGTTGACGATGGATCTGAGGTCCAAAGACCATGGTAAGTATAACTAGGTAAGGACTTCCCAGTAGTCGCACCATGGTAACGGATGACGTTGCCTAGAGCCGTTTCCACCCACGAATGCACTCTGTGGCTGCTCCATGCCCACCTTGCACCTCCTCACATAGTCTGCGAGCTGACCGGAACGACGTGCCTTCCGCTTGGCTTCTTGGCACCAGTACAGGCTGACTAAGTATATGTAACGAAACGGACGTACATCTGCACGAACATACAACTCAGTAGGATACAATCGGAGGATACGATAACATTAGGGGAATACGATCTTATCATAGGAATACGATCCCATCAGAGGGATATGGTCAACAATTACGGATTATTAAGATGGAGGCGAAGATGGATGATAGCAGTTTGCTGGCGGCTGGTAGACTATGAATTAAAGTCACTTTTAGGATTTTTACCATATTTAAAGAAATAAGGTTTGTTTTAGCTGAAATTATAATTTTTTCTTCGAGCAAGGATAGAACTGAAGAGGGAATCGATCGAATCAACACGTAAATTATTGACTGATATTTTTGATGATTTTTTAGATTTTTTCCTGAATTTCTAGCTTAATAAATACATATTTTGAAAATGGTGGCTAAGACGGCTGCCATAACATCACAATGGCTGATGTAATATACTCATTAACATTAGGGATGCGGGGTCAGTCTGCTGGTGGCTTCCGTGGAAGATGGATTCTTCTCAATGTTTTTGTCATCATTGTTTTTTAACTGGAGACTCCACAATGTGTGTTTAGTTTATCAAAATTTAATTGAGTTGATTTATTATTTTTATTTATATTTATTTACAGCATACAAATCACGGATTTTCAGGATGACAGCAGTAACAAAAAGTGCAACTTTAGAGAGTAGGGAATTCTATTTCAAGATGACGGAATGTTTTAGAATTCAAAATGGTGAACATGATATAGTCTAACATGGCGAAATCCAAGGTGGCGGAATCCAAGAAGTTCGCTGGTGTCAAAGGTCAAAGTGAAGGTCAAGGTCATCCAAGGTGGCTAACAAGATATTACAATCCAATATGGCGGCTTCCAGCAGACTAGAACAAGATGGCCGAAAACACATCAGAATCGATAAAAGTAACTGTGATAGATCCAATGCCATATTGATGATGTCATAAACCAAGATGGCTACCGTAACAAGTGAATACAAGATGGCAGACATTAAATCTAAATTAAATATGGTGGCCGTAACGAAAACTGCAATGTTCGGTGATTGATATGTTCAATTTCAAGATGGTGGAATGCAAGATGGTGGAATACAAGATGGTGGCCATAACAAAAATTACAACGATGACAGGACCACAACCCTGACTTAGTGGCTCGAATTTTTTTTTAATTTTTAAGGCTTCTTAAGCTTATTTTAGGAACTGTTGTTCTTTTAAGGGCAAAGATAATTTAAGGCATTGCGATTTTCATTTTTTTTTTACTTTTGGTGAAATAAAACAGTGAATTTTCCCTGAAAACATGAATTTTTCCCTTGAAAAAGGAACATTTAGAGGAATTTGTATAAATTTGTGTCATTTTTGAGGAATTTTGAGGAATTTTGAGGAATTTTTTCCTAAAAATCCAAGATGGCGGTAGTGTCATCTCGCACCTTACCCTGAAGCCTGTCCGAGACTCAGCTTTACTTAATTACTTACCAGTTAGCTGCAACGTCAAAGGCGTATACTAGGCTTGGGAAGCAATAAAGTTCATTTGTCGTAAAAATGTATTTCAACTTATTTTTACTTGATTAAGCTACAGCCGAAGCTTTTCTGTTGATTTTAGACTCTCTCTGTATATGTGGTTAGGGAGCTTACCTGGAATATTTCGGGACGTGGTTCTTTATGGAGATTGTGATAACATTTTAGAAGTCTCTTACAAGCTATCTTAATTACTAAGGGTGATTCCACCCTCGAAAATTATTTTTAAAAAATGGTACTCGTGAAATATATTCAAAATAAATTCATAGAGATAGTGTTTTGTGCTACAGAGTTTTTCACCCTAAGCATCTGTGTAATATTTAATTGAAAAAAATTAAAATACCATTGAAAACTTGTCACCGCTATTACATATTTTATTTATATAATTGGTGTAGCACTATTATTTTTCATATATTATTCTTACGTGTTCAGCTCCAAATTGAAAGGCATACATCACAGCCTTGGGAAACACTGTAAATCATAAGTTGTAATCTGTTCCCAACTAATGTTTTTCGTGATGAACCTGCAGCTGAGGTTTGTCGATCGTCTTATGAATTATCCATTATATTGAATGGATCTTTCATATAGGAGAGATAAATTGATTTCTTGAGAAATACGTTTATAATTATCAATGATTTCATATAACGCCCTCACAATAGTATAGTAAATTCAAAATAAATTACAATGCGCTTAATTCTTCTGAATATTCTGCTGTCGCGTTTAACTTTCAGCAGCATTAATGAAACATTACACATACCTATACGTGTGTCAGTTTTGTTTAATGCTCGCTATTGTGTTAAGTGAATAAATGGCTGAAACAGGTACATTCGAAGTGGTTTTTCAGTCAAGAAAATTTAGATTCTAAAACCCCTGATAAAAATAGGCACATAGAGCCAACTTTTATACTATGTCGTGTACACAATAAAATTTTAGTCATTGCTTACAATCACCAGCTTCAAGCATGTTAACTTGAATGCTGAAAGCACGTGTATCCTGAATTGTATCGTCCGATTTTGTGTTGGTTCCTGTGTGTTTGTGTATTCATCTCTTGGTCCGGTCTTGAGGCTTGTCTGTGACAGGGGTCGGCAGAGCGCTGCTCGCGAGCCGCATGCGGCTCTTTTAATGGGATGTCACGGCTCTACAACTCACTGCGCTGCCACAGCACAACAAATAAAAGCCAAACAAAATGGAACGGCACAATCACAACGCATGTCCTCACCCTGCGCGCTCGCATCCTACCATCGCATCGCCCGCCACCGCACCTGTCCAGTTGCTGGTTTTATTTTAATAATTAATTAATTAAAATAAGTAAGGTTCTCTTGTTTTACCAGTAGAGCTATAATAATGACTACCATATTTTTAACATTTACGTGTTTTTTTTCTAAGTAGCCTTTATTTATTAGACTTTATGTTGAATTTGTGATTAAAAAATATTCATTTAATCTCTTTTTTGTCTTAAAATTTAATGTAGACACAGAGAAACTGCAAAAGTTGGAGAATCTGTTTACTTAATATTTGTCTCATTTCACTCGAAAGTCTGCCGACCCCTGGTCTATGACATACAGTGTAAACCAACAATGTCGTATGTACAAAAAAAATTAAACCATGATGATATATAATGAGTAAAGTCAAAATATTGGTGGATATGATGTAGAATCGTTTGTTATATTACCTGCCTGTCCATACAGACCCACTGTAACATAACCTCCCCCCGCCCCTCTGCTAGTTACCTACCTGTGATAACCGCACGCAAGCAAGGAATTAGCGTTAAACCTAATTATAGCCCACATTTGCTTTGCAATCCAGACGGGACTTGAAGCATTGCACGCACCAACTCCATTATTGTGACACCCTGGGAGCTTATCCACCCGGCGGCCACTCGGATCCAGTCGCAGGTCGGCCGCGATCGGTCGACTATAAATACGCGTGCCGCAGCGCGGCGCCTTCAGTTGGGCCGCGGCCTTGGCGGTGTGACGTAAGGCGCCGACGCTCGCTGGAAACATCGGGCGTGCAAGTACACGCACAACCGAACAAAAATTATAGAAATTTACATAGTTCTTTTGAATGACTCTTGCAACGGGGAACATTTATTTAAAACAATTCCATTGCCATATGCCATTTGGTGGTTTACACTGGTTGTCATAGAAAAACTACAAGAATGAATACCAAAGATGAATACATAAACACAAAGAGGACAAACGACACTGTTATATATTTCACCTTTAACTTACGAAGAACGCTGGTTACAAATTGTCCAGGGATCTTCGTAAATTTATGAACATCTTAAACTTACGAACACTGAGTTCACTTAATTAGAACATTAATCCAAAAGAACTTTCTTGGCATATTAAAAAAATTCAAAAACGTTTAAATCTATAGCCAGAATACTCTTCTTTTGTCTACGTGAGTGTTTACCTTTTTTTTTTTAAGGACGAAACATACAACTCGGAAGTCGAAATACGGCATAGATTCTATGAAAATTCAGTTATTTAAAATTACGAATAACTCTTCGTTTATTTGGGGTAACTTCTCCGTTAAAAAGTCCGTAAATTTAATGTAATTTTTAATAGTGCAATATCAGCAGGTGGAATATTTTACACGTCTACACAACACATTGAATTCGATGACTGAACTCCTTCCACGGAATTCTCTGAGCTGTCTAGGCATGTATCATTTGTCATTAATGGATTCATATTTTTTTCTCCGTGTGCTAATGTATTCTATTTGTTTTACATTCTAGAGGATATTCTCTCACAACCAGTGTAAGAAAGCTATGGCGTATGGCCAAGGAAATATTTTAAATCGAGACATTAAATTTAATTTCTTTAAAATAGTAATTTACAAACAATCATCAACCGTTTGCTTCCACTAACAATCCAAAAAAAGTGAAATAGTTAACAACAATGCCTCAAGCTAGATTAAGTTTAAGGGGACAAGTTGTTCACCAGATTAATGAGTTTCCAACTCCCTTGCAACTTGACGTGGTTTTTTCTAATAGGACGACCACTTTGTGAGTGGTCCGATAAGTTTGCTTATTTTAAGATGAATTGGGTAAACCCGGATTTTCCGCTTGCCGGAAACGTTGCGAACATTTCTGCGCTCCAACGGGTTTTCTCGGGGTGCTTCAGATTGTACTCCGTAGTTGTTTCACTTCTGGTGTCCACCACTAATCCGTCTCTAGGGATTTATAAGTTGACGAGACTTAACTCCCAACTCCCGTAGAAAGAGGAAGTTGTAAGACCTGGAGATAAAAACAAAACCTGTAACTTATCTTGTCCAGATAGAGCTTACAAATCTCCAAATCCGAGTTTAACTTGAGAACACTGTTCCCCGAGCATGCTAATAAGGTACTAACAGAATTTTAGCCTCGAAAGCGTACAATTTCACAAATAATCTTTCTATTTGACTTGTGCTTCATAAACGTTTTAACTTATGGTTGTCCACCAAAAAAGGGTTGGGTATTTATTTTAAACGGACAAGAGAAAATATATATAGAAATATTTACCGCATATAATAATTCCTTAACTTGTTTATGGTCACTGGCATTCTGGAAGCAGCAAGTTGTGCACAAACAATCTTTTGTCAGCAAACTTCGTAATAATATTTTGATAGTGCGACCACTTTTATTGAGTTTATATGAATATCTGTTATTTCTTCACTTATGTGTGTAGGCTTACGTGTAAGAAAAATTCTACTGAACCGAAATCATAAAAACGTTATTTAGTCAAAATCAAAATATAGGTTGTTGAGGATCTTACCCAAAATATTTCGGAATGTGTTTTTTTATGTAGATTGTGATAAAGTTTATTGACGTCACTTACAAACTAGCACAATTACTAAGGGTTATAGCCGCTATTGAATATTTATTTAAAATGGTACTCATGAAATGTTTTCAAAACAATATTTTGTGGATAGTGTTTTATGCTACAAAGGTTTTTCACCATAAAAACTAAACTTATTAACACCCCATCCAATGTTACTGATATTAGACACCGATTTATTAATATTTATGTCTAGTGAGCAAATGAACCCCTCAGACTGCAAATGAAAGGGATTCACTGTTTCAACGTACAACGCATAGAGAATTTTCATCGGCAAAGATGCAATGCCTGAAAGCAGGCAATTCCTTGACTGCGCGGCCAATACTCGGTCAGCTTTATCTAAAGGTAGACTCAGACTGATCCTTCGCGCCCGTCTGTTTTCTATCCGTGCGTCAATAACGTGACCTCAATCCAATCAGAAAGCACGGAAGTGCCACCCGTTGGTCCGTATAAAATCTCCCTGAGGTAAAACTTCCGACAGACGGATGAATGAATTTTAACCTCCAAAATGTTTACAATGTATTGCCGGCAACATTTACTATCTGAAAATGTTTTGAAATTCGTGTGTTTAGCTGCTTTCATAAAATGATTTTTAACTGACGTTTGAACAAATTTTTATATTTGAATAAAAAAACTGAACGAAACAAAGAAGTGTAATTAAAACTGAACGTATATTAATATATATCAGAGCAAATAATTGAGTGTCCTACTTTCATGATCGTCAATATTCACGAGAAATTTTCACCACTATTGAAGCCTTCAAGTCAGGTGGCAGCATCAAGATGAAAAAAGAAAAAAAAAATGGGTGCGTGTACTTAGGTACGCGCGTGAAAAGTTATACTTCTTTGGCATCATTAAAAAATAGTTTTTAATTGCATGCAAATAATTCTCCATGGCAGCGTTATTCTCCATGGTAGCGTTAAACGTTTAACGCAACCTTGTTGGAAGTCGCATTAGAAGTATAACTTCAAAAAAATGTTTGTGGAACGTGCGGATCGTCGCGAATCGCTCGGCTTGTGGACGGACGGGCGACCGCCGCGACGGATCATAGAGTCCAGCGTAGCTGGCTTCACGGCAGTTGGTGCTGGCGTCGAGTGTTCTGCAGCAGGGGAAGTACCCGACACAGCAGGCTGACCTTGCCCGAGAGCTTGCCACTTCTCACGGCGTGACTCCTGGTGTACACCAGATAAACCAATTTGAAGCAAACTTATTTTTCTGTACTGATTGTTCTTGGTGACAATCAGTCGGTGGCCGATTCCCCAGGTTAAATACTTCGCTAACCACGGCGTCAAGGAAGTATAAGTATTGGCTACTTCGAGGGTGTTAATAGTTGCGCAAGTGCTAATATTTACGCAAATTTTCGAGAATTTTTACGCGCATTATATTACACTTAGCGAACATTTTTGAAAAATATATGTGCAAACAACAAATGCAAGGTAGGTAACGTGTTATAATTTCGTTTTAGCTCTTAGATAATAGTAATGACAAGAAATAAAAAAAAACATGGCGTATGGCACCGAGCCTTGAGACTTGAGAACGGCTGTAAGTGGCTTATATGAAACCCGCCTTAATAAACATGCCCAAACATCCTTGTCGAGTTTCCGACCAACATCCTCGACGTTGTTTCGTTCACACCCTTAGCGCTGTTGCCAGATCTTCGCACGCTGCAGCTCACTCGCTGCCCTCTCTTGCAGACTGACGCCACATCAACGAGCGTCTTACAACATCCTCGATTTAGTTTTGTTAATAATGGCGGATCCAAGGCGCGTAGCCACACTTTTAGAAATTACAGTACATTTAAGGTCTATTAAACGAAATTTACCTGAAAAAAGAAGGGTTCTTCTTAATTTCGTATAATTGAGTCTTCGTAGAAGCAATGACGTATTTCCACTTCTACATTATGTATTTCAGTGTAAGCAGAGTAATCACGCACGTGGAAGTATTAATTTTGTTTTTGCAGTCATCTTAATTAATTTTTGAATGTTTTGATTTTATAACAAGATTATTATTGTGGATTTATTTTAGAAGTAAGTGAAATAAGTAAATTTAAATCTACGGAGATAGCTATAAATTTACGAAGAGCCCCGGATAATTATTATTCAGCGTTCTTCGTAACTATAAGTTGAAAATTTTTTTAACAGTGTGCTGTTGTTACGGTGACTGTTCAAATAAGAAAGTTTTTTACCCGAGTGGGCGGCACGTACCTCATTACACAACTTTTTATCGTCTTTAGCCAGCACAGACTTTTTTTTTTGCAATCGGACGTGAAGTTTTGGGAGAAAAGGGTTAAAAATTGGTTTGAACCAGTTTTTCTCAGAATCTAGGCACTGTATGAACCAATTTTTTTTATTCCTGATTTTAATGTTTAAATAATTTTTACACATAAACGAATTTCCGTAAGTGAAAAATTGTCTCTAAAACTGATAGTATGTGAGCTACACGAGCTCAAAGTTTAGTTTTGTAGCATTTCTTGCAGAATGTATCTCAAAAAATACTTGATGAAATTTTCTAATTATTGGTATAGTGCAAGTCATATACGTGAACTATTGAATTGCATAATTTAAAAATTTTAAAAATTTACCAGTTGTATTTGTGCACGGTCATAAAATCAGCTGATTTCACTTTGATATAAAAACTGTAAAATCTAACTTAAAGTAAAAAATCAATATAACCATGAAATACACACAACCATATACTTTTATAAAAAAACAATAAATGTTTGATATTCTTAATAGTACTACAGATCCAAACTACAAGGTGAATGCATGTTTTCTTGGCACCTGGAATTCCAAAATATATCAGATGCAATCCGCTACTCACTTGGCGCCGTGAAATCTGGCTGAGCATTAGCTTTCCAAACCCAAACCCTACCTCCCCAGCACCCTGGGTGAGCAGGTAAACAGCCTGGCTTCACCCTACCTGATTGTCGCGTCGCGTGGTGTCCAATTGCCAATACGTGGGTCGCTAGTTTAATACAAACAGTGCTGGTTTTAGATGCAGGCTCTGTCAGTCTTCTGAAATAAATCGTACTATTTTAAAATCAATGGTTTTTCTTGCAACAATGGCTCCCCAGAAATTAAGGAATGGCTAACGATATTTATACAATAAAAGAAACACGTCACAAGCAATAAAATAATACCAAGCTTCTCAGCGATTGTTGCGTGAAAATGCGGGTGGTTTGGAAGAAATCCAGCCAGATACATCAATTAGTTCGGCAGAATATGGCCATCAAGTTCGGAAAGAATTTCAGAAAGTGTATTTTATTTACAGTATGGGTGAAATAAATTTGTGCTTGCAAATTAGTACAATTTTACAATAGCTTGATAAAAAAATGCAAATATATATGTAGGTATATTTTAATGTGTATATTTGTTTAAATATATGTTCTCATGCATACATTGCGTGTGTAATGTAGGTGTGAGTACGTATGTGTAGGATATGTTTGTTTGTAAAGTCGTTTGGTCTGTGGTTAGAACATCCCAGCTTGCTTACTGCCTGAGTTGAAAATGTTTTCGATTGAGATTTGGTGTTATATCCTTTCACTCACGTGTCACCTGAGGCAATCGCAAAACCACTACGGGATCACCTTATCAAGAAAACTTTAGGTGTTTCGCGGTTTCCAACCACGCCCTTAACTGATATTAGCAAGCTCACAATTCAGCTAAGGATATCATCATCATCATAATCATCATCAATATCATCAATATCATCATCATGATCATCATCAATTTAATAGTCATCTGAAAGTAAAATGTTCTCATGAACTCATGTTTGTATTCAAATAGGATATGAGTGTACGTTAATATTTATAGTATGTTATTTATATATATGTAGTACGTTAATATTTATCAACATATGTATAGGTTATAAGTAGGCCTTCATTCAAATATGTTGAAGGGTGCAATTTTGTACACATAGGAGTATGTATGTTTGTTTATATGTATGCATGTACATAGGTATGAATGCTTATATTTCGGGCATGAATTATTCTTTAAAGTATTTCTCCCAAATATGTTTGGAAAGTAATTAATTAGGCTAAACTTGGTTATCTGGTAAATGTATAATAGATGATAGAAAACAAATATTTTATTTTGTATGTTGAAATGAAGGGTTGCAACAAAAACATGGGAGATTAAAACATTGGGACGACGAGACCTCCATGATTATAAAGGGCCTTGGAAATATTTGCTACTGCTTGGTGCTAATGAACGATAACATGTTGGTGGTTAGACGGAAACACTTATTGGTGTTGTTTCCTTGGCATATAGCGTAATGTACTTGTCCGGTTAAAACACCGAAGACAAAGTTTAAGTGACGTTAACACAAAAACTTCAAACAAATGCAAACCTTTTAAAATTTTAAAGAACTAAGCAATACTTCCAAAACAAATAACACATAACTTAAAATTATAAATTTACAGGTGGTACTTGGTTCTTCCCGCCGTATTTAAAACCATGGGTGTTCTATTATACAACCAATCAAAAATTATTTTTAAAACTATTTTTTTAATAGATGCAAATATTTTAGTTACAAAATTCGGCAAAAATAATTTTGTTATAAGAACATGTAAGTTTGTAGCCTATATGATGATAATAAATTGGTTTAAATAAATGTTTTTAAAATCGTTAGGAGTAATAATGACGATGAAGTTTTAAATATTCACATGAAAACATGTAGACTTTTATTAGTAATAATGTGTAGTGGCACAATGAGAAAGACAAGAAACTTAACACGCATCTGTGGCTGTAACGCACAGTGAATTATAGGGTTCCAGCGAATTAACGTCAAAATATTGTTGTTTACTATGTCAGCTTCTGTGACATTGCTATTCTAAGAGCATTCATAGATTTTAACTGTGTATTGAAAATTTGTTAAGGGGCCAGCGTATGTATTAATTATCCAACAATTCCATTAAAAATAAACCAACCACCACGTGCTCAGCCAGCAGTCACTACAGAAAGGAAATACAGTAGTTTAGTAGATGATTTCTAATGAAAACATTGAAAATCTTAGCTAAACAGTTTATCTAGCACATGCTTATAACTCTGTTGTCACAACTACCACATGCAAAAACCTCGAACAGTATTTTAAGAATTCGCTACTCGAGTGATGGTAATTAATATGTATAAGTAACCTATTAGTATTTTAAAATGTAGCATTCTATACTTGGAGTAGAAATAACATGTCTAGAAACAATAAAAACATTTTGTAGCTGATAATTTGGGTTACTTCAAAGATTCGCCCTTCCTGGATTTGATTGTGAGTATCAGAAAACATGATTATGTGTTACACCTAAGGAAGAAAGAAAAAAAAATATGGACATAGCTTAAGCTTTGCTTGTTTGAGACACTTAACACAATAAAGTAATGTAACTGAAATTTTCGATTTTCAGATTCGCTGAATTTGAATTTAATCAAAGTTAATTCATTGGTTTATTAAATTTATATTTTACTATCCGCGGATGTATAGAGATAGTCGTAAAAAACCAATATTTACAATTATAAAATTTATTTTAAAATATTCACAAAATGCTTATATTCTGAGCTTTATAAAATACTAAATAATGTAAATAGTTGATACAGTAGAAATATTACATAATAGGTGGAGACGGTACTGTAAATGTTAAAAATATTTTTGCCATATTTACCAATATCGAATGGAAAATATATGAGGTTTTTAAACTTAATATATAGTTTAATCTGTTAATAAATCCTTCATAAAATATAAATAGAGAAAAAACTTAATTATGTTGTAATATTAGTTTGAGGTGATGTATAACAAAAGAAAGATATAATTTTATCTAGGTCTCAAGTTAAACGCTAGTTTGCCAACCTATATTTACCACATATCTTTCTCATAAAGGGCTTGAGTAAAAGATTTTCTTAAATTAGTTTAAGTGGAAGCGATTGAAATAAATATTTTACCAAAATATGTTTCAAAACATAAGTAGATCAATTTTATAGAATTAAATTCTGCTCATAGACTTATACTGGCATGGACAAGCTGAAAGGAATGTTCTCGTTTCTTTTATTTATCTTGTAAGTAAGCACAAAAGAACGCGGTTTATTCTTCACGGCTTATGGGCTGGATATTATGTATATTGAGTGCTCACGAACATTTCAGAGATCAAAAAGTTTGTTCGTAGTGTATTAGTTTGTGTTGTGCTGTTCTTGTGGTTAACCAACAATTTTCACGGTGTTCTTTGCTAACCAGTATTGATATTCTGAATGCAATTGATTTATCATAAAATAGAATTAAGCAGTAGCAATTCCATTACCAATTACCAGATAGGTTTGTGGTGCTGTACTTGATGAAATTTCTGCTTTATACTGTCGTGTACAAAAGGGAGACATAAGATATTAAATTTGCATGTATTACAAAAATTAAAGCTTTCTTCCACAAAATGATTTGTTGGTTTACTTCTGAAGCTCCTAAAAAACTAATTTACTCGAACTGTTACTCTGACAACCTGAAAGGATGTGTTTTATGTGTCTTATTATGATTGTTGGCACAACTTTATTCTCACTAAATAAACACTTCAGTTATGTTAAAAACTTTTGTTGGGGCGATATATATGTCCATCGTGCACCTTAGGTTGCCGAATGTTGCCAAATGTAATCTCGTCAAAATAACCTCTTTCTTGACATAATTAAGAGCAGATGACCTGTGTTTCGTAGTTAATTAATTGTTAAAAATTAGTATGGGCATGTTTATGCACGTGTCTGTTGCAATACCAATCACAGTAATTCAGTGTGGAAGCAAACTCGGTCAAGTAAGCCAACGACTTCTCTCTCAGACGGCCGCCAATCAGGAGGAAGAAACCGCTGGAGCGGGTAAACCTTGTAGCTGTCTGATCGGCGTTCAAAATTTTTCGCCTAAAATGCTTGCCCCTAATAATGAGTTTAAAAGCTGGTTTTATGCCTTGAGTAAATAATATTTCAGAATTTGAATTTGACATTCGCGCGGTTTTAATACCGGCCAGACGTGACCACTGCAATTGTCCAATAGAGATTTAAAAAACGTGTGTGTGTATACGAGACCCCGTGCATTTATGGTTTTGTTGTAGAGTAATGTGAAATGAATTTTTATATTCATAAATATTTATTTCAAAACCTGTAAACTCAATGTTGGAGACTTACTAAATAAATAATTCATGTGCAATCAGTGTTTGATATAATTTTTTTTAGATACAACGATACGAGAAAAGTGCTTAAGGTAAATGTTGTTCCAAAACTTATTTCCCGAAACAATTTAAAACCTTGCATGGAATCAAATAGGAAAAAAAATTCACGCCATTTTAATCTACAAGTGAATGACGAAAACCTTACATTTTTTATTTCTGGAATTTCGTTTATTTTTTACGGAACTGGCGATTCTTCCCATAACTATAACATAACAATGCATAGTACAAAACAATTTTCGGAGGGACTTTATCTACACGCAAAACAATTATATTTCATTTTTGGTCACCCAACGAAGCTAAGAGGTTTTAATGACACACAACATGCAAATGATGGTGAACCACATTAAAACAATATATGTTTCGGATATCACACATACTTTTGTTAGAGATTATTTCTAGCGTTAGTGAAAGTGGATTTTATCCTCTAGGCTTTTGAAAAAAATTACAAGGTATTCAAATAAGTCTCCGAGGCTATTCTTTGCTTCAGTATTTCACCACAAAAATTATTTTAAGAAATTAAATTAACAGTTTGAAACAAATGCAAGATTATGTTTTTAGCATATAATGTTCAATGTTTGCGCTTATAGTGACTTATATGCCATTAAATCTGCCATTTACCCAGAAATATATTATTTAGTATAAAATTAAGGTTGGTAGTCAAATATGAAAATAAACGTACTTTTTTTTAGTTACCTCAAAGAATAAACATCACAAGTTCTTACAGAAACTACGCATCAGAAACTACGAGTGTAGTGGGTCATCATAATTTTTGGTTTTGCTATTGGTTTTGGGTGTTCTGGTTATAGATTATGGCCCTCAGAATTGGTAAAATAAATGTATAAACTGGAAAAGACTTTAAGAACTAAACATCTTTGTAACATGTTTCTTTCCTACACAGAATATTCATAACTTATTTGGGCTAAAAAAACACAATGTAACAAGAGTTATTTTGTGACCACAAAATATTTTCTTTGTGTGTCATTCTGCGTATTTTTTGGTGGCTACCTAGTTATAAGTTTAAAATTGTGTGTTATGTCTTAGCTAAACACTTTTATAAAACCTTGCTTACGTAATATCTTCTTTATCTTGTTTTCTATCATTGTGCTAAACGGCGAAACGTACGTTGTACTTCATATGGTGACTTATGTTCATACATCACGGAGAAATGTGAAAATATAACAAACTTCAAAATGCTGCCAACATACTAATTACTACTGTAGTTCATATAAAGCGAACATGAACCAATTACAGAAACTGGCAACTAAAACATTAAACCTTTTACCAGACGTTAGTGCACTGAACTGTACTTTTGCGCTTTCTTTGCCAACTTAATCGGATGTTTACTAGACAATATTATATTATACGCAGTTTTGGGCAGAGATGTTTTCAAGGGTTAGTTTAATAAATTTTTCAGTTAAGCATAAATGGACGGTATGCCATCACAAAAAAAAAACATTACTTCCCTGTAACTATTTTTCTTAAAATCTATTTGTAACTAATATTTTTAGCATGTGCATATGATTTATCTATATATATTAAACAAAACATATAACAACTTTCAGCTGCACAATTATTTACAGAAAAAAGATTTCTGAAATAAATACTATTTGAAAATTCCTGCTGTGCGTCTTTATTCCTACCATAGTCCTTTCCAAGAACTATGGTATCTTAACGGAACATTTTAAAATTTTGTTTGTTCGAAATACAGTCTAATTGCTTGAATTAAGTATTCTGTTAGGTAAAATCAAATCATTATCTTTAAATATCGCACCAAAAGCAATTTAGTAAATTAATGCATTTTTGCTACTATAGCCTATTTAATTTCTGGGCGATTTGTCCCCTAGTTTGCATTCTTTGAAATGTTGTGCCTTTCAGAAAAAAATTATATTAGAGAGTAAACCATTTTCCTATTTACGTTTTTAACACTCTTCCCCAAGTGTTGCGGTTCACACTGAAAGCCAGAGTTTAGCAGGTCTAGCAGCGAAGAGTAAGTTAGGTAGCTGATGTCGTTCGAACAACAGAAAGGCAGGGATGAATGACCTCTCTTCTAAGAATGTCTCTACCTACTAGTATTTTAGTTTGGCAACATGGCAGCCCGCCCCCTTTCTGCCACGGCACTTGGGGGATTATCTCGTCCGGGAATGCCCAAACCTAATAGAAAGAGAGGTCCCACGCGGGAGAGAGACGGAGATACGAGTGATCCTTGCTACCTGAACAGTACCATTAGCGCACACATGCGGAATTTTCCAACAGTCCAGCGAATCACGCGCAATTAATCGGAAAAAGTTTCATACAAAGGTTGTGGAGAATTAAAAAAATATAAAAAAAGGCTCTCATGTCCATCTTCGTATTTGCAAACATGAACGAAAAATATTGTAGAGAGAGTAGTAAAAGTGTAAAAGTTGTAAAAGTTGTAAAAGTGGGGCTAGCGTGCGAGCATAGGCTACGCGTGAACTGAGGGGTTTCAGCTATTGTCGGACCTCTACGTCATGACTAGAGTGTGCGAGTGAGAGAGGAAACCGTGTTCTCTCTTTCTGTTTTCTCACGCGTTAGCGAGTATTTTTCGTCTTTGGCCGTCGAGTGTCGAGCGTTCTATATATCTATATGTATCGGCGTATAAGAGCGCTGTTTTTAAATCGAATCGTGATGCTTATGGCACGCTGTTTTCTTATTTATTGTTAAAAATAGCGAACCTTTACTAAAAAAAAAATAACAATATTTCATTTTAACATAAACTAATAGTTTCCGAAACCAATTTTCATCAGTCAAGAGTAAAAATAATGAATTTATTTTGTGTCTGGACATAAAATTAATTGATATAATTAATTAAAATAAATTTATTGCCTCGCAAAAATTTAGTTGTACATCAAATTGAATACGTATTCTTTTTTAAGATGAAATTTAAAATTTAAATATTATTCCTATTAAATTATGTATTTTATAAAATTTTAAGTTACATATTTTTTGCCGCATAAATATTTATTTGTATATCAAATTGAATACATATTTGCACAAGAATAATTTAATGTCTATACATAAAATTAATTCAAAATATACAGGCAAGGATACTAAAAACGTGGAATTGATTTTTTGTCTAGACATAATTTTAGTACATTTTTATTATGTTATAAGATAACATTAATGCATTTTTTTTTTAGCTTCAAAGTCATCAAAATTGCTGGAAAAAAATTGAATGGGCCACAAAATAATTGGAATTTAAATTCGATGAATTAAAATTATACTACAACGGCGTGCTATTTCAAAATTAAATTGAAATACCACAATTATAATAATTCAATTAATTGAAATAAATTTTATATCGTACGGAATTGGTATTGTGCCCACACAAAATATTCATTGCCAATTTTCATTACGTGCATAATATATATACACAATTTTAATTCTAACAAAATTATATAAATAATTTTAATTCTCACATTACAATTCACTCTGCACTAAAGCCCTGAACTCCACACAGAAACGTGCGCATCTTCCTGATCCGACGCAACCTGTGTGGGAAATAAAAACAGCTCCAGCGGTGGAAGAAAGGTAGCGCGGAAGTTGTGGCGGATACGGGACTTCTGTAGAAAACCTACCATTTACAGATTTCTAAAATAATGTTTTGGATTCGTGGTGTTTCGTTGCAAACATCGGGTACTTAATGTTTAAGTAGTGCATTAAATTTTTTTATATTATTGAAAATTTGCTGCGGAATAACCATTGCATCAAAATATTTATCAAGCAACATATTAAATTAGCTAATAATCATATGCACGTGCTTTGCTTTTGCACATGCGAATCTTCCAAGAGTTTTCATTTATTTATCTTTAATCATTTCAACCTTTATTTTATTAGTAAACCACGAGAATATTTTTACGAGATGTTTTTGAGAGAAAAACCCTTTAGTTATTTCACCTAAAACCATTTTTTAGTGAACAATTTTTCTGTGAAAGTAAAGTTGACATAATAATGAAATGGTCACATTACGTAAAAATATTTACTGTCACATAAAATACGTTTCTAAAAACACTTTTTATAATAGAAAAATATATATATTCTTTTCTTGCTCAATGTCGTGGGTTAAGTGCATTACTGTATGATGTTATTTACTGAAAAGGATTTACGGCATTTTGCGAATGAATTGAATTATAAATTAACATTTCGTCAAATTCGGAGTCATAAGAATACATGAAGGGTGGTGACATGAGAATGGAGCATTGACGGAATTAATGGGGGAAACAGGAACACTTCGAGATAATTCGCCGTCTCAGGGCAACGTCCGCTACGCTCCCCACTTGTAAAAAATCCGGACCCCACCTGGAATCGAACCATGATTGCCCTGGCAGGAAGTGAGTGATATGATTACGCAACCTCCCGTGGATATTGACTTTCCCACAAAAATCTACATAAATTTCGTGATTGTTTGCGTATTTCATTTATATAAATGAATATTCTACTTAGTCAAACCCATGTTGCATTTGGATTACTATGCAATATTTAAATTCACAAACAGGGACTTCTCTAAACAGTGTTTAATACTCATCAATATTTTTTTTACTTCTAAAATGTTGTCTCACACATAAACAAGGCCTCAATTAGGCATGAAAGGGTTCTTGTTTGTACAATACCTGCAGAAATGTTTGCTGTTTTTCATATTTTTTTTATAAATCCTTGTTTACGTGTGGGAGTACTTAAACTGAGGCAGTTGACACCATGGGTCTTTAACTGAATGTTTTCAGTCTTTATTTATGAATTATTAATACTATAGTGTTTTATTATTTTATCGGTTTTGAAAACTAGTGTTACATGATTACCGGTAGGCCAACTTGCTAAACCAAGACATCTGCTATTGAAAATAATTATATATGGTAATCAGATAATTTCTGTTTTTGTATTTACTGTAGAGGATATGCCACTTTTTAAAAGAATTATTTGTTCCGCATTCAGAAAATTTTTTTACTTACATTAATTTCAACTTTTTTCTTCTTCAGATAATCAGAGACGTTTGTCTGTTAGCCTTCTGCTTTGTGGATCACACTGAAAAATTTAAAGTATGTCTGACGTTTAACTCACATGTTTTATTTCATCACTATTAATGTACACGGAGAAACAATTATCATGTTAAGTGTAACTCACTTTGCATGGTATCATTCGGTGAAGTATCGTGTCGGTGTATTTGCTTAGGCCTATTATGTTATAAAAATTAAGCGTGATTTGCTATTAGTGTTCTGATCGTTCCACTGTTACACTTACGCTATTTCTTGGGGCAAGCCCGTGGTAGAGAATATATATTATACATATGTTTATGATTAACATTTTTAATAAGGAGCGCCTGAACAAAGGCGTACGCACGGAGGCGATGGGGAAGGATGTATCCCCCATGAATTCCTAGATAAGTTATCATTCCCATCCAATAAAAAAAGCCATTTATAAGAAAACAATGGGCCAAGTAGTTATAACCCCACCCCCACCCCCCATATGAAATTCTGCTTAATGCTGCTGCATTTGAATAATACATCGTTGGAGTAATTTTTTGACGATTATAATATCGGCTTTCTGGCCCTTCCCCCATAAACATTTACCGCCTTCATTACGTGTCAATAGTCTTTTCGTTCACAATAAGTTGGCTTTGCGAAAGGTTTGAATTTTATTTTGTTGTAAAATTTTTGTCAGCACCACTTACACGGCTACATCTCAGCCACATTAATATATGATTTATTATAGTGTAAATATGATTTTGTTCACTTCAAGAAAGCACTTTGCATTCTATTAAACATAAACAATTAAAAAAATATGTACGGTGCTTCCTTAAAAATTCAGTGGAAAAAAATTCATCAACAAATTAATATTTAATTCCGTGTCCTGTGATTACGAACTACGATTGGCGTATAGTAAAGAAAGAGTAAAAACGTTTCCTTCCTCAGTGGTGAGATGTGATATGTTTATTGGCCACATCGATCTCTGGGTGAAGGATTTGTCTCGATGGATGAGCTGATAAAACCATGCTTAGACTGCTGCCACCGAGTCTGGAACCAGCCTCCCCAAGTTTCCAGGAAAAATATTTCATCTGCCCAGTTACGCAGTAACGCCAGCGTAGACGTCTCAAAAATATCTTTTTTTAGTACAGAGTACGATATTTCCATGAAATGTCTGCTTTGTTCATCTTTCTCCGAACTTACGCACGTTCATCATTTCTACAAACTGACAGAGTTTCGAAAATTACTTTTTCTCTTAATACTTTTCAATGCTTTGCCTACACTAAGAACACAGTTTTAATGTTGCCACTAAATATTTTTTTCCAATTTTAACCCCACCAAACATTTTGTGCCAACAATAATATTTTAGAGGTCTCGACAAAACAAATTTACTAGTCTACAAATTAAAACTTGTTGAGAGCTGTTTTACATTTGAAAGGTGATTCTTAATTTTTTAGTACCGCTGATTTCAAAAATGACTTCTTTTTTTTCCCATCACATCAGGTATTTTAACAAATTAAGTGTTAATTATTCGCATATTTTCTTAATATATATGTATATAATCATGATTTATATAAGAGTAACATATGAATTTGTGATATTTTTACTACCAAATGTCACATTTCCGTTTACTTTATAAACAGAACATTAGTGAAATCTCGTTTCGTATTGAATGCTTGTCTCGTGTTTTTCTTTAGAATCCCTACACAGCTTCCAGCAGTAATCTTCAATCATTAAAGTATTCCATCGTCCTTGGTATCTCCTCTCCACTTTTCGAATATCCTGGTGGAACCCCTCTCCTTGTTCTCCACTGACTGCCCCCAGGTTGTCAGGAAATACGTCCAAATGTGAAAACAGAATGAGTAATTTGAGACTCATGTTGCATCCCGAAGTTCTCAACTTTTGTAGGATGTTATTCACAATTTTGACATAATTGGGATGTTTATTGTTTCCTAAGAAATTGTCAATAACTTCATTAAATGCATTCCAAACATTTTTATCTTTAGAATTTATAGTAGCTTCAAATTTCCTGTCTTTAGCTAGAACTCTGATTTGAGGACCCAGAAAGTTCCCTTCTTTAATTTTTGCTGCAAAAAGGGCAGGAAATTTGCCGCTTGGAAATTTAATACGATCACCTTCTTGGTAAAGGGCTTTCACGATCTGTTTCACTACACAAAGTTTTATATGAAGAGGAGGCAAAATAATTTCCTTATGTTCCACTAGGATATCCCCTATTGTGTTCTTACCACCTGGTGTTAAACTTTCTCTTTTGGGCCATTGTTTTTGTTCTCAATGTTTGTCTCTTGCCCTACTATCTCACTCGCACAAATAACATGGATATATTGTGATGCCCTGTTGTTGGCCTAATATCATACAGATAAATTTAAAATCTCCACATATCAACCAGTGATGTTCAACATATTTAATTCTCTTCGAAACATATTACAACATTTCATGATTTTCCTTCAGCTGTACTGAGTGTGTTGCTAGAATTGAAGAAAGAGCATTACCACTGTGTAGCAGCACACCATTTAAGAATTATTTTATAGGACCCAGCTTGTTTATTAAGTCTGGAATGTTATTACAGTAAACTAGATTTTCTTCATCACTGAATTACTGTAAGATATCCTATTCTCTGTTCCTGTAGAAAGTCACTGACGTATTAACTGTACGTAAGTTGTTTTTCTGTAGTCTGAACCTAACAGCTCAGCTGCATCCTTGGGAAGATTTAAATCCCTTACTATATAATTTATCTTGGCTTGTGATAAGGGCTGTGGCGCATTTGATGTTTCAGGAACGAACTGGTCGGACACAAGTGATGATGTTACTGTTACTGGCTGTATCTGAAATAAGTTCACTACAGTCGTTAGGTGGCTTAGGTATAGGAATACCAGGGCCATGGGCCCTGGTCTCATAGCAGAAAGCAAGTTTGGGTATATAATTAATTTTTTGTTCTTTGAATTAAAACCCTTCACTTTGCAATGTACAAAAGTAACATAGGCCAGTAAAATAAAGGTTTTGGTGACGAATAATTAGAGGAAAGCTGGAATCTGTTTTAATCGACGAAGTTCATTCGTAGTAAGAGTATCCTAAGTTTTCCCCGATTTACGAGTGGAGCGTTGGCCGCCATTTTGAAAAAACTGTAGATTTTTTCATTTTTTTCCCTGATTTTTCTCAAATTATCCGAAAACTAATTTTCCAAACAAAAAAAAATTGTTCCGAAGATAAATGTAGCTTATTAAATTACGATTAGAAAGAGTACAAAATACATTGAAATGGGTTATTTTGTAACTTAGTTAACACATTTGAAAACCACCTTTTAGAAAGTATTTTCTAAATATTTAATTTTTTAGTTTTATTACTAGCAATATATCCGAAATAGCCCATCATAACCGAAAAAGTAATGAAATAAAAGTTGAAGAACATTTTATTATGCTTTTTACGAACACTGAGTTTTATTTAGTACCCATACATTTGTATATATAAATTAATAATTTGAGCCACCATTGTAAAAAGGTTATGTTGTGAGAAATCTTTCTTTTCGAGTAGATTATTTTTGATAAACAGATATTTATTTGGTCAAACATAACATTTACCATCTAATTTGATTTGGTAGGAAACGCAAACTTTATACATCATAGGATTAAAAACACTTAAAAATGATCACACGTGCTAAACCACTTAAGTGATATAAACTTTTCTTTAACTTCATCTGTTTTATTGAGAATAAGCAATGTTTTTGTGACTTAATAAATATACATTAATCACTGAAAATAAGGTAATCAAAATCAATGGAAGGCTGGGTGCCGACAAATGTAAAAAATTAAATAAATGTTTCCTAATCCGAAATAATTTTGACAATCGAAAAAGTTTTATTGTTACTAAAATTGAAGGAATAATAACATACTTATTCGTTTACACACGATACATACAATCCATTGAAAGTTTTAGCACTTAAAAATTATCATATATGATGGATTTATTGGATACTCGTAACATACATACTACCGAAAATATAGACACACAGGGATTAATAACAGCATTAAAATGTTTTCACAGTAACTTTATAAATAAATACAACATAGTGATTATCAAATATAACATTATAATAAAACAAATAGCTAGAAACTGGTTCTATAAAATATATTCAATATAATGTGCTATGACTTTATCAGTCTCATGACAACATTATCAGAAACTTGTTAATATCAATTAGCACTGTGCATTCGTGGAGAATTAAACTGTTTCTCTTTAAATAATAACGATTCAAAATAAAATATTTATAACACAGAGAATACAATAAACACATATGATAATGATTTAAAGACTGGCCAGTTAACTCGACACTGAGAATATATGACATATTATTACTTACATAACCACACATGTGATTTAAACAAAACACAAATGATATGTTTACATATTTTAAAAATAATGTCACATCAGACAGGTATTCGTAATACATGGTGCCTCTAACTCAGTAGATTTACCAATCTCCCTTCTCATCTTAAATAAAATCATTCAGCAGTGCATCTATGATAATCAAGAGACATTTCATTATCATTTATATTGCACAGTTATAACAAAGAATTTTTACAAACAAAACAGTACATAACACTTGAGCTAATATATCACTTTTTAAGTACATAATACACACACTTATGTTTTATTTCTTTTAGAACAAGGTAATTCAGGTGGCTGCTCTAAGATCTCATTCTCATAGTCTAATAAACACTTGTTTTCTTGGAGGTCTATATGCTCTTTGTTGCAGACGAAGTTTGATTGAACAATGTCGTCTACTGGGGAATTGGCACACGATAGGCATTTGCAATTCTTGCAGATCGTTGTACATTTCAAATTACTTTTTCGGCAAGAGCAGACTCATTACAGCCTTTGGCACATCTGCAAGACACAGTTTTGAGGCGATCTTCGGCTGCTGCATCTCTATTTGTTGTAACAGGGACTAGATCATTTTTGTATGTCTTCCAGCCCCATAGCAGTGGATCGGTGTGGTTGTTGCTCCACATTCGCACTTGAAAATATGTTCTCAAGGAATACTGGCGAGCAGCTGCTGGAGTTGGAGGCAAAGAAGCGAGGTTAAATTAATTTCTTTGTAGCAATTTCTGAAACATCTCGTAGCGTATTTGATCTAGTGTATATCACTACGTCTAGAGTAGATTGCCGCAATGAATTTCTGTCCTGCCACATAAACCACATCTGCAGTAGTTTCGGCTTTGTTAAACACCCTTACAGCTTCTTGCAACTGACTCTCTTTCTCCAGCACCTTAACGAATTTCAGTTTTCCTTTTCTGAAAAAAGCTGATGTAGTGTCGCAACCACTGAATGCATGAAGGAATAGGATATTACCTTAGCAGGTTCGGATGAATTGAAATTGCGTGGACTGTAAAGTGCATTGCTATGTTGACCCTTTCCTGGCTTCAATAAATATATGTTGGGGGAGTCTGGAGCTAATGCAGTCAAAATCACCAACACGTCAGTGTCTTCCCCCACAATAACCACACAATCAGCATGCTGGACGATGACAATTGCACTGGTCACAATTAGAGTGTCAGCATCCTCCTTCGCCTGCTTTACAACAAACTGCTCAGATTTAAATTTCTCAGTCAAAATGGAGATAAGACGGTTCTTGTTATGTTCATTTGATAGAAATAATTCTTGTGGCATTGTCACCGACATTGTCTCATCAAACACAGCATTTGCTGCTGTCAGCTTATTGCCTCTTCGAAGTCGTTCCGCAGATTTTATACCCTTCGCACTTGTTTCATCTGGATATCCATCGAAAACAATGGTTGCACCTTGTCCAAAGTAATGTTTAACATACTCGACATATTTATTTAATATTGACGAAAAGGGTTCTCGGGCCTGCCACAACACACGGTGTAAGAGGTAGCCTCCATCTAGACGTAAGCAGAGTTACTCATATCAATTGAATTCTTTTCAGGAGTAAACAGGTCGTAGAATGCTGATTTGCGTGTGTTACGCATACTAACTTTGTCAAATAAGGACAACGGATACGGAGCCAGCTCAAATTGAAAGTATTGTTTCATTTGTTCATTTGATTTTTTATGAAATGAAATTCTGCGGAAAATCGTATCAGGGTTGACTGGAACTTCTTCCTTGTGAATTTTCACAGCAGAATTAAAACATCGTAGGGGCATCACTCTCTGTTTTCGCTGAAACTTGACAATACCAAAATTACTGCCAATCATCCTCGAAATGCTGGAATTTCCGGCTTCATAAGCTAGGTGGTAGTTAAGCTTCTCTTCTCCTGTCAGTCCAGTACTTATGGACATTACTTCCTCCTTAACTGGGAATGGATCATGAGAGGTAAACCAGTCCAGCAATTTCTATACATCAATGTCGTCTCTTAATATACGTGATGCCCAACATGCTGCTCAGTTGTCGCAAATGACACTCCACAGAATGTTTCAATTTGGTCTAAAATCTCAATAGCAGCAGGCATTGAAGAGATCCACTTTGCCAGAGTACTGTCTGTAATACCTCTTACTTGTACATGTAAATGGTTTCCATATTAATAACTTAATGAATATCTAATAAAATCAAATGTTTCATATACTTGATTATAACCCACATATTTTCGATGAATAAATGCAAGCATTCTACTGAATTATCTATAAGTGGGAAAAAACCAAAATCATTCACACCTCAACATGTAAAATCGCATATACCTGTTAATGTAAAAAAGTATTAAAATAATTAGGTTTTGCTAAATATTGAAATAAATTTCCTATAAATGATGTACCCCATTTTTTTGTTTGATTATGAGCCACTTCAGAGATGTTGAACGTGCAAAACCGATAGATTTAGAATTTCCCACAAATTTAAATAAATGAGTAATTTTCAAATTGTCTTCTAAAGAAAACGCAATACCCCTTTTCGTATATATGGTATTCATTTGAAGCGAAATTCAACTATCTAAATTTAACTTCTTTACATACTTTTTGATTGGTCGCTTCGTTTTGGAGAAATTTGAGAAAAACCTCAAAAACAAACAAAAATATTCAGTTTTTCAAAATGGCGGATGAAGCTTCACTCGGAAATTGGGGCAAACCTAATGTGATCATACTAGGGGTATGCTGAATACATTAAAACAGTTTCCAGCTTTCCTCTAATTATTCGTCAGCACTGTCTTTTTTAGTCTAATTTTACTGGCCTAACAGTCAGTACTGTGATTTTGAAGTTCACACCACATCATTGGTATTCCAAAACATAGTGATTATTTCTTACACTTTGTTAAATTTCGTCAGTCTTCTACACAAACACTGCACACAGTATGAGGAGCCCAAGTAGAGAAATGAAAGTGAAGGTGTATTGCAAATTCTTTGAGTGCTTTCAAGAAACACTTCTGTGTTTTTAATGCCCAAAGATTTGTCTGAAAACGCGTGTTTTAGCCATTTCCACTCTCCTAAATTTACAGATTAAAAACAAAATCTGGAAACAAAACTACTCATCGACACTTAATGTATTCTTAAATGCTTTTCGTAAACAGATACCACTGTGAAATGCTGATCGGTTCTCAAATAACGTGGTCTTTTCTGAAGCCTTACATATAATATGTGTGCCCAGGTAATGCCACATACAAATCTTTCAAAAAATGTTTCTCTCTCTCTCATGGGTTAGACTTGACAGGTTATTCCAATCAGAAGGATTCATTTCCAGCTGCACGTCAATTGCGCCTGCTGCCTGGCGTTTATGAGTAGACGGGCTGACATTTCAGTTGGCTCTCCTGACGGCGTCTGACAGCCATGTCTTAAATTATCTACCAGTAGTGCGCTCACTGAAAATTGTCCTTTTTTTTTTAAATCAAGTTATTTTCTCATCCATTGCAAACGATGTTAAAATGCATCCGCGAACTAACGCAAAAACAAATGTGTTCTCTGGATTTCTAAAATACCAAACATTCCTTTATTTCTTGTAACTCGGGAAACTAAAAGCTACAACAAAAATTCGTTGCCGCCGTGGCCAGGTAATGTTATTTCAAATTGCAGGAAAGAGATATTCACGCCAGTCACGCCTAACCTGAAACAAAAATATATGAGGCTCGAAAAAACCTTGTAAGCTTTTCATTAAATTCATCTAAAACTGCTAATTATCGGTCTTTAGAATCATACAAATACCCTAGCCCCAAGACAGCGTGGCCGACCCCAATTATTTTATTTTGTTTTCAAATAAAAACTAAGTGATCTCTTATTTTGTTTATAGACATTACGGTGGCTCGTCGTGATTTTTTTTTGCCATTGTATCTTATGCGCGACGAAAAAAATTAATCCTACCCACGGAAAATCTGTTACTGAGAAATGGTAGAGTCTGTTTAACGTCCGATAGTTTACGAATGTATCTGGATTATCCAGAATATAATTTAAAGTTAAAAAAATGTAAGTAAAGAAGGTAATTTCCATGAAAATGAGTTTATTTGTGGTCGTTAACAAATGTACATTAGCAGGAACGAGTAGAAATGTTTTTAAATTAATGTATTGTCCTTGTCATGTATTTCTGCCAAACGGCCACGCGCATCAATCGTCACTTAAATCTTTATCAGTCCCAGAAAGTACTTCCTTACCTCTCCTGCAAACGTATGGACGTGTTGTTTTTTATTGATATGTACTACCGGTGGTCCATAGTCTATATTGTCTATCTATTTTCATTTTACTTAGGTTTAAATTCCTGCAACGCTTTATTACATTGAGATAAGTTACCTACTAACTTTTCTCTTGCGAACTTCCTCTTCTCGCTGGTAAAAAAACTTGCTAAAAAGCTATTTTGCAGTCTGGTTTGATTTTCGCTTGATTCGACCCAACGAAAAACGTTGCTGTTTGCCCGGTGAAGTTTTGGTTAAACAGTGTGTAGCGGCTGTTGAAGACTCTAAACTGAGAGAATTTTTTTTCTGTATCTGTTTATAAATCGGTATTTGGCAAGTAACCCGTAGGATGATTTTTTTCTCCAAATGACAAATTGCCGAGGATTTGGAGAGACACAGGTGCTTTGAACGATGGTATTACTATTAAAAGGGAGCCGACACTCATTGGCGGATAAAAACCCTGCTTCTCCAAGCTAATGTGCCCGACCGAGACTCACACGTTTCACACGCATGAGCAAAGGCCGGCCATTGGAAGTTAGTCCCTCTGCTAATAACAATCTCGGAATAATCTACCAACCGCTTTGTCTTCGAGAGAAACTAAATTTCTTCCTTCAATACTGCTAGAGGTCACTGCCGACGTATTGTTTTCGTCTGGTAGAGAGAACTGCCGCCATACTAGTTTACTTTTTGCCCGCCATCATAGAATTCAGCCACCATCTTGATAATATTTAATTTTTGAGCTAGGAATTAGGGCAAAATCCCAAAAATTATATAAAAAATCGATCACCCCAGTCCGATCCTTTGTCAATGCAAAAATATAATTACCAAAAAACGACCGGTTCGAAAAAAACAAACAAAATAAAAAAAGGTAATTATTTTATATTTACGTTCCACACGGTCAAACTGCGACTTTATGATTGACTGAACTTTCACAAAATGAATATATATATATCGCAGAAGTTTTTTTATAATTAGCTAAAAAACTAAATTTTTAACGTTTTCATGCAGTATGGATAATGAGAATTAAATGGTATATAAAACTCGAACGTTTTAGTTTTAATGCCAATTTTACTGGCTACTATGTGGCTACTATATAGTTTAAATTCTTATAGAAGAAAATTTTTGAATTTTTCTTGGCCTTTTAAACTATTCAGTAATTTTTATTTTAAAAGTTTAAAAAAATTAAATAATTTTCTGAAAGAATTTAAACCATACTACGCAGCAGCCACCAGCATTGCCTTTACGCCCATGAAGTTTCAGTTATTCTTTTTGGTTCTCCTTATAAACACTGCACAAAATTGTTAAAATTTCAACTTTACCAGCTGATTATACGAAAAAAGTATGCACAGTATATATATGTTCAATTTCTTGAAGTTTGGCCACACAAAAAGTTTACGAGTTTAGCCGTCTTAAACATAATAATGTAAAATAATGATCTGGAGTGGGACATTCCCCATTAATTACATATCACCACGTTGCTAGTTCTGATGCTTGTGGGCATGCCTGCTGCTGCCGCACGGGAAAGGGTAACATTTTCTGTAGTCCTTCGTCTGTTAGCTTTTCTCAGTGCGGCTGTTTGAAGGACATCAAAGGACGTCAGAGGCACCAAGGTACGGATCGAATGGTCGGCTATTCTGTGATCTGTCATTGCCTTTAGACATCGCGCTTTTGCAGGCCCGGTTTTTCCAATCCCTGAACGACACCCGTTCAGTATGGTTTCATATGAGTTTCCTTTCATGCTCCCTTACATGCGCCGACTGATCAGCTTGTCTTTCGGCTGGATCGGCGAAGTGAAACTTTCATTTTGGTCGCCAGAGCGAACTCGAGTCAGAGCCGGTCGATAATCTCCAGAGCTACGTACAAGAGACGGTGTTCTCCAATCTTGACACTACGCTGTAATCTTTTTTTTGTAAATAAACCATAAATATTCATGTTAAATTACATATATCTGTAAAACAACTGTATAACTACAAAATAGTGTTCACAGTAATACTGGGTTCGGATTATTACCCGGTCATTTAAGTAATGCGTTGTCCCAGCATCTCCAATAGTTGAAGTTCCCTGAATAGCTTTCCAGTATTAACTGCGTACATTAATACGCATTAAAAACAAAATAAAGTCCTATTATTGAATACTCAATTATTTTTTCCATGGTGCAAAGATATGCTTGAATGAAACATTAATTAAAATTTAAAATCAAGTCTCAATTTTCGTAAGAAATACTCAGTATTATCTCGAAAAACGTATTACACATGTGTATAAAAACCATAGCATGTGTTTTACAAAGTTGCAATATATTTATTTTAGTATTCCAAAGTCATCTTTTGTAATAATAAATATTGTTACGATTTAAAATGTGGGGGATAAATGGGTTTTTAAGGGATAGCCCAATTATGTTTTATAACTGTTTTCTTAATACCTATATTGACATTAATAATCGACTATTTTACTTAAAAATGTCCGATCGCAAATCACTGGTACTTAAAATTTTTATTCTCAAGTCACCCAATGTCCGTCAAATTCCGCAGTTCGCACTCCTCACTGGAGCTAGGGTCAAAAGTGTTTTCCAACCTTACCACACGCCTTTCCTAACACACAGTCTCGCACTAGTTCACACACTTAGTCTCGCGCCACTCAGTCGCCGCACTCTTACGATTTAGTCGAACTCCACGTCGCACCACTCTCAGGAGGTAGTCTCTCAACCTCTTCGCCGATGTCACACATCCCTTCACTCGCAGAACTCTCCGAACTCTCGGAACTAGCTGGGAACTCGGCACTCACGTAGCACTCCGCGGAACTCCGTCGCGGAACTCGCCGCGGAACCCGTCGAAGAACTCGTCGCTGGACTCGCTTGGAACTCTCACGCACTCACGTGACACTCGTTGCGGGACTCCGTCGCCGAACTCCGTCGCGGGGACTCGGCACTCACGGCACTCACGGCATTCATGGCACTCACTTCACTCACTTCACTTACGCCACTCACGGCACTCACGGCACTCACGGAGGCCAGCGTCGCTGCTTAAGTACTTGAGGCACTCTTCTCGAACCGACGAGAGCGGCTGTGACAAGTCGCGTCATCCTGGGCCGACCCGACACCCGAACAGTTCAGAAGGCCGGCGTCAATTCACGCTGCTCCGCGCGGTGGCCTGCGGAATTCCCAAGGCTGCTCAGCGATACATAACAGCTCTTGAATTGGTGGTCCGGGGGGGGGGAGGGGTAGCGAGGACCTTTGTAATCCAGCCAGGTACGCGTGGCATGCCTTACGTCAATGGATGGCACATGACGTCTGTGGCCTTGCAGGGTCGCCAGCCAGCTCCGAACCTGGCATATAACACAGATTGGAAGGAGTTAAATAGCAAACATGCATAAAAGTTACAGTTAAAATAATCTCTTCGTTAAAGTAATAAACATATTTGAATTAATGAGTGCAAATAAAAGTAAATTTATCAATTAAATTGAAGATTTAATTTCACTCCTTCTTTGTATCCATACGAAATAGTGATAATTCAATAAAAATGATTCAATTTTATTCATAAAAGTATTCAATCATTTCATCAATGTTTTGTTATAACGTTGTCACGTTAAACTATCGTCCGTAAACCGACTTTACAGACAACCAATTTTTTTCTGCGTATTGACAAAATTGCTGGCTCCGTTGAATCTCCACGCACACAGAATTGTAAAGGCATACGGCGTTCTAACCATCCAATTTGTAATCCATCGTGTTTTTGGCACAAAATTACGCCGTCGAAGTGATTTCTGCATTTTTACATGCTTTATATTAGCTTCACCTGTATGTTTGTCTGTCCGTCTGTAACTCTTTCGACTAAGTTTTCTTTTCTTGCAAAGCACATACTTTTACCAGTTTCAATTGTTCCTTCCTCTGTGCTAGCCTTTCAGCTTGCTTAACCACGCCCAAAAAAAAATGTTTTTTTTTTTTTTTTCCGGTAAATTCTAAGATTATATCCATACATCTAACTGTAAATGATTGTCTGTCCGTCTGTAACTCTTTCGACTAAGAGTGAGTGTCTAATGATTGTAAAATGTCCCACCAATTTTATTACGCTCGTTAGCCGAGCGGTCTAAGGCGCGCGACTTCTGTAACGTTAGCTTTCGGATTCAGCGATCGTGGGTTCTACTCCAGGCCACGCCGAAAATTTTTTTTTTTCCGGTAAATTCTAAGATTATATCCATACATCTAACTGTAAATGATTCGGAGAGACTTTACCATTTCTTTGTGACGTTGCAACTCCAAATAGTTATCTCAGATGGTAATAGGTAGTGTCGGTAACTCATTTCCCTATGATAATTATACATAAATATAGTTTAAAAAACTAAAAAAACATACTTTTAAAGAATATCAAACTAAAAAGTTAAAAATAAATATAGTTTAAAAAACTAAAGAAACATGCTTTTAAAGATTATCAAACTAAAAAGTAAAAAATAATTTTAAAATTTAATTTATGACAATAGTATATAAGCAATACTAGTATAAATGAGAAAAAAGCATGGGGCGCTTAATATACAAAAAATATGGCACAAAGCGCCTCAAGCTTTTTTCTCATTTATACTAGTATTGCTTATATACTATTGTCATAAATTAAATTTTAAAATTATTTTTTACTTTTTAGTTTGATAATCTTTAAAAGCATGTTTCTTTAGTTTTTTAAACTATATTTATTTGTTTACGACTGCACGACCGTCCCGCAGTAACTGTCGGTGGCAAACATGAACATAAACATAAACCATGCACGAAAAACGCGCCAGGGATACCACCCTCCACAAAGAAAGCAATGAAAACGCCCTACTAACGATCACATTTGTCCTGATTCAAAAATATACGTTATCGCCTATTTCAGCGTTAAGGGTTTCGAATGATTTCTCTAAATTATTCCCGTTTGTTGGCCGATATGTGTAACATTTAATGTTTAAAAAACAGGGTTATCTATGAATAGTTATTTGGCTACACTTGAAAAAAAAAATGAAAGTAATCTACAATCTATGTGTCACTTGTTAAAAAGATTTGAAAATCAGTCTTGAAAGAGAAATTTATTAATAAAAGACATTAAATGCTTTTTTGAAGTAATAGTTTCACTTTATAACCTAATGTTGAATGCACTTTCCATCAGTGATTTTAATGTGTTTTTTATTTGATGTATTTTGAAACTTAACCTAATCATCAGAGACGTAGTAATTTCACGGTTAATTCAAACTCCAGGATAGACACCACAGTCACAGTCATACTCGGAAAAGAGTAAACTGCTGATTGGCTGGCGCAATCACGTGGAAATTTTCTCACACAATAGTTTAATATATTCAACTGTCTAGAGGTCTTGTAATACGTATCAAAGTAACAACGTTCTAACCACCCAACGGGAAGAAACACACATATTTTTGGAGGGCAGTCTAATAGCAAAATATTTTGCAAATTATTAGGTTCTTTCGCAACCATTTGTGTTTTTAAAATGAAAAAAAAAAATGGAAAATCTAAGCATTCATATCGGTTATCATTAGCCTATGTATTTTCAGTATCGTTTGCTGTTGTAAAACGTATCCCTACTTTGTGTTTATATTCGATGAAAAACAAAATACTTAACATTATAGCGTAAAATTAAAATACAACATTTAATATATGTTCCTCAATGTGATTTTTAAGTAAAACCTGTCTTTTCCCTTGCTGTCTTACACATTTACGTGCCGCGTAAGTGCGTTAACTACAGATAAGCTGGGACGATCCACACCCGACGATGTTAAGCGAGAATATTAGATTCGCACGTTTGCGACTCGTGTGATGGAACCTCGCCCTCGATAGACAGAAATCGATACATTGAGAGAAATTCGTTACCAGAGCTCCACTGAAGCTTTTAGTTTCAAGACATTGAGTTACGGAATGCAGATGCTGGAGAGCGACCAAATTAGCAAGCAAAGAATGCACGAGCGAAGTTTTCTGTGAGTAAAAGATATTGGCATCCAGTTGAATTTTTTTTTTCCTAGACGTAGTTTCATTTCATAGTGAATTATTACTTAGTACAGCTAAACTAAATGTCTAAGAAATTAATGCTATTCACTTTAAGATTTTTATTTTAAGGAAAAGAAGATAAAACATTTGACTAAAGTAAGAAAAAACGTAAAAAAATTAATTTTCCAAGGAATATTATGTAATATAAAGTGAATTATCATTCGTATTAAAGTAAATTGAAGTTTTTGTATTTTGTGCCATCTCTCCGGTGACAGTGATTGGTTACATCTGTCTTTCACTTGGTGAGGTAGCGGGTTTGAGTCCATCTCCCGGCATAACTCACGTTGACAGTGGGCGCTGATTCGGCTTCAATAGGTTCTGAGCCCACCATAATCATACACGTTCCATTCCAATAAGTCCCTGTGCATAACCGTGACATTTAAAACACTTCCTTTTCTTGGAGGGCCCAAAAACAATTATAAACTTTTGAAACACTTATGAATAGTTCTGTAATTATTTTTAGCTGTGTTGGTAATTTTACACAAGAAACCATATAAAACCGACACTTGGTTATTCGTTATAAGTCACAAGCTGTCCTTAAAAATCTTAACACAATTTGCAAATTCTATAAATTGAAATGTTCACAAAAGTGATAAAAAGTTTTTTTTTTTTTTTTTTTTTTTTTTAAGATTTCCGGCTGTTAAATGAAGTAAAATCAGTTTTAAAATGTAGGAAAGAAACCCCTTTTCCCCCCTGAATGTTTGCAGGTGTGAATTGATTGTAATTCCATTAATTATGAGCATTTTTTTTGTTGAAAATTGTATGTTTTTGTAATTTATAATTTTGTTCCTCATGTTTTACCCTTTTTTACTCAAAATGCTAGAGGAAATATTTTTTTCCCACGACCCAGAATTTAAAACACGTTTACGATCACCTCTCGCATAAAATTTTCTTTGTGTAATTTGGTGTTGATCATCATTAACTGTAACAAAAATTAATATATATTTATCATTGTTTTGACCGAGGTCGCAAGTTATTTTTTCGTTTAATTATTCAGCTGTGTTCATTCAAAGAAAACGGAACACCCGAATTAAAATAAAATGTGTTATTGTTAAGAATGATTTAGAATTAATTTTTAAGCCTAATTTTTTGCATGCCTCTGCTTCCCTTATGCTTGGATACTGGCCACTGGCCGTGTATGTATTTGCAGGATTATTTTGTAATAATTCATAACGTAAGAAAATGAATAGTCAAATGAGTTCTCAATGTGTAGGATGTGATACGAGAGCCTGTATATTACTAACATTAGTAAGGTCGTGGAGCTTTGGCAGTTGAACGATTAGCTCACTTGTTTCCCAGCAGGGTCACGCCTGTGTTTCCCGCAGGTGGGGAAACGTGGTGAGCGTAGCCATGAGCTGATGTTTTCTCAGGGTACTCCCGTGTCCCTCGCCGATGCATTCCGCCACGTCTCTAACGAACTGACCGTCGATGAGACGAGAAACTCAAATTAATTCGTTTATAATACTATAGCATAATGTTTGTAAATTTGGTCACGTGACAGTAATTGAACCCTGGGACCATCAAGCACATGAAAAAATATAGCTCTAATGGTTGGTTTGTGCAGTGGTATGAATCTGAAAATCACACATTGAGCGTAGAATAATTTATATTTTGGAGAAGACGCCACAACTCACCAACCCCCGATGGTGACTTTGGAAAAAAAAAAAAACGCATTCCAGCATTCACGTGGAGGGTTTCAGGAGCAAATGTTAAAACCGAAATAAAGATGCCCATGTCGGGATTGTTCACAGAGGCGTCTCTAACGCGAGCCCGCAGGTTGATTACGGATATTTTAGCCTCAGTCGTCATAACTATTACGCCTTATTGTTGTGACGGCCACATTACGACGGGGAGCGAAAAAAGCGATTACGTTTCTCCTCGTCATTAAGTGTCGCGCCTTGCATAGGGCTTCTTAACTATGACGCTACAACCCGGTATAATTTGCAACAGTTGGTGTTACTGACGCTTCGATTTTTTTAACTCTTGGCAGCTTTGTGATCTATTTACCATTGAAACACACCAGCCCGCCTATCAACAACCACAAACATACCAATGTTTGGAATTTTAATGATCTGTAAACATAATCACTGTTTTATTTACAGTTTTAAAATAGCGCAATTGCGCTATAAACTTTGCTTTTGAAATATTCAGAATTATGTTTCTCTTACTGCTTGAGATATTTTTTATTTCATTTATCTACATAATAATTGCACAGTTGGAATCGCGCAGCCATAGGCACTCGTAGACGTGCAATTTGACTGTGTTTTGCTTGAGCAATTTGAGACTTATTTTTTAACATTCAATTTTATAAGCAAGTTCTCGGACTGTGTGAAGCTCATGGGAGAATACGTTTTATCTATATACTACACGGATTTTTTTCCAGCTAGAATCAAAATTTCGGCGAGAATAATTTGCTACCTAGGAAAAAAAAACAAAACATTTTGTATGCAGTTGCAGGCTTGTGATTTATATTTTCAGTTCGATAAAGATAGTTTATTTTAACGTAATAAATTTAAGACGGGTACCTGCAATTTCATCTTTAATTTCATACCTTTTTTAAATTGGGTTTGTTGAGCTGTATTTTTTCTCTTTGCTGTGCTTTGAAGGAATATACTGTAATTTGCAGGAATGTTTTTTTTTTTTTAAACTTTAGTATACATATATGAAATATCCAGTTAGTTTGAATGTTATTGACAAGCAGATTTATTAATTAATAATACCGCCATTTGGATATTTGTTGAAGTTACAGTCTGTTTAATAAATATGTGTTTGGTGATGAGAGTAAACGTTTATTGCTTACTTATTGGTAAATATACAGTTTCCAACATTTCCAGTATCAAAGCAGATTTCCATTTGAGAATTTAACTCTGCTATTTGGTTTTGACTATAATTAAATTTTTTTGGAATTTCATTCCATCTTTCTGGGAATTTGTGTTATTTGAAGCTGGTTTTTGCGTGGGACTTCTTTATGTTTGACATTTGCGACGAAGTTGTGAGCCACCGCTGCTTAAATGGAATTCGACCAGCAAGCTGAGTCGCACTGGGAAATAAGGCAAATAATAACTAAGGTTAAAGTTTGGTTAGGGCAGCTGTATTAATTACTTATAAAGTATTCCTCACATATTAAAAAAATTAATACCTAACTTAACCCTACAAAACTTTTACGTATGTTATTATATTAACCTTATATACCAGATGCCGATACTTTACAAAATTACCATATTGTGAACGTATCCCAAGTTTATGTGGTCAAATGTAGCTTTTTATCACTTGTGAAACATATGCGAATCATAATTAAATGCTCAGTTCCCAATAGTTCACGTAAGAATACTCATTTCTTCAGTATGGCTGGCTTTATTTTAGTACCTTGAAATATGTTCTGGTTATTGGAAATAGGGTGTGTCTTTAACTGTGTAACCTAACATTTGTGAATACCTGATAGTTTTACAAGCAGCCTTGCTTTTTTACTGTAAGAAAAATTTCTAAAAATGATTTTGTATGGTATACCTACAATTTTCCTTCGATTTGTTGTAAGGATGATTTTGAATCCACGCCAAAATATAGAGAATTGTAAAAAAAAAAGAATATTAATTCTTAAACAATTTTTAATCTTTTAGTTACTCTTGTATGATAACTATTACACTTTGTGGATCAACAGTGACAAAACTGCTAGGATTCGAAGCAAAATACGACGTTAGGTCACGCGATGGAAACATAGTAATCAATGCTTGTTTTTTTTACTGTCAATGTATATCTCTTTGATAAACACGAATTATTTATTCCTGTTATAGTTTTAGAAAAAATAAATCTTTAATGTTTTCATAATTTAATGAATTAAAAAATTTGTACAATAACCTATGAAATTACCTCGTGAAAATACTTACATTAGAAAATCCTAAAGAACAGATGTCTCCTAATTGTGAGACGAGATTGGAATATCTTATAATTGTATTAATTAACCATTTTTGCAAGAAATAAGCTCAAATGTTAATAAAAAATCTCACATAAAAACCTCGCTTCTGCCTTATGTCGCGACGTGTTAAATTATGACGACCGAATATGGGCACCTTAAATTATGACGGAACGTCATAACATTAAAGCGACATAAGAAATCGGTAGTTGCATTTCGCTATTTGACGTCTTAACTATAACACCTTATCGTTATGACGTGGCAAAATGAGATCCGTAATCAAACTACCGGTGTACTACCATTGCTGCTTTTCGCAGATGCAACGTCATGCTGGAATCACGAAAGCGTGGCGGCGGGGGTGTTGACGCAGACATTTAAACCAATCACATTACACACGACTATGACGTCAGCGTGACCAAATTGGCGGATGCGACAGACTCCTCGATTAGAAATATGTTCCATTTTTATTGCGTCGCTGATGTGGCGTTACTAAAATGAGAGTCAGAAAATTGTTTTCGTAAGATGGTAAACTGGGGCATTGATAATTGTATTATGAAGGATTTTGTTACTAAATTTGTCTCTGAAATCTCTGAAATATACTGACGCACACTGATTTTTACAATTGCATGTTACTTTTGAATTTAGAAAAAAGTTATCTCAAATAATTAATTAATAAACCTATAAAAATTATCTTTTTTAAATCAATTTTCCTCTTTTCTTTTTATAACGTTTGACAACAAGTCACTAAATTAAACAGCAAAATTAGCTCTCACAAAAGCAAGTTTTGTGTGAGTGCATCTAATGATTTTTAAAATATTTGCGGACTTTTGACTAAAGTATAAATTCATAAAAATGTATGAAACTGACAAATAAAAAATAACTCAAGAAATTTTACATTATTTATTATGTTGAAAGTAAAAAAAAAACAAAACAAATAATTTAAATATAAGATACCTAAAGTATAACATTGTTTTAGAAAAAAATTAATGTTCAAAAAATAATATTTAAAGGAAAAACACATATAAATAAGTTATGATACAATATGAAAACTTACTTAACTATTAAAGAAATGTCTTCACCAGTAAAATTATCCAGCTAAAAATTGATGTGTTTATTTGAAAAAAAAAATATATATATATATTGTTTTATTTTTTTTAATTTTTCATGAAGAATAACTACAATTTTTAGATGGCTGTCATATATTCGGTACGCATGTAACAGCAAGAATCTTTCAGTATAGAATCTTTCATTTTTGGTTGTCACACGGGCGAGAACCGTGCGTTCACAAATAAGGTGATATTTGGCTGTCGCATCGCCATGTTCGCATTGCGCCGTCGCGCTGCTGTGACTCCAGCTTCACGCTTGTAGCCGATATGCCAATGATCTTCACGTGGGAATACCGAGATGGCCCAGCAGAGTCCCGCGGCGGCCGTCGCTGCCAGGGCCGGTGCAAGGTAAATTGGCGCCCTAGGCGAAAAATCTTAATTCCCCCCCCCCCCCCCCCCCGACTGGACACCCAAAAAAAATTGTCCTTGCCTCAAAATACATCACGTAAGCCTAAGATTTTGTCAACAATCAAATGTAAGCAGGCTTGTGTTTTTTTCTATTTTACTTATTACAAATCATAAAAAGGTCACCGCGGACTAAATAATTACTTATATTAATATAAACATTCCAAACTGTTACAAAAATCCATTTTCATCTAGGTTCAATAATCGTTAAACATATTGTATCAGCTGTTGTGTGTCGTGCTGCGCCGCCCCCAGCTACTTGGCGCCCTAGGCGGTTGCCTAGTTCGCCTATATGGACGCGCCGGCCCTGGTGCTGCTCACGCAGGGTTGGTGGCCGCCAGCTTCATTCATTTCCTCGCGCGCCCAGTCGATAAATGATCTCATGCAAACATTAACACTCCAACACTGTTATGGTACAGCATCTTAATTACGGTATTTAGTTTGTATTACAGTATTTCATGTCATTACACGTGATATTAAATCAAATAATAAGTAATACTACCATATTTAATTGTTTATGAAAGTTATTTTCTAATAAACAAATACTTATTTAAAGGTTTTTATAAACTGAATTCCCACCCCTAATATCCAGGAATATATTAAATAAGCCAGTATGACCTCATGGCGACCATCTGGGATCCGCCATCATGTATTCGTTTGTTAAATCACTAACACCATCTTGTTTTCAGTACTTGCTACTAGGAACGCAGTACACATTTTGTCTTATAGAGGGCACTGCCACCAAATTATATTAATTTTACCCCCTAGAGTGCAGAAGTATTTAAAACCATGGCATCCTCCATATCGTTGGCAGTCCTGGCCACCATCTTGAAAATCTGTAATTAATTACCGAGAAATTTGGGTTAAATTCCAAAAAAACTTGAAAAAATCACTCATTTATGTAATAAGTGATTCGATCGATTATAGTTCTTGGTTCGATACTGGGTCGATTTTAAATTATATATGTTAGCCAAAAATACTTATGTAGTAAAATATGGTGAAAAATCCTAAAATAAGCTTTAATTTATATATGCCAGCTTACAGTAAGATGATGATGCCATCTTGGCCGCTATCTTGTATTCCGTAATTATTAAAAAAGAAATTAGGATAAAATTCTAAATATCATTAAAAAAATCAACTATTAATGTAAGGATTTATTTGATCGATTTAATTCCTAAAATCTCTTCTTGGTCGATGCAAAAAGTTAATAAAATTCAATATCTTCTCAATTTAACATTTTACCATTAAATTGACACGTTTGAGAAATGAAACAAAACATTTTTTACAAACAAAAATTTATCATGTTAATTCTACAAGTACAAATATATACAAAATACTAGCGATTCTTGATTCCTACATTCTTCTAGAGTGAAAAGCAGGTCCTTTACATGTCTTGACATGTAATTTCAGGGCATTTTTCATGACAGTTGATTACCACATAAGTAGTGTATAATTGATTCTCCGAGCGCAGTTTCCAGGCTGTGGATTGTGAATTGTCGGCTCCATCTTGGATTGTGACGTCACAGCGGCGATCTTGGAAGAAATCGACCTTTGACCTTGACCCCGGTGGCCATTTAGGGTCCACCATCTTGGATTCCACCATATTCGATCCACCATTTGGAAAATTATGATGGCATAGTTTCACATTTCGTTACTCCAACCATTTTAAATTACCATCTTGGAATCGAATGCCCCACTCCCTAACATTGCAATTTCCGTTTTGGCCTCCATTTTAAAAATCAGTAATTATAATCCGATTTTAAAGAGGAAACATTTTAAAATTTATAATAAAATTAATTAATCATTAATAAAAATAACTTCCAATGTTTTGAAATGTGTCAATCATGTTGAAAAAAAATTATAATTTATATGATAGAAATTCGGGAAAAAATTAAAATTTATAAAATATTTACTTTATAAAATTTTAATCATAAAATTTTATATAAAGGACCTGGGTTTAACCCGGCGAAGATATTAGATTAAAAATGGCGAAGGATCCTTCCTCCACGGAAGCAACTGGCAGATTGACCTCTCACCACTAATGCCAAGGCAGATATTACATTGGCCAGTATGATGTCATGGCGGCCAACTTTTTTTCGTCAGCTAGAGGCCACCATATTGGATCCGACATTTTGTTTTCGTCTGCTAGAGGGCGCTGTCAACATTTAGAGTGTACTAATTATTAATTATCGTGACATCCGCCATCTTGTTAGCCAACTTGGCCGCCATCATGAAATTCTGTAATAATTAAAAATTGCAAACATTCATCAAAAAATAACTTTTTAAAATAATCTTTCATTCGATCAATTCCCATCTTCGTTCCATCCTTGATCAATGCAAAAAATACTAATAATATACTTAAAATTAAAAAAAAAGGCAGATTCGATAAACAAAGCAAAAAAATTACAAATATAATATTATTACATAATTTCTACTCAACTACTACTACTAGGCCTATTACTAGCATTTATCAATGTGGCGGTACACCGCCAACACATCTGTTACCCACGAATTAAAGCGAGGGTGGAAAGCCCCACCACTTGACGCAGGATCGTCCATATCGTCGTTTAAGAATCTTTTCCACCGAATATATATATATATATATATATATATATATATATATATATATCGGGATACATCGTAGGCTGAATCTCTTCGGCAGAGAAGCCACCACGAATAGACTAGTATTCCAAATCTTCGAGGTAGTAGGTTCTAGGCACCGATTCGAAAATGTGCGTCACACCGAAATGTTCGGGACTCCAGTTCGCAGTGAAACCTTTCTTGAGAACGCGTTTCTGCTTGGAGATCCACACAATGTCACCGACGTTAGGTTTAGACTTTCGTGGATCTTTCTTCTTCGTGTTGGAAAACACTGTTTAAAGAAGTTGATCTTCCTAAACGCCTTAAGGCTTCATTTTCATGGTAGAATACACGGTGGAATTGGGTTTACTTATTAGTTTCGCCAATATATCCAATCACTTGTAGGTAATTTCCATTAGCTGTGAACTGTCCCCACAACTTGGTGCGCAAATTCTCTTAAACATTTAGACAACGGAGGCTTTGATATTACTAAATGTAGAGTAGTTTTTGATACCAAACTTCATTAAAACCTTGAAGGTCGCTTTTTTTAATTCTTTGACGAGATCCATTTTAGCCACGGTCGTACACGTCCATCACTAAAAATGTCTGTCATGGCCCAAGTGAACTTGCTATACACCTCGATTTTTTGGAGACCGTTAAAAACATTAATTGGCTAAAGTTATATTTCAGTCAGTGATAAGGACGTTGCACACATTAAAAATGAGCTAGGGGATCATGGAATTTATTTTTTGCAGGAAGTGAGTCATCGTACCACAACTTCGAAAGTGGATGCCAGTGACGATCAGACACAGCAGAAGCGTTATTGCTAAGTAATCGAAGAATACTATTAATACAGGCTCTTTAGGCTTCCATTGCACTTAGACAAGAACAGGTCTGAACTGAGTACACTTAGCTAGATCGCTGGAATGAAAGCAGAGCACGATAACCTTCACAATGAAATAAATATATATATATATATACACACACATACACACACATATATATCAGCGTTCCGAAAAGTACACATTCTTTGAACGAAACTTGCAACGGAGAAGCTTGATTTAATTTAAAACAATAATTTGGACATAAGTCATTGCTGGTTTACACAGTATGTCATAGAAAATACCTTAAGAATGGACAATGAAAAAATGATTGCCCAAACACACAGAAAACAAGCCAAACTCCGCCGGATGTCTAATGTCAGATGTACATAGACAGCACAGAGAATAGAGAATTCCGTAGAAGGAATTAGTGAGAACAATATCAAAGCACCGACGAACACAGTGAGCTGACAACGACGAGATAGTTGCAACAAGAACAGTGAACACAGACAAACAACGATGATACTAAACAGATAATACGGACAACACAGCGACGCACAGGCGAACCCAGCGATGAAATGAAACAGATATTCTGGCAATACAACGACGACAGCATAGACAAACACAGTAGGCTTCCCTGTGTGTATGCGTATTCATTTTTTCTTGGTTCATTCATCAGGTTTCTTCTCTATTACGTACCGTTTAAAGAAGAAATGATGTATGTCCAAAATAATGTTGGAAATCGGTTCCGAAACATATGGTGGTAAATATTAACATATTGATTGCTTGATAAATTTAGGACACAAATTTATTACATTTTAGGCATTAAACATCTTCGTAAAAAAATGAGAGCTACATCATATTCAAAAGAAATATCCATACCGAACGTATAGGTAAATAGATTCCATCACATGTTTATGAACGTTGTCGAAACTTGTTTGCAGTGCATATTCTCCTCTAGCCTACCGCCCTGAAACTAGCGCTTTCCTGGCAGGCAGTAGAAACCATATGTGACTGTTTGGCACCTCATCAGAAGTAGCATGTAAGTTGTATTGTTTGAAAGTAGTGTTTCTTATGATATCACCGGGTTTAAGTTTTGATCTATAAATTCGCCGATTCATTGGGTAGCCAAGAAGACTTGAAGCACATCCACATCTGCTTCACGTTGGTAATTGGACTATAGTGCTCAAGGCCCCGAGCCAGTTATAAACAAGTAGAAGAGGTTATCCAATCACGTGTAACCAACAAATTGGGCGTGACCTAGTTCTAAGAAAGATTGATTATATACAAGCAAGTTGAGTCAAGCCTGAATTTAAATATATCTGCAAAATAATCGTGGCTCTAGTTGTAGAGAGTTATTATTAGGAGCAGGCATTTTTCGCGAAAAGATCTGAACACTTATTAGACTGCAACTAGGTATACCCGCACCTGTGGTATCTTCCTTGTGATTGGCGGCCGTCTGCGAGAGAATTTGTTGCCTTATTTGACCGAGCCACTCAGGACGCATTTGCTTCCGCAATGAATCTCTGTGATTGGTGTTGTAACAATCTATATGTACCTGGGAGAAACTCACCCAATCACGAAACACAGACGATGCTATAGTGTTTTAACTTTCATTTAGTCTCAAAATCTTTTCGCGAAATTTGCATGCCCCTAGTTATTATCTTACAAGCAATTTACTATTCCAATGAATAAAGAGTTCTAGCGTGTCGTGACGTGCTGAGTTTCGGTGATGCACTGTGTGTATATCCTGCTGAATGAAACTTCTTCAGGTAAGTTCACATCAACTGGCGCGCATAAAGGCGATGTGGGTACCTGCACAGCGATGCACCTCACCGGCGCGATGACACGTGATGTAATTTTAACCGCCCTTTTTTACCTGTTGCCGAACTTGCCCTTTTTTCACGCGCCGATGTGCTGCGTGTCGCCGTGCTTAATTAGATTCGCGCGGCCCCGCGTCGTTGGAAATAGCCTCAGTCGCGGTACATTAAAGCGATGGGCGAAGGCACGTCCGCCGTGCCGGAGGCTGCCGGCGTAGAGCCACACTGTAAAAAAAACTGTGTAATTTTTCTCAACATGCATGTGGCAGCAGAGTTTCCACCTACCACCCAGTGTATTATCACAGCTGCACGTATTGATGTATTTTGACTCTTGTGTTCAAGTAAAAATTCTATCAAAATTGTTAAAGTACAACTGCTATGTTTTAATAAATATATTTTGTATTTTTAATGTAGGATGTATAAGTTTACTCATTCATTCATTCGTTTTTTTTACCACGACTGTCAGATTTATTTACGATGTTTTTTAATTACTATATTTAAGAAAAGCATTTATTGTGAATATCGCAGCAATTATGTAGGGCTTAAGGTATTTATTGTATTCCAAATATTGAGTATTTAGTTGTACTGCATCGCTGAGACAATTTACATTGACAATGAACGTGTTAAATTGTATTAATTCCAAAAAATTGATGTTTTATTTTAGTTCTTAGCTGTTAAAAATGTATACTTGCGAGCGATTCTTGATTTTGTAACCTTCAATTGTGTTCTCAATTTTTAGTTCACCCACCAGGAATGATAGGAAATGAACTACAAGGTCTTAAGAACGGTTGCGAGTGAGATGCAAGTGGTTCATAATTAAATCATAAGACAATTTCCACAAACAAATAGTGAACTCTTCTGCACAAAATGATTAATGCTTTCTTACACAAATGAGCCTTCACGCACCACACCACTGCTCTGTAAACATAAAATACACAGTTTTATATGTTTTACAAGAGTAAAGGAGTACCCTTAATATTATGTTGTGCGGTGTGTGTTTGCCGTGAAACGAGCTGTGCATTTACTCCGTCCGCTCTTAATATCTAAACGCACACAACTATCACAAGAATTACCGTTAAATACAATTCTTAGCACAAAATAAATATTCACGCATCATTGACGTCTCAAGGATTTACCACTATTCCACAGCTTGGTTCTTTCAGTGTTTAATGCTTATACCTAAACTGTTATCAGGCCTGGTAAACTATAATTGGCCTTCCCACGCAATGAAAATATCTAAAATATTAATACAAATAATAGTATTTATATCTTTAACAAAATAAATTATAATTTACTCTCTGCTTACATTTAAACTGTCATCACAAAAACAAACACCAAGATTAATCACTAATCACTAAAATAATTCGTCTAAATGTCATATTTAAGTTTTTGTTTATAAACTATGTGAACCTCGGGAGGAAAATATCAGCACCATATGAATCGGCTCACTCTTCCAGCAATTACAACACCGCGGAACATGCGGCCAAAGAGTCAGGTAAGCACTCGCTTCCTCCTGTTCTTCAACTCGTTGTCACACCTCGCTCAACCACGACACCGTGGCTCGAGGCTCGTCTCCTGCTCAGCCGCGGCAGTCGCCAGCCAGGGACTGCACACAGCAGCTGCCTCTTGTCCTTGCAGTGAGGACACGACTGGATCCGCCTGCACTGCAAAGCTTCTAAACGACGGGCGCTTGGAAACCTCGTCCGAGCTCAAGTGAAGCTCGTCCAGGCCAAAGAGTCAGACTCCAGTAGTGCACAATTTTTGTACGTCCAAGTCCCAACCAGTTGATCGCGCACCGCTTATCGTCCAAGTGCACGCATGTCGCCACAACTCGCCCTCTCGTTACCAGCTCGTCATAACCACTGCTTCGTGATGCTGTTTCGCAGATACAAATTATTATCTGCCTCCTCCCTGTGTTGACCAATACTTAAGTCCGAAGCCTCTTTCTACTCTATGACAGGTAAAGTATCTTGAAGCCTTATAGTAACACAAGCTGTCTTACCAAGTCCAACTCACACTTGAATATCCTCGGGTGGCGGCGAAAGCGGTTTTTATTGACGGTGTAGACTCTCGGCGGCGATGCTGGTGAGGTCGTAGGTCGGCGATCGGGCAGGGACACCCTCTTCTTGGTGGCTCCCCTCACTCAGAGCCTGTAAGTTCAAGCAGCCCAATTTGTACGGAATAATCTCCTGCCAAAATAATCCAATTCTAGACAATCCCAGACGAGATGGCGGACTTCCGCTATATCCGGCCACGTCACCTCTCTTCCGATCGTGACCGAGCGGCTCCGATGCTTCACGATCAAAGTCCGCTCCCTTCAAACTAGCGCGCCAAAGCAGTGTCGGGCGGGCTGCGTCACTGGCGGTCGCAGGGGCGGAGAACCTCTTCGGCAAACGGGTACGCAGGTACCCCTAACATTGTTCAGGTAAAAATGTCTAACAATCTGAGTGAATTAGTGGAGTAAGAACACTTTTGGCCGTTAGTCTAGCGTCTTAACCTCTCGTCCATGGTGAACACTGATAAAACCGTAAGGAAAGGGAATACCACTTACGTAACCTGATGTAAATGAAATTGTGTAGATTTTTTTTTTCAGTTTTAATCAAAATACGTTATATTTTTTGCTGTTCCTTAGTAGTAGAAAAATTAACTGTGACAAATACTTTGCACTTTTACAATGTCGTATGTTTGTACGTACAAGTATTGACAAAAAACAGGACACTGGACAATCCAACACATGATGTATGTGTAATTGAATATAAACATCCAAATGTGCAATTTAACACGTAAGTTATTTAAATGAAATAAGAAAATTCTTGTAATTTTACCAAAGCCTGTAGCACAGTTTGGTTTTCTAGAAACATTTGTATAAAATTACACCAAATATATTATTTTAAAAATAAGACGACATAAAATTTTAAATTACTAAAGTATTTTTATTTAATTTTAATAATTTTATATACAGTACACACCGCAAACATAATTCTAAAAATGTGATGAGGATCATTGAAATTAAATGAAAATTTTTCGAATTTCCTGTGAAGTCAACGTTTTTTTTTTTTTTAACCAAGGAAATCAGACACTCCATTGAATTCATGGGGAATATTGTTAGCACTAGTTATTTATAACTACCCCAAAAAATTAATCGCAGGGTGGCCCCCGCTCATGGCCCCACGCAGCGAGTAGCTGTGGAGCTGCTGTGGAAACTATCCCAAGTATGGAAGGAGTTGGTGAATACACAGTGTTGTACACTTTGGAAAATCATTTAAATCTACGCAAAACTAACAAAAGTATTAAAACTCTACGTTTTCTTGGATAAATTTACTGCCGATGAAAGACGCTACCACTTCATGATTTGAACTCATTGTACTTGCCACATGGAAAATAAACGTATAGATACATCAGACATAATCTTTAGTGCTTTCGAAAAAAATAGAGCTAAATTTATTTAGTGATTAGTTTAACTAAGCTTTTTTTAACTCAAGAAAATTACATATTTTGAAAGTCTTTTCTTCAAAATAAAAAAAATTTGCTATGATAACTCTGCATAAAAATAATTTTTTTAATACATATTTTTTAATTTAAATTTTTGCAAATAAAAATATTTCGGATTTATTAATGTAATGGTTTGTTTTAAATTAGTGCGTATTGGCCCAATGAACGGTTAAGTCAAATGAACTACCTGGTTTGGTCTATAAAAACCTTTTCTAGTGTATCTGAGATAACAAACTCGATAGTGTAAATTGGCAGCATTTTTGAAAATATTAATGTTATGTTTGTTTGTACTTGTGTAGCCATGCGCTCAAAGTAATCTCGCTTATATAATTAGGCAAGGTGAAATGTTTCGTGTCTCACGTGGCATGGCTCGTAGCTTATGATCTGAGAAAGGTGAATCTCGATAGAAAATAACACCTTTTTTTACACTTTCCCACATTACGTTATCACTTTTGCACAATCAGTCATATCACTGTCTGTGGTTGGTGAGGATTTTTCTGCATTAACTGGGCCAATGAACATAAGGCTACTGTACTTCTTCTGCCGTTAATTCTACTCTTGGTTCGGTTTGCTAAACCTCACCAAGGTAAAACACGACGGAAGACTCCGGGACCTTAGGTTCAATGGCACTGCTTTGTGTGTAGAGGTATACCAGTAGAGAGAAAATCCCGACTGACTCATCACGTGGCTCTTACAACCAACAGAATACCACAAATATTTATTAAATTAAATTACAAAAAAGGAACTGATTTGACAAGAAATAATAATCTTAAATCTCGGTTCAGGCCATTTTATTCTTATTTAAATAATTTTTTTTTCTTTTTTAAATAAAATAATATCATCATGATGCACATACTTAAGTTACAAAGGTAATGAGTATTCAATGTTTCAAAACAATAAATTATTAAACTCACAAGCTTGGGGCCCCGTACTATAAAAAAATATTAAGACAATAAGCACATGGCTGGTTACACCAGTGGCAAATACACAAAAATACAAAAAAAAATTGAGGTTAGTAACCAAAAAAGATTCATATTATAATTATTATTTATTAATGAAGCGACTGAAAGTTCCTTTCACTTGATTTATATATTTTTTTACGTTATTGAGCCGATGATGCCGAAAGCAGATAAAACTTCAAGCCGAAACATGCTGAAAGCCGAAAGATGAAAAGAAAAACTTTCCTTATATAGAAGGCTGCATCCTGGTGCCAATAGCGGAGGAGACAAGGCTCACTCCCGTCCCGTACTTATTTGACTACCTCAAGCATGGCCCGGATGTCTCACGCCACTCACAAGGACCGCTAAAAGAATTAACAAAAAATCACCAATATTAAGACATCGGCCAAAAATAAATAACTAACATGATTCCAGGGGAATCAAGAAAGAAAACTCACCCCAAAAGACGGTAGTCAATTTACCGCATAATCCAGCGGATTAAAACACGAAGTTATAGTAGATGATTACATAATGGCTGACCGATTAGGAAGAAGGAGGCAAATAGATCATCTCCTTAAGAAGCTACACCATAGATATTGACACAAGACGTCGAACTTGGTGAGCAAAAAAAAGTAAACAATACAGGTTTAGTTCCAAAATTATCACTAATACATCTCAAGTAAATGAAAAAGATTAAGGTAATTAAATATTAGTGTTTAAAACAAATACTTATTTTTTATTAAGTCCTTTAAATTAATGTTCTTATAAATTAATGTCTTTTGTTAAAAAAAATATCTTGAAGCACTTCACTTTAGATTAAAAATAGGTTTCACATTTCTCCCAATTAACATTTGGATATTATTAAAATACAAAACTTACATAACAAAGAAATTATTTTCAAAATTCACAAAAATGAGCCTACATGATGTCCAGTTTGCAAAAAAAAAAAAAAAAAAAAAAAAACATGACAACAGGTTGAGTACATGCAACGTTACAAAGTGCAACGGCACATTCTTTAAGTCCATGAATCACCATAGCAGTAAGAAAAAGCTACAGTGTTATCAACTATAACTTGAGACAAAATGTTTTCACAAAATACAGGTGTCTCTACTGATTAAAATTAACTCAGTAACAAAAAGGCAATAAGCTCATTGAAAAATGTAAAGGTTTCGTCGCGTTAATAATTTTTGTTTATTCCCATATGGCATGTAGCTGTATATGTCTTGATAAAAACTAACATTTTCTCGGCAAAAAAACTCGAAAGGTTTATAAAAATACACTAGTGAAGGGACGGTCACATTAAGAATAATGTAATTTTCACCGGTTCATTGACTTTTTTTTTGCAAATTTTTGGAGGGAGAGATTACAAGCTATGCTTTCTTTATGGCTTTCTATATGGCAGTAATTCCAAAGTACGTATGGAAATAATTATTATTCCTTAATCCAACATATACGTTTATACTTTGTAGTAAGATACGGTTCTCTAGTTACATTTAAGTAAATAGCAGCTACTCTAATGGTATCCGAAGATATTCACGAAGTATTTTAGTTGGTTGAATAAATTCATTTTCAAGTGTTCGATTTAGTATTAGAAATTAATTTTTAATTAAATGTAACGCACGCAGAAAACCAACGAAGCGTCGCCATGAATGACCAGAAGAACTTGGAGAAACCAACAAAATATTGCCAAAATAATCAGGAGCACATCGAGAAAACCAACAAAATATTGAGATGAATAATTAAAAGCACACAGAGCAATCTAACGCACGTTTTCTTAAATAACGATTAGTGAATCACATAAAAAAATAAAAATAAAATATATAAATTACAAATAAAAATAAAAAAAATAATTTTTGTTTGGCTTTTGCTAGAACTCTTTATCATTGCTGAACAAAGGAGAAGTTTGCATGCTAGCAGACGCTGTAATTTTTTTTGTTATTTTTTCCTAATATTGTTATTACTCTATTGTTTGGTATTTTGTTTTTTTATATTTTTTATTTTAATTTTTTTTTGTGGTTCACTGATATTAATTTTGGAAAATGTGCGTTAGTTTCCTTCGTGTGCTCCTGATTATTCATCTCAATATTTTGTTGGTTTTGTTAACGTGCTCCTGATTATTCCTGGCAATATTAAGTTAGTTTCTCCAAATTCTTCTAGTCATTCATGGCGACGCTTCATCTGGTTTTCTCCGTGTGCTCCTTGTTATTCATAGCTAGACTTCTGCTGATGTTCTCCGAGTGCTTCTGGTTATTTCTGAGGAATCAATCTATGCATTAACATTTTTTCGACTTAATGAGGCATGCAATTTTATTCAGAGTTGGTATAAATTGCTGAATTCCTGGTACTAAATCAGCACTGACAAAGTTTTGATCAGGTGGAATTCAAACAAAAAATATTAATTACTCAGTCGAATACTATGCCTGTAAAAAGCTAAGAAACGCTATCATGCAAGACAAACTTCCTTCTCCTTGATGTATAACGAAGCCCTCCTTCTCTTGTGACCGTGAGAGAGCATCCCGCATCCTGCATACAAACAATAAATAATATTTACCTCAACACAACATGTGGCACCATCTGTTGGTTGGAAAAGGAACTAGTCGCAGCAAGTTTCTTTTATGAGATAAATTAACACAAGTAGCTGAATGGAGTCAAGACACAGCCATGAAGTCTCGTAGCCTCGTAGCCTCGTAGCCTCATAGACTCGAAGTCAAAAGTCACTGAAGCTGTTGGAGCCAATGACAGTTGGAACAGTTGGATCCTAACATATATATTGTCGAGATCATATTCCTGTGAAGAGATCGTATTCCTATGGCGAGATCGTATCACACTTCAACGGCTTTTCGTCCAAATGTGCTTCCTTTTTGTCAAATGCGTGTCCTGTGTGTGTGAAGCATGTTTATTGCATGTCCTGTGTGTGAGTATTGCATATTCATTCTGTGTCCTGTGTGTGTGTTTTTCGTGACCATTGCATGTCTTGTGTGTCCATTTCATGTCCAATGCATATCCAGTGTGTGTATTGTGTGCCCATTGTGTGTCCAGTGTGTTTGTACTGTGTCCATTGCATGTACTGTGTGTGTAATGAGTGTTCATTGAGTGTTTATTGAGTGTGTACTGTGTATTCATTACATGTCCAGTGTGTATGTGTCCATTACGTGACCTGTGTGTACACTGTCTTTCCAGTGTGTGAACTATGAATTACTGTGTGTGAACTGTGTGTCCATTGCGTGTAAAGTGTGTGTGTGTTAACTGTATCTTCATTGAGTGTGTACTGAGTGTTCATTATGTGTCCAGTGTGTGTACTGTGTGTCCATTCTGTGACCAGTGTTATCTTCTCTTTTGTTGAAAGTAAGTCATTTCGTTAAATGTGCTTCCATTTTTTTAGTATACTTTGTTTATTAAATGTAGTTTTAATTCGTGCATTATAGTAAATTGTTCTTGTTTTGACTAGCAAATATTTTGATCGGTCGCGGGTATATAAGCGCGTCCTAGACGACAAGACTTTCAGTTTTTTACTGGCTACGACGCTGTTAGGATAATCTAGTTTGACTAATCTGATACATAAAAACGTAATAACCTGTTTTTTTTTTTAGATAATTTTGGCATCTTTGCCATCTTTAACACCGAACTTGATGGACCATCGTCTACGGGAACCTTGAAAGCAGTAACGGCGATAGTGATGCAGATCACGTTTGCATTGTCAACGATGGTGAAGCAGATCTCGTTGGCAACGTCGACGACAACCATGAATATCTTGATGTAATCTGTACCATCGACTGCGGAGATCTCGTCAGCGAAGACGCAGATCCCGATGGAATGTGTATCATCGTCACCAACAACAACACTACAGGAGACTTCAACAGGCGTGGTTCCACCAGCGGAAGATACTTTATAGCCTGCAGTGCTGGTTGCAGAGGAAACCTCGATGAATGATGTTTCGCCAGCGAAAGAGATTCAATTGATGGTGATTTGTCAACATATAACAAGCATCAGTTCCATTACTGAGAAAAAATATTTTCGAACAACACTAATGCTCGTCGACACGAGAAAAGAATGTGTTAAGAATCCTCCTCGCAAAATGTTTGGCAGTGAGAAATGCCGTAAGCCGTTTGATAGAAAAGATAATATGAAAACGCACTTGAAGACATGCAGAGGTCTTGTTGCACGGCAGAAAGTATAGGTGTTGCTGCAACAACGATGCATCAATGTGCATAAGAGTACACCGGGAATTGCCACAACTGTAAAAACATCAGCATCTGGTTTGGGTCTGAAAGTTTCATCTTCGTCGACTAGACATCCTTGCGGCTACTGCGATATGTCGTTCGCATTTTCCCATGTTTTACGAAGGCACGATTTAAGTAAATATACGAAGAATCCTTCTCATATGAAGTTTCGCTGTGGTTAGTGTCATGTGTTGTTTACACGTATTGATAGTTTGGGACGACACGCGAAAAACTGTAAAGGTAAATTTCAATAGCCTACTGTGGAACTACCTGTAGAAATTTTGACCCCTCGGTTTAGGTTGGTGATGTGTATGCGTACAAGCACAAAAACAGTTGTTCAGCAACCAATTGCGATAATGCCTGGACATGACACAAACACACGACAGTACTCGGTGCATTACAGGTAAATGATAATTGATTCCACTTGGTGCAATCTGCATTTCGTGGAACGTTGAAAGACTACTATTATCTAAATAAATTTAGTGAGCTGAAATACATTTGTACTTTTCTTGACGATATCAGGCAGAAGATAATCAGATGAAATAGCTTCATACGGACCTTTAAAATATAACTTGTGGTTGGACTGTGCACAAGGCAAACCATATCCGTTTGAGGACAAAGTGAAAAAGTGTGCATTCAAGACAGTGAATACTACCAATTAAAATTCCGACGATGTTAAGCAGTCTGTTAAACACGGTATAAAGAAACTCCGTCGGGAAGTAAAATACTATGTAGTCAAAGGATCTGGCTGGTCTCTGTCTTCAATAAACCGATTGGAGCTAGGAATTAGTCAGTTGAAGCCAATGCAGAACAAAATGTTTATAAGACTGCGAAAGTTAGCAAGGTTACTGTAGTAGAGTAGAAATTATATCATACATTTTTTTTGTTTTATTTTGTTGATTTAATTTATTTAACATGTAATATTTTGGTAATTTTAATTTTCTTTTTGCATTTACCAGTGATTAAAGCTAGGACAGTAATTCATCGAATTAATCAGTAATTTAATAAGTGAATTTTAAACTCATTTTGTAATTTTCCCGTATTTCAAGCTTCATATTTACTTATTTCCAAGATGGTGGTCAATATGTCATCATCGGCTTACTGGAGGCTGGTAGTAGCGAAATTTAAGCCTTTTTTTATGACTTTCCACCATATTTATTGAAATTAGTGTTTTTTTTTACCTAAAATGATTATTTTTTGCATCGATCAAGTATCAAACCAAGGAGAGGAATCAATTGAATGAATCATTATTTTAATAAGTAATTTTAAAAACAGAATTTCAGAATTTATCCCGAATTTATAGGAAAATTATTATGAATTTCCAAGATGGAGCCTAAATGTCAAGATGGTGGGCGCCACAGTAATAAATGATTACTGCACTCTAGTGGGTAAAATTAAAACTAACATGGTGGTAGTGAACTATAGCATACTAAAACAAGATGGCGGCCTCCAGCAGATGGAAACATGATGACGGAAGTGACGGCCTACTAGCTGGCAATATATATACCTTGGCATTAGTAGTGGGAGGTCTGTCGGTCGGTGGCTTCCATGAAGGAAGGATCTGTCACCATTTAAATTTTCCTCTCACCAGATTCGAACTGAGGACTCAATGGTTAAATTGAGTTTTTGAATTAAAAATGTATTATAATTTAATTAATATTTTATATTAATTTAAAATTATTTTTAATTTTTTAAATATTAAACGTATTTAAAAGATGGCGGCCGTGATGTCATGATTTCAGGCCGTAACGAAAATTGCAACGGTGACGACATATTTCAAAATTTTGGCCATAACATCCTTATTGTCAAGGTTATGACCTAAGTGGCTTAGGGTGGCTTGTTTTTAGAACTCTTTAGCCACTTTAGGGCATTTCAAGCCACTGGTATTTTTGAGGACTGAAACGGTAAAATTTCCTCAAAACGGGAATAATTTCCTTAAACTAGGGAAACATTTTTCCACTCAATTTTTGAGAATTTTTTGTGGGAATTATTTTCGCGAAAAACTAGAAATTTTGGCGAAATTTGTACAAATTTTAATTAATTTTGAGTCATTTTTGGCTAATTTTGAAGGTCAATGTCAAATATCAAGTATATTTAAGATGGCCTTTGTGACGTCACAATCTAAGATCGCGGTCGTTACCCGGTCCCTTACAAAATCCCTGGATCTACCAATATATTCTACTGTCAGGGTGTCTGACCACCACGTTAGAGACTTGGATTCTATGATAGTATGGATAATTTATTTTTTCATTATTTATGGATTTCTCATTGAAAACGTGAAAATTCATGTTTATTTATTGAAAATAATAAAGTGTTTTTTCTTTTTTACTACAAACGTTCAATTGCTACGGTGGAGGTAATATGAAATAAGCGAAACGTTGTTATTAAATTCGCAACATAATTTATTTTCAAACATGTACCAAAGTGTGACAATATTTACACATCACTGTCTGTATTTTTACATATTTGGTGCATTTTTTTGCTGGTGACACGTAAAACATATGTTTTGTTCGCACCATGTGCATTGTATGAATGCGACAGTGTTGATTATGATTATTTTTAACAACAGACAGGGGAAGGCAGATTTCGGTAACATTTTGGAATGTGACTCGTGGTTATATCATTTTTGCAACCTACCAAGAATATATAGACATGTTAGTAGCAAACATAGAGCACTCATTGGTGAAGAAATAGCAATGTATTTTGATGGGATCTTCGATAAATTCCAATTTAAAATAACGCACAAGAAAACTATTGCAGCCCGTAAAATTTCATAGGTACTATCGGTCCGTAATGTGGTAAATTATTTTTTTTTTAAATTTATTTTTAATAAATAAATATGAACTTCCTGGCTGTAGGTAAAATTTATGAAAAAGTAAAGTGAAAGTAAGGAATCTATACCAACTAGCACCGAACACGAGTGGCCAGCCTTTCTGCCAGACGCTCTGATCGTTGGCCCACGCTGCCTAAGCGATTATAAGTGCAACGCTACGGAGAATATACGTTTTGCCTTGCTTTTCGACCGGCTATTTCTAGAAAACTATTTATAGTTGGGTTTTTTTCCTGTTCTGGGTAGATCGCTATTCGGAAGTACTTTATTCTCGCAAAGAAGTCAAAATCGGTGACCCGAAATTCGCGCTCTCTCCTTGTAGGTTCACTTACGTCGAATATGAATCCACAAAACTATTCTTGGTATACTAGCAATGAATTCGAAGACTTGTTGAGACTTCTGAAACGAAATACTGTTATATATTCTGCGAGTGTGTTTATCTTAAAAACAGAACTAGAGAGTTTAAATACGGGGTAGTTATTACAAAGAATGCAATTTCTGAGAGTGTGGCTTGTATTGTAACGTCCATCTCAAAAGTCTCGTTGTTGACGATACAAAAAAACCCTTACAATGAGAAATACAACGTGAATACGGTGAACTTGCCTTTTTTTACTCGGCTGCTGGGAAACTCGGTGCGGCAGTATGTGACAAGACGACTAGTAATTCAATTCCCTCTCCACCCCTTGTCCGATTGGATCCCAGTTGTGGTTCTACAATGTCTGGGCAAGAGCCGTATCTCGTGGCGCTCGTCTCAACACAATTACATTACCGCGTTGTTCCATTACCTTTTCTGATTGCGTTTAACGATCGTGAGTGACGGACAACGTCACCACCCCACCTCAGAAACTGGGACTCGGCTGAATTCACAACCTACGTTTGGAGTACGTTCGTAAGTGTAGAAGTACAAAACATTCTTTTTTCATTCTGTTTTTCATACTTACGTAGCGTGCGTACTTACGCAAGATAACAGCTTATATCTCAACTTTTACATGCGTTTTTTATGTAGCAGCTTAATGCTCAACTTTTACATGCGTACCTGATATAGCAGCTCAATTCTCAACTTTCACACGCGTACGGGGGATAGCAGCTCAACTCTCAACTTTTACATGCGTATGTGATGTAGCAGCTCAACTCTCGACTTTTACATGCGTACGTGATATAGCAGCTAAGCTCTCAACTTTCACACGCGTACGTGGGATAGCAACTCAACTCTCAACTTTTACATGCGTATGTGATGTAGCAGCTCAACTCTCAACTTTTACATGCGTACCTGATATAGCAGCTAAACTCTCAACTTTCACACGCGTACGTGGGATAGCAGCTCAACTCTCAACTTTTACATGCGTATGTGATGTAGCAGCTCAACTCTCGACTTTTACATGCGTACGTGATATAGCAGCTAAACTCTCAACTTTCACACGCGTACGTGGGATAGCAACTCAACTCTCAACTTTTACATGCGTATGTGATGTAGCAGCTCAACTCTCAACTTTTACATGCGTACCTGATATAGCAGCTAAACTCTCAACTTTCACACGCGTACGTGGGATAGCAGCTCAACTCTCAACTTTTACATGCGTATGTGATGTAGCAGCTCAACTCTCGACTTTTACATGCGTACCTGATATAGCAGCTAAACTCTTAATATTTACATGCGTACGTGATGTTACATCTCATCTCAACATTCACGTATGTACTTGCAAATATCTCGTTAGCACTTCATCTGTTCATCAGATTGGGTAAGTGAATTCAGAGGCTATTTTCACATATATCTTTGACATTTTTATGTCTTTTGTATACAATGGAATCGAAAGCTAATGTTTAAAATTTAATTCAGCTTCAAAATATTTTGTAAGTTATTTTTTTTATTTCACATTTATTTTATATTTTAAAATTTGTTTGTGCGTTAATATTATGCCATTAATGTAATATAAATAGCACTTAACTTTTGAAATGTTTATATTACGCTATCTTGAATTTTAGTTTAATGCGAAATTACTCTCGTTATTTTAGTTAGAGTTTACCGTACTTTTTTTAATAAATCATCCCATTTAAAAAAATGTATTTTATTTATAGGGTTAAGATTATAAGATATAGGTAAAATATCTGTACTTCTTGGTTAAAACCAATTGTTTGTTAAAGTTAAACACTATGTGATAGTGTTTTCCACAGTTATTTTATCATTGTCTATGGCAAGCGATAAGTGATTTTCAGGTAAAGTTAGGTTACTTGTCTGGGCCAATAAAAACGCGCATACTGTACACCTGAACTTTCAGTATTCGCCTGAAAATAGATATGTCGTGTTAAACACAATTCTTACAAATATTGCAGTAAGAAAATGCTAGATTGTTTTGAGAAAAATCTTTAAACGAAACGTTTTTACGAAATACTGGATTTTATGTTTTACAGCACGGTCGATGAATAGTTAATTCGGACTTCTGCTCATAAATATTCATTCTCTTCCCCGAAGTTAAAGAAAATTCCGTAGAGATATTTACGTGTAAAAGTGAAGAGAGATTTAAATACCAAACCAAATAAAAAAATATTTGAAAGTATAGACTTTCCGGGAAAATTAATCTAAGAAATTTATCTAGGCCTACTTGTGCGGATAGGAGTTAAAACTTGTAGGTGGACAATAGTTCAATAATCTGCTGAAAATTTTTAACAGAAAAACATGTTGCGAACGGAAACCTTCGAACATAAATTAATAGTTGTAACAATTTTATGCACCCAGTACAGTACAAGTGAAAGTTTCTAAATCCCTCGAGCGGATGTGTCACGTGTTTCATGGCTATGTAACTGTGCGGGGAAAAAAAAATGAGTTTGCACATAAAAAAAGTACATCGTCTCGCCTGAGATGATGATGTTTGGGTGAGAGACCTGGCCATTGAATGTACAGTAGACTTCCGATAGTCCGGGAGGCCCGAGATTAGTTGGGTTCAGTTTTCGCATGCGGGGACGTGTTCGCCGCAGTGCTATCGCTGGAGGGAGCCCGAGTGCCGGACGATAGGAGGTCCGCGGAGCCGTCCACGTGGAGACGGCCAGCGGGCCACTGCCGCGGATGCTGCGCCAGAAATCAATGAGCGCGGGCCAGCCCTGCCCTCGGCGCCAGGGAGAGACACGAAGGGGGGCTTCCCTTCTCGCCCGGTATTGATCCTGGGCGCGCCCTGCCGGGCCCTTTACCCTGGGCGCGCCCTGCCTGGCCCTTTACCCCCGGCGCGCCCCGCGTCGCTCCAACAGACCTCGTCGGGACCGACCGCGGAGCTGTTCTGCGAGCCGCCAGCGCGAGCGACCCCGAGCGCCGCCGTGCTGTTTGTTCGCAGAGATGCGGTCCGGCCGCACGCAAAACTCGGTGCCGCAGCTTCATTTCGCTCGATGTTTGCTAAGTAAGTCTGCGCAAGAACCGAGAAAATGTGAAGTCGGACGCTTTATTTACGGGATAAAATTCAGGCCGTGCTTTTGGTACACCGCCTCCGAAGTCTGTAAAAACAGGGCATTTAAAAATCAGCAGCCGCTGGAATGACTGCATTGGCAATGCCGCCACCACAGCTGTCCACAGCGTTCACACATGCAAACGCGCGAATAAGAGAGGCCAGACTTGACGGGCGTGACACCTAACTTTACCACCCATTGATTTCAGTTGCGATCACCTACACCCTCCTTGAAAAAAAAAATAGTAAGGAATGAATTTTTGCAAGAATTTTCTTACGTATTATTTATGTACGGGAACCAACATAAACCTTTAATTTTAGTTTCGATCGCCTAGAAGACGTGCTAAAACAAACGTCTGCAGGTTCACTACAACAAACTAAGTCAAAAACAATTATACAAGTTATGGTTATAGTGCATTCCAAGACTGATGTATTACTTACAAACCACTCAAGATTTATTGAAGTTTGTTTTATCACGAACTGAATGTTCAGAACCACTGAACATTCTTTGGGTAGATTCATTTAATGGTTTCGTTTCTCAACATTTTTGTGACAACAAAAAGAAAGAAACATTTTATCTCGGGTGGTTGAAGGTACGAAAAAATTTGTAATCAGTTGAGTAATGACCGTTGAAGGCTGTTAGAACGAGAGGCGTGTAAGTGAAGAATATAAGTATGCTTTGTTTAGTTAAACGTTAGTTTAAAAATTATTTCTTAGGCAAAGGGAAATTGTGTGATCCCGAAGGGATACATGTGTACGCTAATATTTCTGCCATCAAGTAGCAAGTTTTCGTGAACTTCCAATGTGATGCGTGTTTTTATTTTTGAGAAAACTTGCCTGAAAGCCTCCAAACCATCCCGTGTTCACTCACAACTTTTTGGTTCTGACCGCCTACCACTGGCCGACACTCGGCCTTGGAGCTACAGGGTCGCCCTAAGTGCCGGCGGGGTGGGCCACAACAGCGAGGTGCGTCAAGTTCCTCCGAGCGACGGAGCGCGCTGACGCAGAGCAACCTGCCCGCAACTCTGGCTCATTGATCCGGATTTCACTCCGTGCGAATCCCTTTCTCTCACACTTTCGTCCATTCCTAACACAGCATTTTTTTTATTATTTTAACTAACTTTTTGTACATTTTACATTGTAGTAATACTAAGCTTTAATTATAATATAAGAGTAACTTATATTTATTATGTTAAAACAAAAGGTTTTATTATTTCTTAGCCGTAAAGTATGCTGTCGACGATAGCCCGACTCATCTTTAGATTTCAGTGTGCATTTGAATGGGCATTTACCGTCTCTTTCCAATGCACGATTTGTCCTTTTAGCGCCGTCCTTGTTTCGGTGTGCTATGTTGCCGGATCTACATCAGAGAACACAAACTATTCAGACGCAACTTCGAAATGCAAGGATTTTTTTTTAATGTATGTGAAATATTGTATTTTGTTAAGTAACATTTAGGATGAGAATTTTGGGAATACATTTTACTGTTGTACTTCATCACGAGAATCATTTGATAATATTAATTGTTTACTTATAAGGAGTGTGAATTGAAAGACGTGATCTTGTTTTGAACAGTTTTTCCCAATAATATTTTTGTTTCATTTAAAATTTCAAAAAAACAATTTTTTTTAGCACAGCTCATAATTGTATGTGTGTGTAGCAATGAATTATTATATTTTGTCCGAATGACTACAACTTTGATAACAACTCAAATTAAAATGATAAAATAATAGTTATTATGTTATTTATAAAATAATAATATTAAAATACTTTTGTTGAAAATAATAAAATGAAAATACTTTTTATGAAAAAAAATATTCGCACGACTTATGCGGCATCAATTTTTAATCTGGTAACTTAAAGTATTCACACTGTAAAAATAAACTACCTACTTTGACAACCAAGCAAGTCATTTGCTTTAATAACCAATATTTTCAAATAACTTATAAGTTAGGAAAGTAACTTTTTTTACAGTATAACTAGCTGAATTTACCCGACAAAAATGTTTTGCAGCATTAAACTTACAAATATATATATATTTTTTAATTTTTATGTAATGATTAGAACCGTAATTTACTGGCCGATCAACTGTTGTCGGCTTGACGTTGAGGTTGGGACATCCTGTATATTAATCTAGACAGTATTTATTACCTGCCATTTTTCCTTCGAAACACACATAGCTACAATTCTCAGAAACGCTCGGCGACTCGGGAAATTCCCCGATTCCTGGAGCGAAGACTTCTCATAACACTGCTCCGTCTCCATAAAGGAGCTGTTTTCGCTCCACCACGCCGCGGCTATGTTACGTCCTCCCCCCAAGCGCGATTGTTGTCCCGCCGTTACGTCACCTCTTCGATGCTTCCCCGTGTAAAAAACTTCCTAAGAGCCTTGCGAAACTTCGTCTTTTGCGAAAGCCGTGACACCACTGCTACCTCCAAACCGTCGCTTAACACTTAACACACTGATTGCATTTTATTAGTGTTATAATTTTTATGTAGAAAAATCCCAACATTCATCGTGAAAAGCTTGCAGTGTAATCCGAACTTATATTCGCAAGAACACCAATAGTCATGCTGGAGGTGGCAACTAAGCCCACGAACTCTGATTGATTTAGGAAATACTCTGATTCTGACTCTGAGCTCCCAATGATCCCAACCCGAAGAAAAATACGTCTATACAAATAGCGATCACAACGTCTACCGGAACGCCGAAAAATATTCTTACAACTTGAGACAAGGGTGAAACTCCTCAAGACAGGCAGATTCACACAACTGTTTTGAAATCCAGTGAACTTTATAGGTTGACATGTTTTTAAGCCGAAACCTGGTATACGCCCAAGTTTAAAATATGTTTGTTCTATGTATTACTTGTTATGTGCGTCCAAAATCATCTAAAATTAGTATTTTAATTTGAGACATTTTTTATTAAATTGTTTCCAATGATACCAGTTTGTCGTTTACATTTAATTATCGATATCGACTATTTGCAAAAATGCCACAAATAATAGCACCCCGGGCCATAGCTTGACAGATTTTGAATACGAGTATTATTCATAGCTATAATAGCTGTAGACAAGTTATTCGGTTAATTATTTTTGCAGTTTTAATCGCGCGAAAAAAATATAATATATAGCCTGTTTGATTTTATTATGAATTTTATTTAATTCAGGATTGCGTAACAAAAATTAAAAAAATTAAATAGCCTATCAAATGTTCTCGGCACGTGACGATTTCTAGGATATCCGGTATATAAATGAATATGTATATATATACCTTGATATATAGAGAGGTGTCCCACTTACCCACTAATGTGGCCAAAACCTGTTCGGATTAGCATATTGTCGGATTAGCCTAATGACATCCGTACTGCAACAGCGTGTAGTAAAAATACATATCTATAAGTGTTTACTTGTCACGTTACACAGTATATAGCAATTTTACAAGCACGGAATCACTAGAAATGTTGAGGATTGTGTCAAGACATCAATAATAATTTCGAAAAAAAAAAAATAAATAAATAAATAAACTTTTTTAATTATTGACTTTACCATAACCTCGTTGGGATTAGCCGGGTTCTCGGACTAGCGGGGTTCGAACCAGCGGGTACTCGACTGCGTGAACGGCATCTGGAGAAGATAAGCCGCGAGTCAACTCGCCGGGTTCCGGTGACGGAGACCCACGAGCCCGTTTCTGCAGACGCTCCCGATATCCGCTCGCCGGCGCGCAGAGGAGGGTTGTTATGTCGCGGGGGAAAGGAGGGGGGGGGGCACTCTCGCGCCCTCGGTAATGCAATAACGCACTGGAGGCAGGACGCGCCACCCGCCTCGGACGGTCGGTAGCGTGTGCCAACGAGCCATATCCGCCACAGGCAGGTGTCGGAGACGACCGGAGCGACGTGGCAGTCAGCGCTCTCCTTTAAAATAACCGACGGCAGACAAGAAATTTCCCTTCAATGTTTGTTTCATGGACAAATAGATTAATTTAAATGTAGTTTTCTCAGGTCACGTGTTACTGAAAACCTCCGATTCACCAGCATCGTAAAAATTTTTTTGAACGCTTCTTATTTAAAATTTTAAAAACCCATTCATGCATGGGGTTAAAAAAAAATTAAAATTTTTTAGGTACAATTAATATTAAAATATTAAGATATTATTTTCGAGTCTTGATATTTTCCTGTTTAGTATGTAGCTCTGATTACAAAATAGCAATGCAATGTGTTGTATTGTGTTATGATTCCCGACTACACATATTACAAACTTTAATCCAGACTGAACTCTTAGTGGAAAGAGAAACCCGAGTGAATAATTATCCGAAACACTTAAGATCGTAATGGGATTAAACGAGAAATAACGGCGCCATTTTGGAAGTGTCTAGCGAGAATTTGACTACAAAAACTGTTGAAAATATAAAAAAAAATTTTGGGAAATAGTTTTATTTTAGCAAAACAATATGAAACGGGGAGAAATTAATTACACAATGTAACACTTCTGCATAAGCCATAAAAATTGGTATTGGGTTTAGCTGGGGAAAAAAACCACAACCTCACTTTCATTTTCAGGCTAGGTTCTTTCCAACTGTGCTCTCGTTAACACATTAGTCCAAATCGAAAAATTACCATGAACAAACCGATCAGTTCACGTCCAGTTGGTTGCGCGTTTACACATTTCCAAAATTGGGGTGGTAAAATATTTGACCCTAAAGAAAGTAATTGTGTCTTCGTATTCTGTAACAGAGTTGTTAAAAAATACAGTACTTAAGGCTAGCTTAGAAATAGTAGTATGTAAATGTATTTTCTGGCACAGGGTTCAGAATGTGCATTGTGACGTCAAGGCAGCCATCTTGGATGACCTTGAACTTTGACCTTGACCTTAAAAATTTGCCAAAATTCGCCAAAATTTCCAGTTTTTTTTTTAAATTCCTCCCAAAAATCTCAAAACATTTTAAAAAATAAAGAATTTCTCTTTTCGAGGGAAAATTTCCCATTTTGAGGGGGAAAACGTAATTACTCCCTAAAAATCCCAGCGGCTAGAAATGTCCATATTGAGGCTTAAGCATCCATGTCTACAGTCTCCGATAAGCCTCTGACGTCATCATGGATTATGACATCACCGTTGCAATTTCAGTTATGGCCGCCATCTTGAAAATCTTTAATTATTATCCGATTTTAATGAAAAAAATATTAAAATTTATAAAAATTATTTATTATTCAAATTTTAATAAAAAAATATTTGAAAAACGCACCTACGACATGGAGCTCGGAGACCTCGGTTAGAACACGGTGAGGGCAAAAAATAAAAAAAAATGGAGATCGATCCTTCCTCCATGGAGGCCGCCGGCAGACTGACCTCCCGCTACTTATGCCAAGCTAGTATGACATCACGTCCACCATCTTGTTTTTGTCTGCTGGAGGCCACCATATTGTTTTCGGCTCCTATAGTGTGCCACCATCATTTTAGTTTAATCATGTTAGTATATTTTTTACCCCTTGAAACGGGAACTTTTCCTTCAAAAAGATATTTTTTTTTTCAATTTTTTGAGATTTTTTTGGCGGAATTTTTTTAAAGGACTGGACATTTGGCGAATTTTGGACCAATTTTGGAAAAATTTTGAAGGTCAAGTTCACGGTCAAGGTCATCCAAGATGGCTGACGTGACGTCACAATCAAAGATGGCCGATCCGATTCTCAATCCACACCCTCAACCTGTGCTAGAAAATACATTTACATACTACTAATACGCGTTTTATTTTCCTTGGGTATTGTGGATATTCAAACTTGTGCAAAATAACGTAGTGATTTTATAAGATATTTATATGCCACCCACCTTATGCCGGGAGGCATAGTTAAGGATAGTTCGCAAATCAGTAATTCTTAAACCAATCCAACACTTATTAGGAAGCAGCATAATTACATGCATGATACATCTTTCGCGTTGCTGGACGAATATAGACTCAGAGCTATATATAGGAGAATAATTTGAATTCCAGATCTTTTAGTGCTTTAGAAAGTGTGTTTATAGGTGACATGGGGCACGAACTTACGTCACGAAAGCTACACGTGTGTGTTCGTAAAATATTTCCTGCATATAAGTTACAAGTAATGGTTTTTGGAAGGTTTATTTTTATACCGCATCGTCTCCAGTTTGCTAAACTACGTAAATAATGAATTATGGCAATCCTCATTATCATTGTAAAATGGATGCTGTCGTGCTTCCACTATTGAGGAAATGGGTTTCTGATAGTTTGGCCAGACGGGTTTACAGTAACAAACATAATGCACTGCTTCAGTACATTGAAAAGAGCACAGGGACGCTCTTTGACAGAATTTATTTTTCCTCGTCTCTTTTTTCTAGTTAAAGGTGACTAAGGATTTAAGCGCTTGATTTACACAGAGGAAAGACGGAAGTTAGTACATTGCATTTAGGACAATGAAAGTATACGAACTGAGCTTGTGAGGTTAGCTATTTTAAAGTACTTCGTAAAGTATAGGAAGTATAGGAAGAATATATTAAAAAGCTTTATTTTTTATGTCCCAGCCAGTAACTCAAGATAATTGCGAATGTAAACATGCAACGGCCTGCACGGTGTGATTTGGATTCCCGTTAGTTTATTTTTTCTTTCAAAATAATTTCGAAGGTCTGTCGCCGATCGTGTTTATGTGGGGAATTATATGTATTAAGGTTAGGTATGGTTTAATGCATAGCGGGTTAATGCGACGAGAATCTCATGATTACGGTAGGATCTGAGTTACCTGGAAACTGGCTCCAAACTCATGATTAATTATATCCATTCTGGGGTTGGGTTGGACCCCTACCATTGCCACATAAGTGTAATGCGTTGGCGATCAACGTGACTGACCTTCGATATTTGATTATACGCACACTACTAAACTAACCGAATAAAGAAAATAGAACGGGTAAACATTTTTTTTCCGTAAATATTTAGTTTCATAAAATATACGTACAAATGTCATAAAATTGGTTGACTGGGAACAAGATTTGACAATTTTTTTACAATTTTTGTTTTAAAATGTTAGCCTGGAAGCTTTCTGCTACAATCGTATCAATTTTTTGTTGATTTCTTTACAGACACGCAAATTGTTCACTGGGAAATGCAAATTACATTCCAATCATTGAAACACTTCAGGATGACATTAAACATATAAAATTCAGCAGAACTCCTATTAGTGTGTACAGAACTTAGAAAGAAAATGTTCTTTTAATTTTAAGATCGCACACCTGCATGGTAAATAACAACGTTAATGGTCTTATTTGTGATGAATGTTTTTCCACGAGTGTAGGAAATAATTAAAAAACTTTAAGATAAACAACTTTCACTCCATTTGATTATAATCTTGCACATCATCAGATATTCAGATCGACCCTTGTTCGATTCTCGGTGGGGTCGAACTCAGTTTTACCAAAAGTGGGAAACGTGGCGGTCCTTACCGTGAGCGGGTGGGAGTTGTGTGTGTGTGTATATATATATATATATATATATATATATATATATATATATATATATAGCCGGTCCGAAGCTTCAGGCTGAGGAGCCGCGGAGCCGACCACCATCTTGGATTGTGACGTCATCTCCGCCATATTGCAGCTGCCATATTGGATTTGATCTTGAACTTTGACCTTGACCACTCTTATTTGATTCCCAACCGGTTCAAATCTGGATATTTTACTCGTGGGAAATGTGACGGACGTTGCCGTGTGCTGGTGCTCGGAGTTCTGCCTTTTCCCACACCTACCTAACACTTCTTATCTAATCACTTTCCACTGTCTTTAATGATCCCGAAACAAATGGGATATTAAGCCCTGTTTATTCTTTCACTCCGATCTTGATTGAACTCGGGGTGGACTAAAGAAACCCTAAACACACTCGACAATACCGGAAAGGAACTGGAGTGAGTTAATCCAGTTGAGTTGTAAAAGTATGCTGGAGTGAAGTGTTCTAATTGGAAATGCACCCTAAACATTCACGATCGTGTTGGGAGCTTAACAAAATCTTAAGTGCCAGTAAAACAAAATCGAGAAAAAATATCTAAATGAACGTTAGAAAGCGGTTAACGAGATCGTTTAAAGCTTGGAAAATTTATAAATAACTTTAAACATTTTTCACTCGCCATTGCGAACAAAACATTAGCATGTATCAAATTTTCAGTCCAATTTTCGCTTCAACCGAATTCTTGTTCACAATTCAGTCCACATAAAAACTTACCATTAGTGCACCTTTAAGTCTATATTCACTCACAGTTTAATCTATTACAAATATTTTAAACCAAACAAACATAATGACAAGGCATATTCGGCCCCACATTTTATATAATTTTTATTTATTGTAACGAATCAGACTTCTCGTAACGGGCCCTGAGTCATTTAAGAACGACACATAGTAACAAACCATCAACTATATAGTTGATGATTTTGCTTGTAATCACGCTCTGGTTTTCTGTCACAGCTTACTAACTGGGATTCGGCTTGAACTCGTCAATTAAATTAACGGAATTACATGACCACGGCTTGAAAAAATCTTGAAGTTAAATTTTCTCCTTTTTCATATCATGAACGCACACGTTACTCATTCAATTAGAGAGAAAAAAAATTCTATTTCGCCCTATATTCATATTAAAAGATTGTCGATTTGGTAATTATGGGGTCACAGCTAATCAAAACTAAGAATTAAATTCTTTTTATTTAGGAGTTATTTCGCAATGGAAATTTGAAGAAATTTGTGGTCTTTATGGATAACATCCAAAAAAAATTCTTTTACATCTACAATATATATTATATATTTACAAATGCTAAAATATACTTTATTTTGATAATATACATTTGAAATAAAATGGATGTAATCATATGAGTAACATCTAATGATGTAATGATGTCTTAGTTAAAAAAGAGGCCCATAAAATATACTAAAATTATTAATCATAATTACACTTAATTTTTGTCACTAAAAATATTTTTTTGACAAATGCGATTTTTATAAATTTATAAATAAATTCTGATATTCTACTAAAATTAGTTTAGTTGTCAATTTTTCCATTTTCAGCTAAAACCTGCTTAGCGTAGGTGATAAAGCATGTCTTGAGGTTATTCGTTTTTCTCTACAATGTGTTAACTATTCAATAAATTTTATCTGCCTAAATAAACTGTTGCCAATATTGTAGTTTCAAGGCTAAAATTAATTTAATTAGGAGTTGTATACCTCGACGACGAAGTACAATTCATCCTCAAAGAAACCCCTTTAACAAGTTTTAGATTGACTTTGGTATTCGAATGAACTGTTGAATGCATGTTGACAAGGTGAATGTGATCTATCTGCTTCCAGATGCCGCAGGAAGGGGAAACGTGGTGACATCTCCCAGCAGGCACCGCCATGGGTAACAAACTCAGCTGCTCGTGTGCCCCTCTCATCCGCAAGGCGTACCGATACGAAGACTCTCCGTGGCAGACTTCCCGCCGCAGAGACGGCCATTTGCTGAGGTGAGGCGCCATGTTCCTGAAACCATGGACGAGTTGTCGTGTAGACTGATTACTGCCTTCTGCGCAGGACGCCAAATATAGCTTGCGGTCTGCCAACATAGCTGTTCAAACCAGATAAAGTAAGCAATTGCATTCGTGTTTGTCTAAAATATTATACATTATTTAAAATAAGTTGTAATATGACGTTGAATTTCTATATTTTAATAAAGTAATCACGAAAAATCAAAAAAAGGTTTACATTGAAACTTGAATGTAAAAAACAAAGTTATTTGAGATTTTATAACCTCAAAATTGTGCCAAATGCATCTGTCATGACCACGGTCATATAGATAGGTCTGGCAACATACCTTTATTCTCCGTCGGCTTAGTGAAGCTCGCGGCGGCCGGCTAACTAACGGCGCTAGTAGTAGTTGAACCCATAATTAACATTGTGATAAATGAGGGTTTCGTATAAAATATGATATTATTCCTAATTCCATCACAAATTTTGAAAGGTTTTTCCCAGATTACTATTTTTTTCATTTGATTGGGTGCTTTGTAAATGCCTAATCTGTACCAGTGCCCTAAATTATTTTCCGAATTTGTTAGTTAAGTTGAAGTGATTTTTCAGGATTATGTTTTAAAGTATTGTCAAGTCATGGGCGTGGCAAGTGGTCAAGCGCAAGGTCTGGCAATCTGCCGGCTCGGGTTCGATACCCACTGGTACTGTTAATGTATCACAATACTAAACTATTAATCATAGACTTTAAATATGTATAAACAGTTAAATTACATAACTGTGCGAGGTTTTGAATAAAATCACAAACCACGTTCTGCCTTAAATTCAATTCAAAACTGTATCATTTAAAACAATTACTTTTTTTAATATATTAACTAATTTACAGAAAACTTTATTATATTGAATATATTATTTTTAAGTATAGAAATTTAACTTTTAAAGTATATTTTCTTAATTTCTGTAATTAATAGTTTAATATTGTGAAAAATAAAAAAATTTGAATGTAAAAAAAAACAGTGCAAGTGGGTATCGAATCCGAGCCGGCTGATTGCCATGCCATGCGTTTGACCACTTTTTCCCCCAGCTTTTTTTATTTTATTTTAGAGACAAAATACATTATATTACATATATAAATTGTGATCATGACTATTGAATTATTGGTCCTATCTAAAAAGTACTCCAGTGCAATGATACATCTAAAAAACCATTCCTAAAACCCAAATAAGGCGTGCCCATAACTTTGTTTGAGGGTGCCGCTTTGAATTAGTTCCTATCGCTCAAGTCGGAGATGTTGCAAGAAGTCCTGTGTCTCCGGCGCACTGTAGCATAGAGCGTGTACTGCAGGGCTTGAGTGAGGAGCCACACAACTCCGCGCTGGCGCACACGCGGAAACAACCTGAATCGAATATTCACAATATCATCTGGTAGGTCGACGACTGGAACTGTCATAATCGTAACAATGCGGAGTTTTACCCAGCACCACAATGTTCTGGCATTTTTACATGTTATTACCATGTGGTACGCGATGTATATGTCCCCACACCGGTGACGAATATCCGTAATCTAAAGATGTATCTTCTTTCTCTTGTATATCGCTGGGATAATGTCGTTGAAGAATTCATAAGCAGTTGACCGCAGGTGTGAAGGTAATGCCGGATCGGACTGTTCCGTCCATAACTGTACCCAGTTAACATTTATGTGCAGCACTCGCTTTGACGGTATTAAATATGTCTTCCTTTAGAGCGTTTTGTAGATGCGGCTTAGTGAACATGTTTGCTTTCGGGAAGTTCCTGAATGATTGCGTGTACGGTCTGGTATGCCGTTCAATTTTCAGCTGGGAGGCCAATAGTTTCATTTGTTAGTCTTTTCGTAAAAGGGCCTTAATTATATTGACAGTAAATAGTGCAGTCACCTTATTTTGGATGTCAATTAGTCCTAGCACACCAGCACTTGTAGGAAAGTAAAGTTTTGTGCTGGCGGTGTGGAACATATGTGACTTCCATAGAAACCGTTCGACATGCATGGTTTAGACGCGCTTGTAGGCTTTGTGGTAGTGGTGCGCTAGATACCAAACGTTTTGACAGAATGAAGGTATTAATAACGTGAACTCGTTGGAATAAGTCTAGCTTCCTTGTACTCTATTCTATAATGCGTCCTTGGCATGTTGCTATTGTGTGTTCCCAGTTATCGTGTATTGTTGGGTTGATAGTGCTCTTGAAGATAACCCCGAATATTTTAATTTGCTCCACCGTACGGAAAGTCTGAGAGGTATGATCATCACTTTCGTCACTATAAAAATGGAAAATCGCACTCTTTTGATTTTTGATTCGCATATTTGTGACGGCCTGAAATTTGGCGACGCAGTTCAGAATAACTTGTATATCTCTGGTTGCACACACCGCGTATGCTTGTCACCACTAATCGGCCACACATAAGGTGCATGGTGTGTGGCTCGTCATATAGTTTCCTTCAAATGGGCTCTAGTCCAATAGCAAACAAGATCAAGGATTGCGGACATCCTTGCCAGACAAATTGGTTATTTTCAATAGGAGAAGTGCAAAACCCATTTAATTTGTTTACGTAACCTAGCTCCCATAAATTTCATTTTCATCAAGTTAATTACAACTTACGGAATATCCATATCATGCATAAGTAACTTTCAACACAAACTCGTGGATTATTATGTAAAATGCTTTATCAAAGTCTAAATGCATAACGGCCGTGTTTGTTTTTCCAGTTATCGCGATTATCTGCTCGTCCCGGAGCGCACTGAGGCTATGTAGAATTGTGCGGCCGGGTATCGCACAGTTTTGACCTGGCCCAATTACACTAGCCATGACCCTCCGAAGACGTTTGGCGAGTACACGCACGATGATCTTGTAGTCCGTCGCTAACAAAGTTATCGGTCTATAGTCTGTTATTTTAGCTGAGGTTCACGTCTTTCGCATTAACACAGTAAGAAATTATTTTTGTGAAACTCTCAATTCTTTAATTTGCAGAACCCAACGTACCATGTCACAAAGGTCATTAGCAATAATGTCACAATACTGGACGTAGAGTTCATATCCAAAACCATCGGTCCCTGGTGATTTCCTAAGAGGTAGTTTTTTTACTATTCCCGCAATTTATATGTTTGTTACCGGTAGTGTCAGGTGTTGCTGCTGTCGTGACTGAAACGCATTCCGAATTGTCGTAAAGCTTGGGGAATAAGTTGACTTTGTGTATCTTCCTTTTTGTACATATTTGAATAGTGGTTATGCAAAGCTTTCGCAATTGTGTGTTTGTCTTCATGAATATTTCCATCAGTGTCACACATTTTCGTTATGAGAAACTGACGGTGCCTGTGTTGTTTTTTAATATTCAAATCAAGACTCAGTTTCTCGCGTTCGCCGATTGTCAGATCACGCAAAAGTATTTCCCCGTAACTTGAGTTCTGACACTGCATATTCATTATTTTCCGCTTCACTTTTCGCATTGAATCGAATACCTCGTGTCCTTGAACTACTTTTTCCTGCATCTCATTTAACATTTTCTCATGAAAACAAAGAGTCTTACGATTTTTCTCCGCTATATTTGTCGCGTGGATCTGAAAGGAACGTCGCATGTTTGGCTTGATGCAGTGTTACCACCACAACCCGATGTTTGCGTATCTATTCTGCCAGTTTTGTCATGTGTCGCATCTTCTCCAGAAGTCATCTTTAATTCCAGAGTCATACAAAAGGTTCATATTTAAGTTCCAAAATCCTTTCCCTCTGTTTACAGACCAATTTTAATACTTTAAATCCATGTGGTGATAACTTATATACATGGGAAGTACACAATATGAAACTACGTCTTATTTATGACTTTCCCTTACGTAAAACCTGTCAAGCCTTGTCCCACTGTTTGTGGTAGCAAATGTAAAGTGTAGTGAGTTGTTGTGCAAGACAGTGATGACGTCTTCTAGATGTAGTTTTCGAACTAAATTTTCCAGCGGAATATTAACAGGTTAAACTCCGCTGACGTGATCTTGGTAGTCCATAATGCAATTGAAGTTCCCTCCGAGCACAAGACATTGATTAGCACATTGCAGGAACGTAACAATGTCGGCGTTCTACAATGAATCCCGTTCCTGCCTTCCTTGCGACCCTGAGGGAGCATAAATGTTTATAATTCTGAGGTCCCGTTAATCTCCAGACATTATACGGTCGTTAAGATGATGGTGTAGGTTTTCCAGTTCTAAATCCGGTCTCGTAACATTTGCAGTCCCCCCTGCATTTTAACGAATATTTGCATACACATTATATTTATATATATATGTATTTACTCTTTCTGGTACGATTTATTGAATGAGCAAAATGTCGATCGCATTCTGGTTCATAATTCTTTCTAATTCGGATACTTTCACGCTCGTTGACACTCTGCATTAGTTAAGTGTTGCTATAGTATGAGCTGATATTATAATACTAGTTTATTTTATTTTTCTTACTACTTTTTTCGATTTTTCACTGCAGTAATGGCCCGTTTCGCTATTTCCACGGATCCCTGTCGACTCGCACGAGGGCCCCATGCTAGCACTCGGCCAGTACTCGTTCTTACTTTCTGACTGCCGCGATGCTGGCCGCTCAGCCAGTCGCTGGTACCCTCCTCGCCACTCTTACCTGGTGTATCCTTGTCCGGCTGTTGTCGACTCGTGTCCGGGAGGCCGCTATCGGCCCCTGAGACCAGCTGCGCTGCCGCTGCTCGGTCCGGGGCCGGTCCCCGGAGTGCCTCACCGCCGTCCCCAGTGACGCTTCTTGGTGCATTGCTGCAGGTGGCTCCGTCTTCTGGTCGCACATGTTTGATGTTTGCTCAGGGTGCTTCTCGACTGGTTCCGTGGGGGTGTCAGTCTGGGTCTCCATCTGTTCCGCGCGCGACGAGTCCGAGTTTCCAGTTCGTCGCTGCTGTATGTTCTCGCTGTGTGCTGGCTGCGATATAAGGCCAGCCATTTCCCCCCGGGAACACCCTGCGGACCTGCACGGCTACTTGCGTCATGTGTTGACACTTCCAGTGAGCCGGCCGACACGGCGCCAGCGCGATCCTCACTGGCGGCTGTGGCATTCCTCTCGTGCGCCAAGCCGTCATCCACCCTTGATTCCTGTCGGCGTGTGGTTTCCATGCTGGTTGTTGCCGTGCCTTCCTCCAGGTCGTTGCTCCAATCAAAGAGCGTAGTTGTGTCTGAGCTAATCCTGTTATTAACAGCGCCCGACAGACGTGTCGATATGTGAACATTTTCTTCTTCCGTTGCTACTGCCACGGGCTTCTACCACGCGATAGTAGGTGTTTACCACCTCTTTTGCGTTGTTAGTTTTGTCCCTCTGCAGTTGCCAAGGCCTAAGATGGCGCTGCTTCAATCCCGTCAGTTGAGGGCAGTCTGCCCGGAAATGACCTGCCTCGTCACAAACACTGCACTTTTTAGGTTGATGTCCATACGTCACGAAAGCTCGGTGACCGTCGATATGCAGATAGGAGATAATGTCCTTTTGTAGAGCCATTTTGACTAGCCGGACGCCCGTCTTGACACTGTATGTGTCGTTCATTATCCAATATTCGTCCTGTAGAGAGAGAGGGAGAGAGAGAGAGAGAGAGAGAGAGAGAGAGAGAGAGAGAGAGAGAGAGAGAGATTATTGTGCCGTACGTCGCCAATTTTCCACAAATACGAAGGTTGTCAATTTCTACCGGTAGATTCACAACACGGACTAACTTTTTGGTTCGATAATTCTCGTTCTATCTTCACCTGGGTGGCTTCACCCGATGACGCCAGCAGCTGCGGAGCTTCTCCCGTCTCTTGTAAAACTTTGTGCTCGCGCATACTAGACGTAAACTTCACAAAGACGCAGTTCAAATAGGCGTCACGTTGTAGTGCCTCAATGGCATATTCAGTTACACGTAATACATTTTCTAGCCATTTGTGGCCACGACGAAAGCGTAGTATATTTTTTCGCGTGACAGACGTTGCCTCGCCGCGTAGCGCCGCACTCAACCGCACTCGACCGCGCGAAACTCCGCCGGAACCCGCTCCTGCAGCACGATGCTGCTCGCGCCCGACTCATGCCCACTGAGCCGCGCTCCTGACTTTAGACATGTTCCTGAAACAACGTTTTAACTTAACTGACAATTTCGGAAAATATTTCAAGGCTTTGGCACAGATTAGGCATTTACCAAGCATTTTAATTAATGAAAAAATATTAATCAGGGAAAAAAATTTCTATAATTGAGAAGGAATTATGACTAATATCAAATTTTATCCGAAGCTCCCATTTAACACAATGTTAATGATGAGTTCAACTACATACTACTAGTGCCGTTAGTTCTCAGGCCGCCGCTAACTTCACTAAGCCGACGAGATACGCCAAGGCAAAGGATAGGAAGTTGCCAGACCTATCCATACGACCGTGGTCATGACATGTTCTTTTCGACCACTTTACCCACCACAAATGTTTGACCTCGCGGATTTCTCGCGTCATTTAGTTCGTCGTTAGATTATGATGTGGAGGCTGTGAACGTTGCAAGCAGCATTGTTGATCTATGCCATTAGTTAATCTTTTGTTTCATATATATATAGTTTAGCGAGTCCTTAAATGCTGTAGATTTCGTCAAATTATAAAAGAAAACAAATCATTGTTACAATTCTCAATACACAAATTCACATACGATTAAAACTTACAACATTAAATAAATAAAAAGCTTTTTTTTATTAAATAAACAAGCAAAAAAATCAGACTTATTGTTAATAAAAATTAAAAATTAAAATTCAACACGCATTAAATTATTTGCCCAAGAAATTCTTATTTCATATATATAGACGGTTCTATAGTCTGAATATTTAAAGTTATTTCGTAAAAAAAATGGTTGTCTGTAAAGTCGGTTTACGGACGATAGTTTAACGTGACAACGTCATAACAAAACATTGATGAAATGCTTGCATACTTTTATGAATAAAATTGAATCATTTTTTTAATTATAAAAGAATAAATAGGTACTTTAAATTATACTAGTAATCAGATTTTTAAAATGCAAGAATAATTAGCCTTTATTGCCGAAATTGTTGTTGTAATAAGCAATGAAAACCACTTAACTTCACTTTATAAACAGCCGACGAAACAGTTCACGTGTAGCTGACTTGTAATTAATTTTAAAAACTGGCGTTTAGCTATAAAGTTTAAATATAATTATGAACAAGTTTTCATATAAATGAACTGTAATCAAATATCTATCATCAATTATATGACTCACCATAATGTTTTAGTCAATTGTAACCTAACCTATTATTACTGCACTTGCCGACAGCGTAACGGAACACAGCACTTGCTGACAGCATAACGGAACAATGAGCGTAACGGGACACAGCGTAACGGAACAATGAGCGTAACGGGACACAGCGTAACGGAACAATGTGTGTAACGGGACACTTTTTCGTGCGTGCAGCCAGCGTTCATCGATTTATTAGACGTTGTCACGTCAAAATCATATATATGCGTGTTACTGGGTAGTTAAATAATTTAAACTATTTGCTGGTAACGTCTGAAAAAGAAGCATATATCCTGTAGGATTACAAGAAGTGCATGAAGATCCCTAAGTTCTTGGTTACCAAATACAAGTGAATCCAAAACTTGAGATATTGTGGTATTTTCCATTAAAAATATCATGTAATTTAATGCTAAAACTTTAAAAATCTGTGTGTAGTTCTCTGTCTTGGAGAGTTACAGTTGTGTACTCGGCAATACATCCTGATCGCACGATGAGTTGATATACACATATTCAGCAATGTGCACTAAGGTGAAGCCCACACTGCATGTCTTACAGGCGGTCTTCTCGCCTTTATATGAACTTTTAATCACAGACAGCCTGTCGTTTAGCCCCTGAGGCCCAGAACTGATCTCACTGGGCCAACAACTATAATTTTTCTCGTCGCGCTTGGTCCATGAGAGAGCAAACCTTGGGATATTTAAATATCTCCCAAAAATAAAGAAGCCAAGCAGATCCTTTTCCAATAAACAAAATGCATTGTGTTGAACGTTGGTGTAGGGTTCAGATACCAAAAGAGTAATTTTATGTCGAAAGTGTATTGGGCCTACATCAACCAATTCCCTAAATACCTTACACTGAACAATCTCTAGGTCCAAACAACCCTCACATCAACAAAAGTCGTTAAAATCAAATATTAGGCTGCCAATTAAAAAAAAGTGAGTCTACATTTTCACTTGATGACACAACCAATACGTCTCACATTTCCAGAAAAAGCTTTGAGAAAAAAAGCCTTTCAGCCAATATTCGGTCGAAGTCTTTCACTCTTTCCCGCAGGCAACCACAACTGATGATGGGAAAACAATATTCGGCTACTCGCCTCCCGCTCTAGTCTCTTCTGGCAAAGTCTGGCCACAGGTCTGATCTTAAATGATGTCATTCGGCCGCCTCAGCCAATCCCTGTGACCGCAGGTGATGTCATCCGGCGTGGAGGGCCGACACAACTATAGGGATGGGGTTAAGACGCCTTCGCTCCCACCAGCAGGGGAATGTAGACTGCCCGCATGTCCATATTGCTTTGCCGTGTTGCCTACTCGGGCAGACCCAGGCGTCATATCAGCCCAGATTAAAGTGTCTGGAGAAGCTCTATCTATGACTAACGACTCGGAAACTACGCGAATTATTTTTGTCACAAGGTATCCTGCAAATATTTTATTCAGTTGCATTGCTATAATGATCCGATCACAGTGATTCGGTACTCCCCTTTACGACCGTGAGCCAGTTAACGCCAGCTAGTAGTGGAGAAACGGAAACACAACCACCCACTCGAAAGAAGGGGAAGTTTCACAGTAATAAATCTGCCAATAGGCAAGCAAAAGTGGGTAGATTATCCAAATTACTGTGTTTTTTATATTGACATAAAATCAATCCTCGAAATTACTGACAAAAAATTTTGAATTTGCTGATACTACCAATCTTTACATATCGTTTTGTGTTGTATGGGTTTTATGCTCCAGAATCCTTACAAGTCAACCATTTTACAAATTGCAAAAAATAACTACAAATGCTTGTAGGATGCGGGATGCATACTCCATTTGAAGGCGCATATATTCTACCTTTTGGTAAATGCCAAATGCCCAGCAAAATGTTTTCGGCACTTCATAGAAATTTTTCATTTTGCGATGTGTTACTACGCGCCATGACTGCATGACACAGGTTTTCACATAGAGGCAAAACAATTTACAGAGGATTTCACAATTCACACACGAGGATAACATCTCGACTAGCTTCGTAGATACAACCCAGAACACTAGTACTTTTAAAAGGTGAATTGCGGTTGTGGCACCACATGGTGCACGTGTGCAGGCGTAGAATTAATCCGCTGTTTATTGTTACCTCGTCCTAAGTGGTCACTAAAGCCATGTAGTGGTCTACGTAGACTTACCTGAAAATCCAGCAAACAAAACATTTTCAAAAGCCCTGGCTATTTAATATTTATATAATTATTCATATTGTTATTCTATAACTAAATAAAAATATGAAGTAACAATTTATTGCAGGTAAATATTACATAAGATGATATAAACGTAGTTCATCGACATTAATCTGCGAAGTCATTTAGAATTTGTACGTCTAAGAAATAATTATTTTATCTGGTTTTATTTCATGGCCGACCAAGGTTGATTAAAAGTTTACTTAAAACAATTTTTTGTTTTTCTTTTATATTTTCCTCTTTCTATTATTAATATTTCCATAAACATATTTTTTTTTTTGCATTTGAAATTGTAATCCTAGTTAATGACTGAAATTAAAAGTTATTATCTGCATATATGATACCAAAATGTGAAAGTATTCTGTTTCATATATTTTTCACCTGTATCTAATGTGTTGGGTGCTGCATTTATTTTTAAATTTAAAACAGCAATCACCGTTTCGTGCATATATTACCAAAAACCGGAATATGGTTTAAAAGAATAACACAGGCCTGCGAATTTTTTTTGAAAAGTTTTTTTGTTAAATGGTTAATATTTGTTTTCATTGTCTTAAAAGTAATAGAAAACGGTATTCATATGATATATACAACGTCACATTTATCAGATTTAGATGATGTAGTATTTGAATACGAAAAAGAACAAAACAAAAATTTAATAAAATGAATGAGAATCATTTTAGAATATTTTATAAAGTTTTATTGAGTCTATAAGTACTAAAATACAACATTAAGGTATATATGAAGAAAACAATTAATAATAACATTTTCTTTTTGAGAAAAAAAAAAGCTGCGTTTTGTTGGTTTTCGTTTATGATTTTTTATTTCATCTCTGTGTATCATTCAGCAATAGTCCGCCATCATATTAACGTCCCAACGGCCTTGATATCTTCTTCCATCTCTTTTATGTCCTGATGAAACCGTTCACCTTGTTCTTCACTGTAGTCGCCTAGATTTTTTGGGAAACAATCAATGTGAGACTTCAAAAAATGAATTTTCAGACTCATATTACAGCCTAAATTTTTATAGGAGTTTAACATTTCCTGGACAATATTTTTATACGCAGGATCGTTTGTGTTGCCTAGAAAAGTAGAAACGACATTTTTAAAGCCATGCCAGGCATTTCGTTCCAAGGTTGTCATCACTTTTTCAAATTTTGTATCCCTAATCAGTTTCCTGATATCAGGTCCCGTAAATATTCCCACTTTCAACTTCGCATCAGATAAGCTAGTGAAACATGAACAAAGATACTTGAAAGTATTTCCATCTTGCGGTAATGCCTTTACGAACTGTTTGATCAAACCATGTTTGATGTTAAGTGGTGGAAGCAATATTTTTTCGGGATCCATCAAGCTCGGATTCAATTTTTTACTCCAACTTTCAATTCCATTCTAATTATCCAATCAGTTTTTTTCCAATGTAAATTTCTTGCTCTACTGTCCCATTCACAAATATAACAGGGGAATTTTGTGTAGCCTTGCTGTTGACCAAGAAGCATGCATATGATTTTGAAGTCACCGCAAACTAACCATTTGTGTTCGGTGTATTTTATTTTCTCCAAAACATTTTTCATGTTTTCATAAGTTTCTTTAAGATGAACTGAATGAGCTACAGGTATCGATGCAAATTTATTGCCGATATGCAAAAGGACAGCCTTTAAGCTTCTTTTTGAAGAATCTATAAAGAGTCGCCATTCTTCCGTATTGTATTCGATATTGAATTTTTGTATTAAACCGCCAATATCACAGCAAAATACTAAATTATGCTCTTTCTTAAAATACTCCACAAATTCTTGTTCTCTGCTTCGATACCAGTAAAATGTAGTTGTAGCATCTAATAAATTGTTTTCTTTTAGTCTAGAACCGAGAAGTTCTGCAGCGTCCTTAGGTAATCCAAGATCCCGTACCAAATATTCAGTTCTTGCTGTTTTAAAGGTCGAGGGTCATTTGTAGGGTGAAAAATTTCACCACTGCTTTGCAGATGATCACTTTGTTCTGAGTTTTGTGATAAAGGCGTTTCGAAGCTGTTAGTGTTAGTAGGAACTGGTATGGGTAATTCGGGTCCATGTGGAACAGGCTTTGTTACAGACGAAATATCAGGATACACAATTTTGGCGCGGTTTTTAGAATTATATCCTGTTACATTGGTCAAACAAAAATAACAATTATCTGTATGATTTTTTTGTTCCCGCACAACATAGGAATACCGAATGACAATGATTTTGATTTACCGTAAGTCCACTGTCTTAACACTTCAACACATAGCCGGCATACTGTATGCGGAACCCACTGTTTCTCTTGGTAACATAACCTCATTCTGAAGTAAGCATAATAAGCATTTTTTTTACAAAGTCTGTTATTTTTAATCTTTGCTTAACTATTGTATATTGTCCGCAAATATAGCAAAATACATTTAGATTGTTTTTGCAACTTCGAGGATCCATAGTTACAGATTTAATAAAACAATATTTTACTACACTTTTTTTTTGCAGTTTAAACCACTATGATTAGTCATAGACAACATAACACTTTTTTGATACTTTTTCTCACAGGGGAAAGGCAGGTTAGTAACAATAGACTATAGGACGGTCGGTCATAGAGTATAGAATAGAAATATAGATCATGGAATCAATTTTGTAAAAAAAAACGAACTTACCGATTTAACCAACTATTATATATGTATCTATATACAAAAAGAATGTGACGTGATACGTTAAAACAAAGTTTATATTTGCTATATACAGACCAACATCTGCATGTTTGTGATAAATTTATTTTAATACTTTTTCATCGCAGACCTGTGTAATTGAATATGAAATTAATAATTGACATAGTAGAAGTAAGCTTAAATATTGTAGAAAATTAAAGCTGTTAATTATTTTATATTATAATGATATCATTATATATGACGGAATGAAAACTCCCTGATATATATAATATATAATGAAAATTTTGATAAACTATATGAGTAGTATATATTGGTTCCGGCTCTACACTCCGACTCCAGGTTCAGAAGGAAATAATATATAGTAATAATAAGCATTTGACATTTTATTTATTTTCAGCAAAGATATTTAAGGGACTTAAGTGCTTAGATGAGCATAAAAATTATCGATAAGACGTATGGTTCTAGCATTATGTGTCACGAAGCAAGTATTTTTACAGGTTTTTTCTTCGCATGTTTATGCACAGATGCTTGTGGCTACTATATCTACTGGATTATAGTAGTTTCGTAACTAAGTGGCTGCGCCGAGTGGATGCTAGTAGTAAGCTTAAGAGGCCACTCCAGTGTTTCAGGGGCACTACGCAACCCGCGTTAACCTCGTAAGATTCAATGGTATTTTCATTTTGCTTATAACTAATTAACTAATATAGATTTAGAAATGATGCTTGCTTGATATGTAAGACAACGATGCTCTTATCTAAGCCCCTTTCTTCAAAAACGTGCATAAATTATGGTTCAAACCTAGACAATACACTTATGCATATTAGTAAAGATTAGTATAAAACCATAATTTATGCACGTTTTTGAAGAAAGGGGCTTTGATAAGAGCATCGTTGTCTTACATATCAAGCAAGCATCATTTCAAAATCTATATTAGTTAATTAGTTATAAGCAAAATGAAAATAGCATTGTATCTTATGAGGTTAACGCGGGTTGCGTAGTGCCCCTGAAACACTGGAGTGGCCTCTTAAGACGTGCCGGGCTGTCGGGATCGAACCTACGACCCTCGCCACACGAGGTCGCCTTAGCGGTCACGCCCGCCGAGGACTCGCCAAGCGAGATTGTGCACTGGTGAAACACGGTGCTCGCTCTCGGTAAGGCACAGGTCTCAGTCTCGACCCAGCATTCTTGATCCCTGTTTCCCATTGTTTTGCCGAAAAACTCCAGACAGATGTTGGCACGGTTTATATAGCACCTCGCAAAGCTCCTCTCTAATGTCCTTGCATGGTGGTAGATTCATATGCCTGTCTTAAAATATATCGTAGTTGACGAGACGTAAAGTACAAAGTAAATTTTAAATATATATTAATATGCAAAAGTTGTGGGATCTGTTTAATACTTGATATAAAAATAGTTTTAAAACCTACTCGGAATTGACGAAGGACTTTTGAACTGTCCCGTATGTTGGTGGCCGTTTTAAGGGCTTGCGGTACCAGCAGGACTATATTCCTTGCCAATATTTAGCGTTCTATAGCCAAACCGTGAGTCGAATAGATTTTGGGGACCACTTAAAATATTTAAAATTTCGTTTTCTACAAACAAATATCTTGTGTTTTTTCTCATCTTACGATAATAACTTTCATAATTACCCGTCTGTATTATAATATAACAAAACATGAAGCTGATTGCTTCGGAATATTGCGACTAAAAGGTCACCCAACCCACAAAAAATAAGTATTTTATATTAAACGTTACATGGCATGGTGATATAATAGGGCATCCGAGGACTGGCTTCTGACTAAGGAACGGGAGGAGCCGACTGCCATCTTGGATTGTGACGTCACGGTGGCCATCTTGGATGACCTTGACCTTGACCTATGACCTTGACCATGACCCCGGCGCCCATTTTCTATGCACCATGTTGGATTCTAGAAATGTTGCACCTTTAGTTACGCCCGTAATCTTTAAAATCTGTAAATATTATCTGATTTTAATGAAAAAAATTTAAAATTTAAAAAAATAATTAAAAAATAATGGTAAAAAGAACCTCTGCCATCTTGGATTATGACGTCACGGCCGTTATCTTGGATTCTAGAATGTTACACTTTTCGTTAAGACCCCTATCTTGGATTATAGAATTCTGCACTTTACAACACGGCCGCCATCTTGTATGTGAATAAAAGCATCGTTGAAATTTTCGTTACGGCCGCCATCTTGAAAATCTGTAAATATAATCCGATTTCAATGGGAAAATAATAAAATTTATAAAAAAATAATTAATTAAATTTTAATAAAAATAAGCTCTGCTATCTTGAATTATGACATCATGGCCACTATATTAGATTATAGAATGTTACACTTTTCGATACGCCCACCATCTTTAACATTGCATTTTTCATCATGTTTTTGCCATATTGAATGTGTATAACATCATCGTTGCAATTTTCGTTATGACTGCCATATTGAAAATCTGTAAATATTATCAGATTTTTATTGGTAAATTTTAAAATTTATAAAAAATAATTAATACAATATTAATAAAAAGAGCCTCGATCATCTCGGATTATGAATTCATGCCCACTATCTTGGATTATAGAATGTTACACTTTTCATAACGCCTGCCATCTTGAATTCTAGAAGGCTGTACTTATCATCATGGTTGCCATTTTTAATTATATAAAGTAATCGTTTCACTTTTTGCTATGGCTGTCATATTAAAAATATATAATTTTTTATCCAATTATAAAAGGAACATTATTAAAAATTAAATTAATAAAATTTTAATGAAAATAACCTCCGCCATCTTGGCTTGTATAATCATGGTCGCCATCTTGGATTCTAGCATGTTACACTTTTCGTTGTACCTGACAGCTGATATTCTAGGATTCTGCAATTTTCGTCATGGTCGCCATTTTGAATGTGTGTAATGTAATCGTTGCATGTTTCGTTACAGCTGCTATCTTGAAACTATATAATTACTATACTATTTTAACTGTAAAATTTTTAACCCTGCTACAGTGTTCGGGTCCATTTAAACCCAAAACAAATTTAAATCTTTTACAAAAGTTAAAATAATAATGGGATCACTCTGTAGCTCAGTGACTTTGGTTTTTTCGTTGTATTTTATCGATTTCACGTAATTATATATTTTTTTATAAAAATTTGGTTAGGAATGAAAAATTTCATAAATACTGTGTTCGGGTCGTTTTGAACCCTATAGTAAAAAATTATAAAAAAATGCAATTTTCAGAAGAATCATCGATGCTATTTTTTCCTATAAAGCGAAAGAATAGTTCAATGTAACCATCAAGAAATGTTTTTTTTTTTATTTCAAGCTACTCTGATTTTCGTAAATTTTACTACTTTCTGCTACTGTGTTTGGGTACATTTGTGACCAAAGTTATTCTTTCCCCCCTCCCACTCTTAAACGAATGATGATATACGTTTGCAGCTTAGTAGCATTGTTTATTTTGCTGTTTTCTGTACATATAAATTTGTGTTATAACTTTTTGATATAAATGTTGTTCGGAATGAAAATATTTTGATAAATACTATGTTCAGGTCCTTTTAGACCATTCCTATAAAAAAATTTAAAAAATGCAGAATCACTTTCATCAATGCTATTTTTTATAAAAGAAGGAAAGCGTAAATTTTATCGATGTATGTATTCAAAATAAAATCCTTTTTATTTTTTTCAAACTACCATAATTTTTCAATGTTGTTATATCCTACGTACACATATAACAATTATGAAGGTACGAGCATATCCTAAGCAGCCCTAAAGTTCCAGTAAGTGATACTGATTACTTGTTGGGAATATCCCGCATTGAAATTCACAGGCATTCTCCTTTCGAAGGGGCTTGAAAAATATTCTCCCTTTCGGTGGTAATTCCCTTTCCACAGGAGCATTGGCAGGGCTTCCCTTTTCGATGGGGTTTCCCCTATCGTTGAGGCCTTCCCTTTTTTCCCTAATCGTTGACGCCTTCTCTTTTTACTACTGAATTTGTAAAAACCACTGGAAAATATGTGAATATTAAGAGTGAGCGTTAGTAAAATTTTTTCCTGCAGATTGGAATGAAATTTTGTCAAAAGTTTTATTTAGCTACTGTTGTTGTCTGTACGTAGTTTCGAAATTTTTCATAACATTTTAATTGAGATATAAAACCTTAAGTTTGAATAATTTAAAGCAGTTTATACAGAATTTTAAAAAGTCTCGTGTCTGACGCGTTAACTATATATGCATGTAACCTTCTTGTATGCTAAAATAAAATTTCGTTTTAATAGGTGCAATAATTCTATGATAAAATAATTAAATTATAAATCTCTGTATAATGTAGAAGTGCAGTCTTTTATGAAATCGCCTCTTACACGTTACTAACATATTGTAGAGAGATGGGGTGAAGCCCTTATAGAGACAAAGCACCATGAATATTTGTTAAGGCTAAAATATGTCAGAGCTATATCTGGGAAAGCCAAACGATGATCAGCTAATATTACCAATTTTTCACACGTAGCGAGTGCAGCGAGTGCAGAGTCTGTAAAACTATTTCCACTTAAGTTCGTATTCGACGAATCAAAATGGAAGTTAAACTGCATACAGTAGAAAGAATACTGCATCGTTTGATACGTAACATATTCCTGTGCACTGCCTGGAAACTCTAATTGAAGGTTTGTTGAAAGTCCAATTTCGCGTTGTTTTTGGAATTTTACACGCAGTCGTTTAAAAATAATACGCGCCGAAGAGCGCTGAAGAGTGCTGCTAAGGATTGAGCAGCGGGAACTTCCCTGAACCAGGTATTTACTACCTGCTCGTAGTGGGGACTGGCGAGACCGCGCTAAGCCGCTTATCTCTCTTCAAGATCAGGAAAGGGGGCAGTGCATTGTTACCTGCCTTTTTCTGACCACTGAACCATGGAAGTGCAGAGTATATCAGTGCTGTCATTCAAGTTCCTTGTGCCAGCCGAAAGAAACTTCAATCAACAGCTTCTATGTTCAAAGATGTAATTAGTAATCATATTGAATTCTTTAACATTAATTTTTATTAGCGTTACCGTATTTTTCCTTGTTCACTTACAATGTGGTTTATCTCACACATCTGCCTCCCTACTCTCAGTACGCCTTCATGGCCAGTGACAGTACACCTTGTTATGATTAAGGCCCGTTATGTAATGACACGGAAACGTAATCAAACGGAAACGCATCTCGTAAACGCAAGAAGACCATTTACGGTACTCCGTCAGCTCGTTCTACAGTGTACGGATTTCACGGAAACATAACAATACTTGCGCCAATAAGCGTAAAAAATACTGACGTCACGCAACATAATTGTAAACAAGCTCAAACGTGAAATTTTAAACATGCCTTGGTTTTTATGTTTAGTTTACGTTGAATTGTGCATGATGACTTCTGTTTGATGCATTTAACTAGTCAAACGGCTTATAATTAGAGACGCCTGATTTTCGCGAATAGATTTCGTGACTGGTTGTATTGCATATCACTGGATCTCGTATTCACGTAACTGATTGGGTGCTTGTTAATCTCGCGCGTCTGGGCACTTAAAAAAATATATGTTAAATATCGTACCACACGTACGCTAATTTATGAATAATCACTTACTGTAATTTGTACATCTCGGAATGCATTTATACACAACACATTCGGCTTCGTTTTGATAAAACTTAAACAATTAGCTTGTCTGTATTTCACGGTAAATTTATCAATGTACTGAAATGTCACTTTTGGTTTAAAAGAAACAAGTTTTATATGTCACACTGTATCAAAACATAAAATTGTGTGAATTATCACATAACAAACACGGTAAACAACCTAGATTTCATAAAATCATTGCTACATCCACCGGCTTTAAAGTCACGATGTATGTAGATTAACCGACATTACTTGTTGGAATATCGCGCTTAATCTAGCTCTAAAACTAAATATTTCCATTCGTTAAAAGTGTGCCGCAAATATAGTTCTGTTTGTTTATTGACATTGTTTTTTTTTTTTCACTTGAGCCATCGTCGTTACCCAGCCTTTTATGGCCGTTCAAAACTGGTATTCCCGAAAGAGAGGTGTACACCAAACTAGAATTTTTTGATATTCCAGACAGAAGAAATGACGTCTTAAATAATAAAGCGGAAACAACTAACAAATACATAAATATTGTATGGGGAAGGTACCTGAGGGTAGGGTATCGTATCCTGAGTGCAGACTTGTTATTGGGCGCCTGTAGGTATCTGCGTGCCCTAAGGGATGATATGCAATGAAGCCCTGCAATGGCGAAGCGCTTGAATGAGCGGGGCGGTGGAAACGGGAGATCCCCGAGAAACCCAGCCAACTACGAAATCGGAACGAATCCTACATGCGAAATTCCGGGCTTCTGCCCCGCTGGGATCGAACCCAGATCCCTTTGGTGGGAGGCGAGGGGTCTGACCCCTCGACCGCCGCGGACCCTAACATGACTATTCAAAAACAAGAATAAAATGGACATGTACATTGTATATGTAGTGATAAAATAGTGCATTGCTATTAGCTGCATGGAAGAACGCATGCACAAGAGTTCGGCATTGCCCATTCTCCATTCTCCATCTCTCTTCCGCTTGCGGATGCGAATATGTGTACACTTATGTGTGAATCTAGAACGAACTTAGAGTGTCTTACGTTTCCCTTTTCGTGATATGTATACGTTTGTGTGTCACGGTCAAACGGGCCTAACATTACAAGTAATTTACTTGCATAGCCGTTTCATAAATAAGTACTTAAAATTAATTGTACAACTCCTGTGCCCAGAAAACTGCTCGTTACTAAATAGGCACTTCGTTAGCGATGCTAAGACTTTGCTGCAACTATTTTAGTATACAAAGTGTATTTTAGTTAAATTTATTAAAATTTTTGAATGCGTAATGCTGTATTTTCGTTAAATTAATACCACACACGTGATGTCACGGAAGTTGTTATTATGGCATAATTGTAATGCACGTGTTACTGAAGTCTCTATTGTTTTATATAATCATCCTAACTACACTATTAATGTCAACGACAGTTTGTCATTAATTTGGAAAAATATTTTTATCTTGGTTTTCATCTGAATTAAGTGCATATGGCCTGAACACTGGCGAAGTTCACTGCTTTCAAATAACACTACAACAATTTAAATTACAAAAAAATTACAATCAACCCTTTTTTTATATATCTCGTTATTTACTAAAAATACGTTAATGGAATTTTAAAGAAAATAGACCATAGTTAACTTTAAAGAAACCACGTCTCTATGAAGATTCGAACCACAAAACACCTCTATATTAATCTTTACACTGCTAAATAAACATACCCCAGAACAAATGAACAGTAAGCACCAAAACGAAAATATTTAACAGAATTAGCATGAAATGTACAAAATAAAAAAGCTTTTTAACAATAGCATAAAAATTACAATATACAATAAGCGCGGATGTAAGTGTCTTATAGTGCCTACTACTATAACAATCATGATTTAGTGAATTATTTTGGACATACGCCATTTCTGTTTTGAACTGTTAGTCATGTAAAAACCTCCGAAAACCAAATAAAAAAATAAAATATTAAAAACAGAAAAAATAATTTCCAAAGAAAAACAAGACCGAGTCAGATGTATTCGAACACAGTCTGAACCAGCAAGGAAAATAAAAATAAATATGGACAATACAACGAAAACATCACAGGCAAAATATTTAACCTCAAAAATACTAGACAGCACAAGAATTCTGTGAAAGGAACTTAGTCAAGAAAAATAATGTATTAAACACAGACGAACACAGTGGACATACAGTGAGGCAGATTGGATGCAAGCAGACAGAAAAACTGGACAACGCAGCAAACACATAAACACAACGATGAAATTAAAAAAATTATATGAACAACACAACGATGACAGCACTAACGAACACAGAAGTTTTTCAATGACCTCAGACTGTTTGTGCCTGATGGCGGGAACAGATGTCAGTTCCCGAAACGTCGCAACTACTGTCATTGAAAAACTTCTGTGTTTGTTAGTGCTGTCGTTGTTGTGTTCTCCATAGTATTTGTTTTTTCATGCTGCAAGTAGTTATGCTTTTCAACAACAAATATCGCCACATGTAGCATGTAGGTAAATATAATTTATTTTTCATGTGGGATGCACGATGCTCACTCTAGATCGCAAGAGAAGTAGGACTTTGCTAGACATTAAGGAGAAGAAATTTCGTCTTGCATGATAGTGATTCTCAGCCGTATTTAGGCATATTATTTGACTGAGTAACGATTTTTTTAATGTCACGTGATATAATTGTAAGTGCTGATTTAGTAATAGAAATTCACTAATTAAATGTAACTTTGAATAAAATTACGTGTCTAATTAAGTAAAAAATTTTCATGCGGAGATTAATTTCTCATAAATAACTAGAAGCACTTGGAGAACATCAGAAGAAGTCTCGTCAGGAATAAACAGTAGCACACAGAGAAAACCAACAAAGTGTCGTCATAAATGAGCATTAGAACTTGGAAAAAACATAAAAATATTGGCAGGAATTATCAGGAGCATATGGAGAAAACCAAAAATATATTGAGGTGAATAATCAGGAGCACACGATTAAAACTAACGCACGTTATCGTAAAACAAGAACAGTGAATCACACAAAAAATATATATATTTAAAAAATTCGGGAAAAATAAAGAAATTACAAATATTTAAATAAAGAAAATATTAAAAATTTACAAAAAACAGCTGTTGCCAGCTTGTGAACTTCTCCTTTGTTCAAAATGTATAGAGTTCTAGCACAAGGCATAATGTTTTGGAAATTTTTATTTTTTATTGGTTTATTTTTTTTTGTAATTTTCGTTTTATTATTTATTTTTGTCGTAATTTTTTATATTTTTTAGTTCTTATGTGATTCACTGATCTTTATTTAGGAAAATGTGATTTAATTTTCTCTATATGCTCCTGATTATTCCTGCAAAAAATTTTATGGTTTCTCCAAGTTCTTCTGGTAATTCATGATGACACTACTGTTGGTTTTCTCCCTGTGCTCCTGGTTATTCCTGACGAGACTTCTTATGATGTTCTCCGAGTGCTTCTAGTTATTTATGAGATATTAATCTCCGCATGAAAATGTTTTACTTAATGAGACATGTTATTTTATTCAAAGTTACATTTAATGAGTTAATTTATATTACTAAATGGCTGAGAATCACTATCATGCAAGACGAACTTCCTTCTGCTTGATATCTAGCGAAACCCTTCTTCTATTGCAATAGAGAAGTATCATCCCGCATCCCACATGAAAAATAAATAATATATAAGTACATGCACCATGTGGCGACATTTGATGCTGAAAAGAAGAACTACTTGCAGGATATGGTAGGGTACTATCCCATCAGTAGGATATGATCCCCTCAGTAGGATACAATCCCACTATTAGAAAATGAACGGTAGTATACGGCCACAGGATACGAAAGGATCCAGCTTAATCTGGCTACAATGGCACATCTGCATTTGGTTACAACTGATTCCAATTGTATTTACTGGAACTTGCCCCGATTGCTGTAATGACTTTATTATTACTCTACAAATGTTAGTCAGTGGTTTTTTATACAGATTTAAGTTAGAAGTTGTATTACAAGAACACAGTTTTATTTATGAATCAGATTTATAGAAATAAAATAATCATTTTAAAAATCCAAAAAATGATTAATATTTCAACAGGTAAAACATGTCATTATTCAATGTAGCCAGTTTCCCTCAGTACTTCGATTATGAAGCTACTTCGTTGATGTGCAAATAATTTCTTGGCCTAAGCGAAGCCAGCAGCAGTCTCAAAAGTTCGACCAATATGTTAAGATCTTCCCTTGTCGTGTAATCAATCTCTTCTGGTGCTGTCATCTTACTTGCATGTTTATTATTAAAAATTTTAAGATCTCTGAAGTATTCCATTTTAACATCAGCTTTAATTTCTCAATCGTCATCGTCCCAGTGATCACCATAAGCTTGATCAGAATAATTTATTTTATTGTGTTGTCTCCATAATTTTGGTCTCAGCACTTCACGATTTTCTTTCTTTGCAGCTTCAAATTCTTATATATTGTCCTTATTTTATGTAAAGCGGTCGTTATTACCATGGTTTATAGTATTATTATTTCATTCTTCAACTTGTGTAACAGACAATCCATCAGAGAATTCTGATCCTAGGAAACATGTCATCATTTTCTTCCTGTAGTACAATATCATGTTTCTGTTTCTTAGATGCTGTAATCTCATTATCTTTCAATGCAGGCGATGCAAATGTCCAAGTGTCATTATTTATAACATTTCCACATACATTCTGTCCATAAAATGACTTTTTCTCAGTATACGATAAAAGTATACCTTTGCAGATATTTTTTTTTAATTTTTTTTTTTAAATTATCAGTTCATTCAAACTGAAAGCCGCACTTGCCACAACTTAGCATTTTCTGCAAAGGGCTCTTTGCACAACTGACTTTCGAATGACGTCAGCATTGTTGGTTTTAATGAACGAAATGCTACAGTAGTGACACTTAAATGGAGATGTTAACATTTCTGCGTTTGGAACCATGCAAAATGTTCTTGATATATCATCAAAATCTTCTTACATATTTCAAACAGAATATTATCCAAATAGTGTCGAATACTCTAACTTTCGAAAAATTTTCTGAAATATTAACGCTCTTATATTTATCTCATGCTGCTATCTTAGAAATTTTGCAATCATTTACACAGGTGTTCGGGAAAAAATAAAAATTTCATTAAAAATCACATATTAAAATACAGATTGTTTTGATTGATTCCTGTCTGCAGTTTGATACCAGGCAGTACAGAGTTAAGTATATTTATTAATTATATATTAAACTGTCTAAGGTCAGGGATACATGAACAAAAAACAACTATCTATAACACATGAAACAGCAGGTCAGATAAGGAGTTAGCACACACACACCAAGTGCCAGCAATCATGTGGTAAGGACCATGTGATCGATAGATACTCATACACAAAATTTGTATAATTTTTTCTTGCTTCATGTAGAAATTAACTACCAATACATGTGAAGTTAAATTTATCCTCGTACTACTAGTCAAAGTACCTAAATTCAAGCTTGATAACCACAAAGTTTTTAAAAAATTTTCAAGGCTAGAGACAGAGGCTGCGTGCCCCGTGCTGGGAGAGATTTACTTGATTGCATAAGTGGAAGGTGGCAGTCCACCTGGCCGTTCTCTCGAAGCTTCACTTCACAGGCATCACGGAAATACGTAAAAACAAGGTTGGAATCATACCATGATACATGTAAAGTACTCGTTGGAATGGCTTCAAAGTACGAAAAACGGAACCAGAGTGGAAAACTAGTCCACAAATGTAACATTTGCGCCCCAAAAAATTTTGTAGTGCATGGACCAGAGTCGAACCCAGGCCACCTGCAACAAAAAAAAAAAGACATCACCACGAATAATAAGAAGCAACAAATCTTCATACTAGCCAAGCATCTCCGAACCAAGAGGTATTATTCGACGATTCTCAAAGAACATTTTAAACTGGCCATGTCATATGTCAGTCGTTTAGACTACTCATCTCCGAACCACGAGACCATTCATGACCTGACTAAACTCTTAAATACCCACATTAAATAAAACGACACGCATCCATAAAAAGAAAAGGACATGCAATGGACACGCAATACACATAGAACATGCAATGAACACACTATACAAACAAACACTTGACATGCAATCTATACACAGTACACGCGCAATGGACACGCAATACACACAAGACACGCAATACACACAGGACACGCAATGTATGTGAAATAAAGACTCTTGACACGCAATGAACACTCACTACACACACAGGACTAGCAATGAACACATAACGAAAACGCAATAAACACACAGGACCGAAATAAACACACAATATACACACTTGGCACGCAATATAAACACAGTACACAAACAGGCTTAGAAATGGACACACAGTACACACTGGACACGCAATACACACCCTTGACATGCACTGGATAAACAATACACACAGGATATGCAATGAACGCGCAATACACACTATTTGCACGCAATGGACATGCAATACACACACTTGACACGCAATGAAAAAAACAATAAACACACAAGACATGCAATGGATGCGCAATACCACACTGGACACGCAATGCATATACAGTACACACTGGACACGCAATGGATATGCAACGAACATGCAATACACACACAGGACACGCAATGGACATACAATACACACACTGGACACGCAATGGACATACAGTACACACACAGGACACGCAATGGGCACACAGTAAATACTGGACACGCAATGAACACGCAACGAACATGCAATACACACACAGAACATGCAATGGACACACAATAAACCCACATTGGAGACGCATTTGACAAAGAGGATGCATATTTTGACGAAAATTCAACTTAGTGTGTTACGATCTCGCTAGAGGAATACAATCTTATTACAGGGATATGCACTCTCCACAGGGATACGATCGGTCACCTGATACGATAGGATACAGCTCCAACAACTCCAGCGACATTCGAATACAAGATTTAAAGGCTACGAAGCTACAAAGCTACGAGTAAACAAGGTTCCAACTGACTACGAGGCACAATGCTACTAAAATACAAGTTACATTTCTACGAGACCACACGCTGCGAGAGTTAATTTATCTCATGCAGAAGAAATTGTTGCTAGTAGTCCCGATTCTCACCAGCAGATGTCACCATGTGTTGTGTTGAGGAAATTTTTGTTTTGTTTTGTTATGTGAGATGTGGAATGCTCATTCACGATCGGACGAGAAAGAGGGTTTCGCTAGACATCAAAGAGAATGTATTTCGTCTTGCATGTCAGTGTTTTTCAGATATCTCAAGGAATAGTAATAGACTGAGTAATAGGTAAATATTTTTTGTCTAAATTCCACCTGATAAAAAATATTGTTAGTGATATTTGATAGCAGAAATTCACTAATTAAACGAAATTCTTAATAAACTTGCCTGTACAATTACGAAAAAAAGTAGGCCTACATGAAGTTATATGTTTCTCAGAAATAACCAGAAACGTTCGGAGAATATCAGAAGAAGTCTCACCAGAAATAACCAGGAGCACACGGAGAAATCCTACAAAATATTGACATGAATAATCAAGAACACACTGAGAAAACCAGCAGAAGTCTCGTTAGGAATTACCAGATGCTCGTGGAGAAACAAAAAAAAATATATATATATTGACAGCAATAATTAAGAGCACACAGAGAAACCATCAAAATAGTGACAGGAATAATCAGAAGTACCCGGAGAAAACCAATAAAATATTTCCAGAAATAATCAGGAGCACACGAAAAAAACTAACGCACATTTTCCTAAATAATAATCAGTGAATAAGAAAAAAAAAATTTTTAACTGACAAAAAAAAAAATTCTTGTGGTTCGGAGATGCATGGTCTAAACACCTGACATACAACATGGCCTGTTTAAAATGTTAGTCGAGTATCGACGAAAAATACCTATTGGTTCGGAGACGCTTGGCCAGTATGAAGATTTTTTGTTTCTCATTATTTGTGGTGATGTCTTTCTTTTTTGTTGCATATGGTCTGGATTCGACTCTGGTCAATGCACTACAAACAATTTCGGGGCGCAATTGTTACATTCGTGGACTAATTTTCTACTTTCGTTCCGTTTTTCGTACTTTGAAGCCATGTACATGTATCAGGGTATGATGTCAGCCTTGTTTTTAAGTATTGTGATGCCTGGGAAAAGAGGCCTCGAGCGAGCAGCCAGGGGGACTGCCACCCGAAACTTCTGCAATCAAGTAAATTTCTCCCAGCGCGTGGCACGCAGTGTCAGAAGGGCCACGCCCGGACAAACACTAACTCTAGCCTTGAGAATTTCTTTAAAACTTTGTGGTTAACAAGCTTGAATTTAGGTACTTTGACTAATCGTACGAGAATAAATTTAACTTCAAATGATTGGAAGTTATTCTTCTACACAAGGCAAGAAAAAATAATACAAAGTAGGCGTATGGGTATTGATCACATAGTACTTACCACATAAGCGACTGACTGGCACTTGGTCTGTGTGCCAACTCCTTATCTGTCTTGCTGTTTCAGGTGATAGTGATGTTTTTTGTTATTGTTTCCAGGCCCTTAGCCTGTTTAATATATAATTAATAAGTTTAATTAACTCTGTACTGCCTTGGTATCAAACTGCGGACAGGAATCAATAGAGAAATTCATTATTTTAATAAATTATTTTTCTATGAATTTTTGATTTTTTATTAGAATTTCTTGGTTAATAATTATAAATTTCTAAGATATAGGCCATATAGAGTTACTAAAGGCTGGTAGATTTTGAACTCGAGCCTCTTTTAGGATTATGAATATGATTAATTAAAGAAGTGTTTTTTCCTAGAATAAAAAGTGATTCCATCAGTCAAATATCGAAGCAGGCACTGTATGCGATCGAATCTATTATTATTTTAATAAGTGAATTTTTTATGAATTTTTGAGTTTTTTTAATTTCTAGCTTAAAAATTACAGATTTTCAAGATGGTTGCCAAGATGGCCGATAAATTATTCCTGCACTCTATAGGGCAAAAATTAAACTAATATAGTGGGAGCGCACTCTAAGAGACGAAAACAATATGTCGGATCCTAGATGGTGGCCTCCATCAGACGTAAACAAGATGACCGCCATGAGGTCATACTGGTTGACGTAAAATCTGCCTTGGCATTAGAGGTAGGTCATTCTGCCTGTGGCTTCCGCGAAGGAAGGATCCATCGCCATTTTTAATCAATTGCCCTCCCAGGGTACGAAGCCAGTACTTTTTTTTTATCAATTTGTGATTAAAATTGTATTAATAAAAATTTTTGAGAATTTTAATTTTTTTTTCGATTTTTGGGTAGTAATTTCTCAATTTTAAAATGGTGGAGTGATTTTTAAATTAAAATTTTATTAATACAATTTTTGTTATAATATTTTTTTTTATTTTTGCTCTTACTATTGGTAAAAAATAATCGATTTTCAAGATGACTGCCGTAACGAAAAGTGCAACGGTGACGCCTTTACTTTTGAAATGGCGGCCATGACATCCTAATTGTCAAGGTCATGACCTCAGAGGCTTTAAGTGGCTTGCTTTTAGGCGTCTTAAGTCGGTTTTTGAAATTTTAAAGCCATTGACTTTTTTGAGGACTATAACCGGAATGTTTACTTTGAGATATGGAAAATATTTTTTAGATCTTTTGGCGGTATTTTTTTTCTAAAACACTGGAAGTTGTAGCGAATTTAGTCTAATTTTTGGGAAATTTGGGCCATTATTGAGAAATTTTAGCAAATTTGGCAAGTTTATAAGGTCTTAGGTCAAGGTCAAGATCATCCAATATGGCCGCCATTACGTTACAATCCAAGATGGCGGACTTTAGCACCAGGCAACACACCGATAACCCAGTAGCAGGACCGCCATTCCTATACTACTGGCGTTGCCATGAATTCGAAATGCGCTTTTGCCTGGTGTGTCCGTGACGTCTTTGTTTGAGCACCTAAAAAACTACTGTACCGATTTTAAATAATAATTTTGTGTTTAAAGGCTTATGATTTGACTTAACACTTGTACATATTTTATCTCGCTAGAACACTAGAGTCGCTTGAAAGAAATGAAATATTAGAAGGAAAATTGTGTTGAAACCAACATGGCGATAAAGATATTTAACATTTTGTCGAATCTATAAAGAATTACCGGCAAGTATCACCTAGAAATTAAAACAGTGAAAACATGTAAATATACTAGGATACTACCAGATTTATTGAATTTTGACCTTTTATTCTCGATTGCTTTTATTTAGACTGACTATAATTGGAAAAGGGCTAATGTTTAAAGTTAAGAAACGATTTTAAAATACCGTAAATAAATTTTAAAAAAAATAAAAATATGTGAGCGAGTCTTTCAGTCCTCGCCAGGGTTATGTAAACATGTAACCTCTGTATGAGCGGATCCATGTGTTCTAATGTTGTCAATGTTGCAAATAAACTTATGATACAAAAATTTCACCTATAATTCTTTAAAATAATGCCGAGGGTGATACGTACTATTCGAAAACCATTCATTTTAGATTTTTTTTTTTTTTTACTTTTGCATTCCGCAGATGCATTTTGACACCCAAACGAATGAATTTGGTTTAATAGTAAAAACCTAATCTCCAAAGCAAACCAAGCAGCAAGTAATAAACCATTCATCGCGAATAACGTACAACAGAGAAAAAATGACCTTCATAAGAGGGTGAAAAGTTAGTCAACTCAGGTTTATAAAAAAAATCATATAAAACGAATCTAATCAAGTGGGAGGAAAAATATTTTTTGGGAAATTTGTTTTAGTAGCACTTAGCATAAATATTAATCTACCTACACATACGATAAGAAAATTGATATTTTTATTTAACATTTCAAATTAAGATGCGATTGTTTCAAAAATCTTAAAATGTAGATGTCTTTAATGAAGTGAAACCGGGATAGTTTAATTTTTAACATTCTCTGCATAAAATCAAATTAAATGAAAGTGGAAATGTGAGAGATGACAAAATATAAAAGTTAAATACGCGAATGTTTCATCATTTTTAAAATAGGCTATCTCGTAAAATGAAAAACAAAAAGATAAGTGTGAATTCTCAGAACACGCTTAAACGAGAGTTATAAAATCGGTGTACATAAACTACATTTAAAGTTAATCAAAATTACATTTCACAGCTGTAAGAGGCGCGGTGGTCGAGGTTCAAGCGATTTTCGCTTGTGCGAAAGCGGAGTTACGTGGCTTCTCACTCAAGCTCTGCAGTTCACGTTATCCGCGACAGGTTTTTTTTTTTTTTTTTTTTTTTTCGCACGAGCGCTAGAGCAGAGTTATGTGGTTTCTCACTCAAGCCCTGCAGTTCACGTTGTCCGCGACAGTGTCGCCGGACACACGGGACGTTTTGCAGAGGGGTCAGAACATTAAACCTCCCTCCCCAACTAACACCTAAGCGCCCAGGGTTCGATTCCCGGCGGAGTCAAACCCGGGTTTTCGTAATTGGGAAATGTGTTGGACGATATCTCGGCCTTTGGATTTCCCCAGGGTACTTACGTTTCCCCACAAATTCATATCTCGTCTTATCTCTCCTCATGCATTCATGTAGACTTTGCCTCAGGCGAGACACTTTGTGTTGACTCTCGACGTTCTTTTTACAACATTACTAACAGTTTTGTTATGAATGAAATCTAATATATACCTGTTATTAATGTGATTTTTTTAGAAGTATTGTAATTATTCACCTTGGTGTCTGACAGTGATGCAATATCAGCAATATCCTGAAGTTGCCACGAGCGAAACCGCGGGTTTTTTGCTAGTATTTACTAAATATGTAGTTTTGAATGCTCACATAGTTATCCCTGTGGAGAAAATATGAGAAGGGTGAAAAATTTAGAAATTATGTTAAATTTAAACTTATTAAAACTAAGAATAAACTAATACGCTGGATAATAAATTTTATAACTGTACTCTACATTTCAAATAAATATGTAGTTGTTTCGAAATCTTAAAATAGTATTTCTGTAATAAGCTGAAATTATTTAATTATTCTAAGCATGTCTACAACCAAAGTAAATTAGAGTGTTAGTGTAAATTAAAAAATTATATTAATTAAAATTAAATGGGTGCGTGCTTCATAATTTTTTTAATTAGCTTACTCATAGAATGGAAAGGAGCTAAGTGAGATTTCGTCAATTAAAATATATATCCTTGAACACATTAAAACCAGAAATTATAAAATCACACCCTTTATCTGTAATACAAGTGAAAAAAAGGCGTACGCATACGAACTTTATAAAAAAAACATTCTTAAAGGTTTTTATAAATTTAATATTTTATACTCCTGACAATTTATTGTGTCTATTTCTTTCGAAAAAAAAAATGGGATGTGGCTGTGTCGTAGACACGGCAGTGTGTTGTACGTGAATACGTGTACGTAACAGGTAATATTTTCTATACAAAATATAAAATACGCTATTTTATGTATGTTATTATCATGTTTTAACACTAATAAGTCCTTCGGGTTTCCATGTTTTGTTTATGATAGCAACTATTTCCGTTCGACGGGTTCAGGGAAAAAATCAAATATACAAATAATTACCGTGTTATAACTTTATTAATTATTATAGGTCTGTGGTACGAAAATTAGGACAATAATGGCATACAAGATACATCGAGATTTATGGTAAACGTTAAATCAATACACGTATTAACTAACGTTGTTGGAGAAGTTTCGATGTAAATCAAATTAACTAGCTGAGCATGAAGCCGTGTAATGAGCTGTCTTGTAAATGAGACCAACATCAAAGTCTCCGACTATCATAATATCATAATTGGTGTAGTGAGATCAGGTTCGTAATCGGGTATAATTTTAGCGATGTTTTTGGAATATTTTAATAGTGATTGTAACGTGCACTAGCTGCTGCCCAATGTGTCTTCATAGTCGACGGTCTTGCACAATCGATGCCTACACAGTCCGGCGTCGATATAGAATCGCTTCTACATCGACTAATAAAGTAAAGATTTGAAAAGGCGTTAGTTTTCCTGTCAGAAAATACTGTTTTAAATCTTATGATTTAGTTATAAAAAAGGTCATTGTCAGTTAAAATATTTAAAAATTTCAAAAATCGAAAATCTCAAATTTTAAGACAAATACCTACTAGAGTTATAAAAACACTTAAAAATCTTAAAATGTAACAAAAACTTTTTTTCTCCGATGAATTTTGCATTGATATTGCCACATAAGAAAATAACGGCGAAGTAAGTAAGAAAATTTTATTTCGTTATTATACAACACAACGTATTTTAAAAATACAATCATAATATAAAATAACCATTGAAATTTTTTACATTTCAAATATTTTTACTTATAAAGGCTAATAAAGGCTATTTTTATATAATTATTTATAAAGATTGAAAAAAAAAAATGTTTGACAGGAAATTCCTTCGAATTTTGCAATGAGAATGTTAGTATTCTCAGTATAAATGTTATTATATCATAGCGTTCTCAAACAGCAATGTAAAAAGTTGCAAAGATGCAAAGTGTGAAATATCTCTCGAACACAGGATTTTTCTTAAATTAAAATCATTTTTGTTACTTTTGAACTCTCTAAATGATTTACAGAGTTTGGCCATTAATAAGTGAGACATCGTGTACGAGTATAACATTAGGTTTAAGTCACGGAACTAAACTTAGCCAATTCGAATAATTTTGACCACACACAACATACGAAGAACGAGCAGAAGTTTAAAAGCTTTTAAGTACTACGAAATAATTAAATGAAAATGATCGAGAATTCCAATATTGCAATAAAAGTAAAATCAATCATACCTTGTGAGTTTTATTCTCCACAGAGCTGATTCACAATAAATTACAGTAGTAAGTTCCCCTTCCCTTTAATAATGACTGACAAACACTTTATACCATTCAGAGAAATCCATTCTATTATGAAAAGAATATTGAATTCACATTGGATAGTAATAATTTCTCCGAAAACAGTTTTGTTAATGAAAACTCAAAATTGATGTTCATAAACTCTCATTTGCCTTAATTAATCACCTTTGAGCATTGTGTATAACGCCAGCCTAAAATACTTTTAAAGGCACACTAGCTAATAACCCGTGGTTTTGCTTGCGCAATTTCAGTGTATTGCTGATATTGCACCGATTTAAGAAACGTAAGTACTTGAATCCAATTTTTTTTAATGTGAATACGTTCTTAAAATTGCTTCCCTAGTGGGAGGCAAATCAAAAAACGAATGATAAAAAAATCGGGGGATAGAGTCTGGTGTTGCAGCCACATATCTATCATCTCCATCCAAAATTTAATTACACCACTGGATAGCTAAAAGATCAAAGAATTCGTTACGCTAAGTGAGGACTGTGGCGCATCGCGCGCTGTTTGAGAGGGAAGCGCCGTCTTTTTGAGGTAATTTTGCTGCGTTTCTAGATTTCTATTTAGTATAACTTTTGACTCGGAGAAGCTACGACGTTCGTTTCAGTTTCAATATCCATCTCTCGTCAAAATCTATCGATTGCATAAATAAAACATTAGTGTAAAATAGTTTCAGTGAATATATATATTGTTAAAATAAAAAATATATATAATAAGAACTGTATAATGTCAGCATACACGCGTCAAAAATCCAAATCCAAATACAGAGCTCGTAGGCTATACGGTTGGAAATGGCTTTTTAAAAGCAATCGAATGATACCAATAAAACACCATATGACCGAGTGAAGCAGTGCCGGGAACGCAAAAGAATGAATGCGGCCGAGCGGATCAACGATAATAGTTATTTTATTTTATGATTGTATTTTTAAAATGCCTTGTTTTGTATAGTAACGAAATAAAATTTTCTTACTTACTTCGCCGTTATTTTATATGTGGCAATATCAATGCAAAATTCATTAAATAAAAAAGTTTTTTGTGACATTTTAAGATTTTTTAAGTGTTTTTTAACTCTAATAAATGTCTTAAAATTTGAAATTTTTAATTTTTGAAATATTTAAATATTTTAACTGACAATGAACTTTTTTATAACTAAATCATAATATTTAAAAAAGTATTTCTGACAGGAAAACTAACGCCTTTTCAAAGCTCTTACTTTATTAGTCTCTTTACATACCTATGTAATTATTGAAGTCATACATGGTTGGGAAGTAAAAGGTTAAAAAAAAGTTTTAATGTGTACTTTCTGAATGAAGGATTTTTCGAAGAAAAAAATTACGTAATCCTGAACTTTGCAACTTATTTCTTGTGTTTGATAATTAGGAACTGAGCTATTCTGCGTATCAGATGATTGAATAATGAAATTCTAAAATTGAATATGATTTAAAATGTTCAGTTTATTCACATATCACATTCCTTGGCTTTTCATTCAATATAAATTCAATATAATTCCTGCAACGATAATATTCTAAATTGTCCTTCAGTAATGAAATTGACTATTTTTTTTATTTTATTCAGTTTACTACAAACTCAGTACATGTGTAAATCAGTACATGTGATAGAAGTGAAACTTCTTTGGCAATTCAAACCTCGATTCTTAAGTATATTATAAGGAGTATAATGGCAGAGAGAGAGAGAGAGAGAGAGAGAGCGAGAAAGAGCGAGAAAGAGCGAGAAAGAGGGAACGAACACATTTTTCTAAATAAACATGAACTAACAAAACTATTCCTCAGTTAAAAATAACAGCTTAGGATATAAATAATTGTTCAACAATCAAAAATGATTAATTAACAATAAATATTGCTCGCTGTTGAAATAATCACACCATAAAATGTTTTATTAAGATTTTCAGGACCCCTACTATAGCAGGAAAACAATTCTAACTACAATTTACTCGTTTTAAAAAGTAAATCAACTTCGATAAATCTTATTCTCAACCACATTACAAATATTGCTTAGAATTACTCAGAAAATTTCATAACAAGATAGCACAGTGCGGGCTTTTTTGGCTTTCTTTTCTATTAAAGTATTTAAGAAACCCAAAATGTTTATATTTATTAGAAATTGGAGATTAAAACAAATAAATAATCATAAATTAACAAAAATTATAACTCGCTTCAAAATAACAGCTCAATATATCAATAATTATTGATAAATTAATATTGATTACTAAACAATAAATATTACTGTCTGTTTTAATACTCACACTATTAAGAACATTAGTTTCTTTACTATCAAAGTTAAGAATTCATTAAAATGAATTAGTTTTTAATTTTATTATATTTTATGTTTAGGTTAGATGTATGTGATCGAGCATTCTAATGAACTGATTTTGTAGCATGAAAAAAAAAGTACCTGCAAAAACTATTTAGTTACACAGCTAAAACAATACTCATACAACACTATTTAACAATACTGATTTACACAAGTAATTAAAGTAATACGTACTTGAAAGAACACAATTTTCTTGCGAATATAGCCCGTGGGGCAGTGCACAAAAATACGCTCTGTCCAAATACTCCATTTCTAGATGCCAGCAAGTAGGGTGGTGTCAGGCACAGTAGGATCCCTACCACCGCGACCCGCCTATCCCTGCAGCATGGCAGGGTTCAACCTGAGTCGCACGCCATCACGTGGAGCCCGCTCAAGGGAACGAAACCTGACGAGTTTTCTGCACCATCCGCAACCTATACTCCATCCTATTAGCTTCAGAAATCGTTTCACAGATATGTTTCCCGAAAACGTCGCATTCAAATTCGGCCTTAAAATTTTACTCCCGTCGCGCCCAAAAAAAATTTCACTTCAAAAGTTCTCTAATTTTCGATTACTGTAAATATAAAGTAACTAGAATTTTGAGGAATTTTTAAAATAGTTTTTTAAATATATATACTCGTATTTTATACGCGTCTTAAAATTTTTATATCAATTCTGACATTGTTTTTAGTACCTACTTTTTAATTAGTTTGCACGTTTTCCTTAAAGACGTGCAGACATACAAGAAATTTCCCAATTTTCTACCGTATGTTCAAACGTTTGTTGCTGAATTCCGTAAAATGTCCATAAAAGAATGTCCCAGTTATAAATTTTTATAGTTTGAACTGTAAGTGTTGTAGAAATTTGGTTCAAGGTCACAATTAAACCGTAACTTAAACAATTTTAGATAAGTGCATGCGCGAGTACTGCTTTGTTGCAGCGCCACCTATGAAAATGGTGATTCTTGAGCGTAAAGCGTTTTGTGTTCTGCAGTTTTCTTAGAGTGAATCTGTATTTCAGTTTAACGTGATTTTCATTTAAATTTTAACTGTGATCCCCCATGTGGCAAAAACATCCGCCGATATTCGCGACGACAGAGTTCTTTGTCGCTGGCCTCCACGTCCACCTGACATTACACCATGTGATGCTTTCCTTTGGAACCTAATAAAAGATTGTGTCTACGTTCCGCCGCTACCTAATGATTTGTCAGAGTTAGACACAGAATTGAAGAGTCTATTGCTTCCATTACTCTAGACGTGTTAACCAAAGCGTGGGAAGAATTGGACTGTAAGTTGGCTGTGTGCCACATAACTAAACTTGATCATTTGTAAGAAAAACTAGATTTGTTTGCCTTCAATTTGATGTATGAATGTATTCTTCTCCTAATCAATTTGAGACAAAATAAAGTTTTTTGTTATGAAATATAGCAAACGTTTAAGACATTCATACGCACACACGATATCCGTTAAATTTATACTGTAAACTTTAATTAAAATAGGTAATATGTAGTATAAACCGGTTTTAAATAAATAAAAACCTATCACTTATAGTTAAAATATTTTCAAATAGTCCCAATTTCACAGCCAGAACCACAAAATTATAGCAGAAGTTATGATTAGTGTGTACATGTGTACATAGAAATATATTTTGTGATGTTAATTTTAAGTGAGCTTAAACAGGTAGCGAAAAATGTACTTTATACATAAATCAAAACTTCTTTCGTGTTTTATAGCTCATATCTGTTGATTGGCATATCCAAAAGTAATAAAACTCGCCTCTGAAATATACGGAAAACAGAATATTTTGATAAGTTCTGGGTCTGGTTTCCGAATGTGTGATGCATGATGTTATCTCGCCCAGGTTATTGGTACAAATATCATGGTAAAAAAATCTTACTAAGCCTGTTTGCACAGTCGTCACTTGAGGCAGTTGTCAGTATTGCTCCACTTACCTGACCGTGTAAGCTGGCTCTGGTCTTAGAACTGAACCTAAACATTACACCTGGCACTCGAGAAAATACGTCACTCCAATTTTCACTCTTTGCTTTGATTGCACTTTTCATCACATTGAAAAGGCAAAAAAAAAAAAAAGACGTTTCCACATAAACAGGCGGCAATTTAATCACTTCTGGCGGCACGGAAAACCGATCAATACGTTTTTTCCAATCGGAATTTGAGATGTGTTTGTTAGTGGTATTGCTTTTGCACTTTAGTTCGGCCAGGAATATAAGGTACTAACTAGTGGGCTAACGGTTTTTACGTCGCAACGCTATGCACAGTGGCTTAAGGACCCCGCCTACCCGGGTACGCATATGGTGTGCAAAGCATCAGAAATAACCACGTGATTTAAGAATTTTTCTACATAACCGAGTAGGGTCTATCAACGATATATATTTAAGAATGCGCTTAAGGCAGGCGAGTAGTTCTGTTTCGAAGTTTAGTTTTTAAATTGTATTTTTAGGAGAGTGAAAAGGGATAAAATGTGTGTTTTCAGAGCACCTTTTAGGTATTCAACCCCAGTACGAATTCTTGATATCACTCAAGGGACTTGCACTATACTTTTATCTTCATTTATTCGCTATATAATGATATGGTTAAATCTCAGTGCTCATAGTTATCCTATGCACGACGAGAAGACTGCGCGCCTTGAGGCGATAACGCGCTAGAAGCACCAGCGAGCGTCGCACCTACCATGCCGCCTCCCTAACACAAGTACACACCTGACTGGACTGTGATCTGAATGGGGTGGGGAAAAGGGTCCAAACCATTTGACACCGGCTCATAAACTCGACCCACGCCGGGAGTTGGGAGCGCTTACACTACCCTCGCCATACGAGCCAACTCGTAAGCCATCACGGCCCCCAAGGAGCCTGACTCGCTGAGATAACGAGCGACAGCGGAACTGGAAATTGTCCCCCGTGACTCGCCCTGGGAGTTGCAGCAGCCTGGCAGCCGGGTGGGTGTCTCGTTTCTATTGTCCTCTGCGAGGGGATCAGCTTGCTCGTTGACCTCTCTGTGACCTGGCTGTGCCAGAGCCCATCTCTGGTTAGACTAACTTGAGATGATTGAATTGGGTTGGGAGAATTCAGGGCTAGGGAATACTCCACTGGCCAGCGGCACAAGAGTTCAAGAGTGATCTCTTCTCATAAAATGGTTCGAGCAGGAATTGATCACATTTACTGTTGAACTTTATATATATATATATAATTTTTTTTTTTAGGTTTGAAGCAAAGATCATTGGGAACTTCGAAATGAAATGACAGTCCTGGAAGCTCAAAACAATGAACTCGGATCAACACAGTGTGAATAGACATGTCCGCAGTTTGTACGGACATTTTTAGGGTAGTATTGTAAACTAACGTAAATCTAAAAATAATTTACAATAGTTCAAATGATGTATAATACAGCATGAAATATGCTGCTTTTTCTCGTCTTACAAGCACTACTCACGGGAAAACTTTTTTAATGTTTGAAATATTTTTTAAAAATTTATTGTTTCAGGAGGTTGTTTTGTCAGAAGCTTAATTCGGGGATTTATAGAACACTTTACGTAAAACAGTGGATTAATTTCATTGTGTAGGGTAAAATAAGTTGGATGCCTTTATTTTTAATATTAGTGTTTGCTTTTTTAATTGATATAAGTCAAATATAGGGTAAATATTATCCCTAAATAATTTTTTTTAACAAAAAAAATTCTCATTTATTTCAAAATTATTATTAGAAACATTCGTATGAAGCAAACAACAAAAAATATTAGAAAGGAAAAAAATGTGGCTAAATTTGATTCATCGACTTAAGGGGATATTTACCAAGCTTACGACAGGGTGAGCTATGAACTAGCTCTAGTTAGGTATAACTTTCAGCGTAACTACGTCGTTTAAAATTTTAAAAGAAGGATATTTCTCGTGTATGCTTCGTTACCTAGCCCAATGGCTTGGTGCACTTAATAGTCGCGAGGTTCCCTTCCTCTACGGCAAGTATAGTAATATTCTGAGACCCGACTAACCTGCCCTCTACTTGTCAGTCATGTGGTGAGGAACATGGAATATATTAAGCATTGTTTAAGAGAACAGCCCCGAAAAGATTTAGTTTGCGCATAAATTTTCTGGTTGCTTGGAAAAAACTGTTCGTTGGTTTTACAGTACCAAGTTAGATAACTAGTGGTGGGTGCGCTCCTGGCGGTATGGAAGCTGGTGTGTAAAAATGTGACAACGTTGCGTCAGAGGATTGTGTCGTCGGACTCTCATACGCCATATACAGTCATTTGGTGATCAAAAAGATGTTTACCGGGAAAGTTTACCGGGAGTTCTAAAAATTGATATGCTTATAGATTTTTTCATGCTCTTTTCGAATTTTCACTTTGCCACCTCGTAACTTTGCCACTCGCGCCACCATTTTGAAAAAAAATGGCGCCCAAAAACAGTTTTTTGACAATATTTCCTTTCCAACTCATTTAGCGATAAAACAGCTATGTAAAAAATTAAACTAGAGAAAATTTTCTATAATTTATGTACTTACCTTTTTCTGTGAAATAAATGGTTTCAGCGTACGATTGCCATAAATTCAATTTCAACACGCGTATTGGCGGAAAAAATTCTTTATATATAATATAAACATAAGCTGTAAAAAAACATTACTAAATGATGATGAAGAATTTAACAAGATATTGTTTCTCTCCTTACGAATATTTTCGTAATTTATTAAATTTTTGGAAATATGAGATGTAGTTCCTAGAACGCCAAACAACTTGCACGAATTTTTTCATTATACGTTCTAAAATATAGAATTTTTCGTAGCACCTTATTTTAAGTGATTCTCAAGTGTTTGCTCTCACTCAATTTCTAACATGCAAAAGACTAAGCTCATACATCTATACATCTATAAGAGTATATTTTCAAGTCAACATGTTTGTGTCTTTAAAAGAAACATACATATATATATAAAAGGAAAAAAAATAGGCGTTAAAATATTGTATGAAACATATATACAATACACTTCGTACATGATACAAAAGATTTTTACATAATAGTTTTGGGAAAAATGTAATTTCACAAAGGATAATTTCGAAGTAAATTTGTTCATCTAGACGTCATAGTGACAGATGACATATAAAAAAAATTGTGGTTTAGATGTTTGTGGAGAGTATTTAAACTTACTATTTATTTAAAAGAACAAAGTTCAAAACCACAATATTATGTTACTTTGTTTACAGGCATGCATAATTCGCCAAAAAACAAATAAAGTCTTAAGATATAATGTGCTAATCATGTTGTGATGTGTTACACATCGAAACTACACCAGCTTGCTACTAATGTGAATTACGATATACAAGCAAGAAAACTCTTGAATCAGTATATTCCTCGGCTGTCTGCAGTTGCTCGTGGTGCTATAAGAGAAAATTGTAGAAATCTACATGGGCCACGACACGTGTTTGGAGACCATTGTAACTGCTGGAAATCATACTGCAAAATAAAATACACTGAAAGTACCAGTGTTTTACCATTGTTCGTGAATTCAAATCTGCTAAATCAAATTTATCAGTGTCGCGACGTAGTGATGCGAAGATTTGGAAGATTGTTGAAAAACACTACTACAAACGCTGCAGAAAATCTCATGTCATTAGTATGTAAGTTTATTGGTGGTAAACGCATTGACTTCTCAAGAAGTCATTCGTACCAGCGCCGTTGTTACGGAGCAGCACTCAGTCATTCAGACGGACCAAGTTTGAGTCCGTGGAAATTATTAAGCGGGAAAAGTCCTGGGCAAGCTGCAAAGAAAGTAATTCGACAACGAGAAAAACTACGGTCAGCTAAACGGCTGTGTTTTTTAGTATGGTCCAGATTTTGACTACGGCCCAGAATCAGCGGAAATAGACGTAGGTGATGATGAATTGGAGAAACGTAAGAATACAGTGTTAGAAAAACTGAATAAAGAAGCAGCAAGTGAAGATCACTGCACAAAACTAGAAAGAAATACTGAATGGCAGCATGATAATCCCTTGTGGATCGAAGCTCGCAGCAATCGCCTAACTGCTTCTAATTTTGGAACAGCGTGTAAGATGAGAGAAGCCACGTCGTGCCACGACATGGTAAAAAAAAAATGTTAGTGCTTAAGGAAATACACTCCAAAGAAGTTATTTATGGCCGTGTAAATGAAAAGAAAACAATTTCTTTATACGAAGAGCAAAATAGAGTAAAGGTAAAATAATGTGGTCTGTTTGTGAGTACGAATTTGCCTTACTTGGTGGCTTGTCCGGACGGATTGGTGGGTGACGCTGGACTTGTGGAGGTGAAATGTTTGCCATCCATCGGGAAAACCAACATCTCGGAAGCACCAAAAACGGGAATAATTTGCGTTTAAATTGAAAATGGGTCGCCAAAACTAAAGCTAAAAAAAATCATTAGTATTGGTACCAGATACAGGGACAACTTTAGATAAGTTGGAAAGAATATTGCGATCTCATTTTATTGTGGAATCGAAGTTTTGCGAGAAAAGTCAGATGAAAAGTTTTGGGAAGAATAACTACTGCCAAGACTGCACAGATTTTTCATGTGTTTTTTGTTACTTGAAATCTCAGAGAGTCGAATTCTGAGAAGCATAAAAGTTCGGAAACCAGATTTTATTGTGGCAGCCAAGAAAAATAAATAAAAGTAATAACCGACGGACTGATGATTATTAATCCAAAATAAGATTAAATTATATGCATAGTGTAACAAAATATGTAATGGGATCATAAATGTTGTAAAGTGTGTGTGTGTGTTTCTGTGTGTAGGTGTGTGTATGCATGTATGTATTATCCTGTTAAGAAAATGTAAGAGCTATTGAATTTTGTCTTTACTGTTCCACAAGTTATGTTTATATACGTAACAATTATGATCCAACTGTATTTTTGTTAGGATATTACGAGATTAAAAATTTGTTGTTGTACGAGTTGTTTTTTTTTAAATTTCAATTGTGCCATTTCAATACGCATTCTTTTTGTTAATGTAATAATTATAGTGAAATTTTTATATGCATTGAAGTGTTTAGAAATTACAATTATGCTGCCAATATAATAATGTTTTATGCAAATAAGCGTGTACTTATTTCGCATTTAATCTCGTAAACATTTTCCTGTAATAATTATTCTTAATTATTCTGTATGTTGTTTACATTAAATTGCAAATAAATAATTTTCCGCTAGGAAAACGGAATTTAACGCTAGGTTGTTGTTTTATTATTTCGCTAGTGCTTTGCTACAACATTTTAAAGCACTTTTTAAATAAAATTACCTCATAGCATTTTATATACTTTATTATTTATTAAAAACATGCTAGAGTTTCTGCAAATCATGGTCCATTTTGAATTAAAAAATTCAAAAAAATGCAATAGTTATATTTTTTTCTTTGTTATGGGAACTCACATTTTTAATAAGATGAACAATTTTACGAAACAAGAGCTTGATCTGAGCACTTTTGATTTAGGGCTCAATCCCTCTTAAGATTTCTAATTACAAATTTACTTAATTATATATTTCGTGTGGATTCAAAATGCACATTGTATATATAGACATGTTTTTTTGCAAAAACTAAAAATTTTATTGTGCTCCCACTTAGAGCACTGAAAACAATGATTCGGTGTTAGAATGCATAAAGGTGTATTTATAATTGAGTACTTAAAAACAGTAACAATTTGTCGTGTGCTTAAAATGAGTCTATAAGTTTATAACTTTTGTGAACGGGCCGTGTACGAATCAGTTGTGGTATCAGAATCAACAGTTATTTTATTTTATACCTTAAATAAAATTGTGATAGAAGAAGCCAATCAGACCATAGCAGAACATGTTTTTTACGCAAACGGCGGTTCTCTTAGCGGAAGCAGGTTATGAGATATATATGAGAGAGGGGGGGGGGGGGGGGAGAGAGAGAGATAAATGAAATTATAATCAGCATTTCAAGAGACGAGAAAATAATTAAGAACAAATTACAATAAATTTACAAAAAAAAAAAAAAACAACACCTAACCGAAAACTTTATATTTGCGTTATGATTGAGTGAATTGTTTATTCAATAAAATGAATGCTATTTCTCAAGTTAATTATATGTACTTGAATGCTAACGTTTTAAACTGTGTAGAAGATTTTCTTACAATAAATAAGCTAACCTATAATATTATGTATGCGTTAAAGCTAAACTAATCTGATTCTAGTTCCTCTACATATTCTAGATAACAAGCTTTTAAATACTGTAGCCTAATTCTGTGGTTCGATGGTAGCCAGTTGTATTTTGAATACACAACAAATAGCACATAATATTAGATTATGTCATCACAGCCACATTGTTGGATTCTAAAATTTCCGACGTTTTAAATTATATCACGCGCACCATCTCGAAATTTCGTAATTATTATCTAAAATATCGGACAAGTTTTAAAATTTATAAAACAATTAAATAGTTTAATGAAATTCAAATAAAAATCATTTAGGACATAGATCTTGGTGTCCTTGGTTGGATTCCCGACAAGGTCATTCAATTAAAAATGGTGATAGCACCTTTCTCCACGGAGGCTAACAGCAGAATGAACCAACCCCCCCCCCCCCCCCCCCCCCACCAACAAATCAATTTCCCTCAGAAAAAAACACTTATACAAAATGTGCCAAAAATTTGTGATTTTCTCGGTTCACTATTACTTTTTAATTATACGTACTTCTATTCAGGGGTTCACATTAAGTTTATTTTATTTCTTTATTCCAAGGAGGTCCTTATTACTAAAGCTTTAGAGCTTTAGGCAGTCTGTCCGCCCGCGGCCAGTTCTACTGTGCTATGCGGCCAGACGCACAAACCTCCCCATGCTCTGTTAGCAGCGGGTCATATTTGTCCTGCCTGGCCGCACGTACCGCTTCCAGTGCCACGTGCAGGGTCCGAGACCTCAGGCCCAGTCTAAGACACCTGTGTGGCATAACGATACCACCTACACGCCAGAGCGGCCGGTGCAGCCAACCTACGCCAGCACCATGTCAGGAGTCTCTCACCCCCTTTCAAACCCTTCCGAGGGCAGCTTTAACTATGCTCGTCGCTAGCTCCTTAGTGGCAGTGTCTGTGGAGCAGTAGTCTGGGGTACTTCTGCTGTTCTTTCCCACCTGACTTGGGTGTGTATCCACAGCTAATTAATTAGGTAGTTACTATAATTAAGGGATTTAATCCCTTGCCAGCCTCCTTTTCTTTAATATTGTAGATTTTTAGTTTTTTTTTTCTTGATTTTATCCTTCGCTGAGACCAGAAAATGTAATTTTTCTTAAAAATTCCTTTTTAATTAAATATGGAAAATGTTCCATAAGCTTAAATTCCCTGTCTACCAGCCTACAGTAAACCAGCCGTTGTCAAATTATCAGCCATATTAAAAATTTGAAATCATCAACCAAATATTTAAAAAAAATTTCTAACAATCATTCAAAAAACTATTATTTTTATATTGATTGATTTGATCAATTTCTGTGTTTGGTTCGATCTATGGAATAATAATCCTCGCTGAAACAACACCTCTTTACAAGACATTTGCTGTAGTTGAATAAAATTATATGGTTTTATCATTACGCTTTCCATGAATAATATATTCGCTGCACTTTATGACTACTAGGTTGCCAACTAAAATCATATTGACCAAGCTGCTCCAAACTTAAAAACATTCTTCGTCGATACTAGGCATGATTCAAACCAAGTCATAACCAATGTAAGGCATATAGGACAAACGTTTTAGAACCCCGAGGACTACTATAACATTACTACGGATGGAATACGTCAAAATAAAAACCAAACACAAACATGCATATTGAGCGTCTCCGAACTACCAGGCTTGCTAAGTGGATATACACAACATGCTTTACGCTTACTATAAGACATATTTAAAGTATATATGACAAGAGTTCCAAAAAGGCCAGACATACAATACGGGTAAACTGAAGTACCTGAAGATTACTTTTAAGATGTATTGCAGGCATGTACACCAAATATTGTCGAATTTCAGAAAAAATAAATTATAGTAGTATGTATTGGCCGGTCAGAGCGCAGGAGTAGGAGGGTGGATTGGGATTGTCTGACCTCTGATGTTGTGGTGGCCATTTTGGATGACCTTTGATCTAGACCTTGACCTTTGACCTTAGTCGACATATTGGATTCCCTCATCTTGACATGAAGCACCCGTTCCCCGAATGTTCCAATATTCGTTATGGTTGTCATCTCGAATTCTGATAACATATCCGCCATCTTGGATCTGATATTGCAACCACTTTTTAAAATTCTGATTCATGTCCACCATCTTGTTTTCGTCTGCTGGAGGACGCCATATTGGATTATGTCAGGGCCACCATTTAGTTTTTTATATTCTGCTGGAGGCCACCATCTTGGATTCCATAATTTTGGTTTTTGGTGTTTGCTCCTAGAGAGCACCTCTTCACCTTGTCTTATGCACATAAGGTCGATTTTCCATTACCTGCTAATGTTGTTGTGGTTCTTATAGACATAAAAAATAATTTTTTATACAAAATACAATGGTAGCACTGTGATTCGAACCATCACAGCTCTTAACTCTCGGTTAGATAACATACACCTTTTAGCGCACAGCAATCAAGACTATTACTAGACCATGAATTAAATAAGGTATATAAAAAGTAATACACATATTCGGACTTGTAATATTTTTATTTTGAAGAAATATTCATTATCATCACCTGTTCGAGACAGAGTAGCCATATTTATTTTTTTCAGTACATGCTACCAAAAGCAGTAATTAACACACATCACATGCTAGAGAGTGCTGTCGCCATTTTGTTTTCAGTAATCGATACAAGGAGCACTAGTGCCATGTAGTACACATGCTATCTTCTAGAGTGCATTACCAACATGTTAGTTTAATTTTATCTGCTAGAGTGCAGTAATATTTATTATTGCTGTGGCACCCACTAGCTAGACATTTAGGTGCCATCTTGGAAATTAGTAATTATTTAGCTATAAATTTGGGAAAAATTCCAAAAATCATTAAATAAATTTGCAGTTAATTTATTTATTGATTCGATTAGTTCCTGTCCTTGGTTCGATACCTGGGCGATGCAAAAAAAAAGATAATTTTAGGTCAAAAATATTTATTTAATAAAATATAATGAAAAAATCATAAAAGCAGATTTGGTACATAATCTACCGGCATGCAGTAATCAGATGATGACATATTTGCCGCAATCTTATAAATTCGTTATAATTAGCATACAATTCGATAAAATATTTAAAAAATGATTTAAAAGTCTTATATTAATGTAGCTAATATTTACTCGATAGATATTTGTCCTTGGTTTGATTCTCAGCCAGTGATAAGAGTAAGAAAAGCTTACAATAAATTTTGAATTATGTTTCCCATTCTTTTTCGTTCTTTTTCGTTTCATTCTCTCTTCGAAAAATGATTTTATACAAGATACCTATCGTACTACGAAGTAAATATATTTTCGCTGTGCCTAAAATGGAAGTTTAATTTTTCGATAATTGGGTTACTATGTTCCACCGGGTCTTGTACAATGTTAGGCATATAGGCCAAATGTCTCCGAAAATGGAAAATGTTAAATGTCAAGCATGTATACCAGTAGTCTCCAAACCACGAGGCAACCATGTCCTGAGTTAAGACTTATCGATTATCATTCATCGTCAAAAAGGAACGCACATTATAAATATAAAGTTTTTTTTTTCAAAAAGGAAGTACTTTAAAAAAACACACGTTTGTACGAAATTCAGCTTGTTTAGATACTATCTTATCAGAGGGATACAATTTCATTAGAAGGATATGATAGGTGGCAAGATGCACTAGGATATAATGCCTCCAACAGTCTTTGGCTCCAACTGTCTTTGGCTCCAACTGTCTTTGGCTCCAAAAGTCTTTGGCTTCAAATGACATTGGCTCCAATAGACTGGGGCTTCAAAAGTCATTGTCTCCAAAAGTCTTAGGCTCCAACAGTCTTCGACTCCTACAGTCTTTGGCTGAAACTGCCTTTGGTTCCAACTGTAACTGGCTTCAAATGCTCCAAATATTTCAATGTTCAAAGTGCTCCAACAGCTCCAAATGCTCCAATTGTCAAAGTGCTCCAACAGTACCAAATGATCCAACAGCTCCAAATGCTCCAGTGCTCCAAACCCAGATTGCTCCATTAGCTCCAAGTGCTTCAAATCTCCAATTCCTCCAAGTACTTCAACAGCTCCAAGTAAAACAAGTTATATCAGCCTCAGAAGTGTAATAACAATCTTCGATCATGTCAGCTTCAGCTCGTTCTCCATTGTTAAAATTTTCATGGAGGCGGCTGGAATTTGGTGTAAATATCTTTTGATTTGCCGTGAAGATGCTACTTTCTTCATTAGATTTCATTTTTAAATTATTAGCAAAATCTAAGATAGTATTTTTAGCATTAGCATTTTAAATTTCTTTGGCATCATTATAGTCGTCTAATATTTAGCCTTCATTCCACTTCCTTGGTTTTGTAGACCCGTCCTCGTTATATTTAGTTAGATTAGTTGTACAGTTATTGCAATGTTTATTCAAAATTTATCTTCGACCAAAGTATTTCTGGCAGTGAATGTAACTAAACGGTTTTTGGTAAGGACCCAAAATACATTCGTTCCTTTCATTACTTTTAGCATTTTTTTTCTCAAGGTAAACTCCTTGCTGCAGTAACTACAGCAATGTCCTTTTGATACAGCTACAGGTAACTAACTAGGATCCATGTTAGCTTCTACGACTAATAGCAGATGCAAACTGAGAGTTTTAATTTGGAACATTTACTTAAATATATATAATTTTAATATTTCGTCAGCGAGAGTTAATTTATCCCATACAAGAAACTTTTCACAAATTATTCCTATTCCTACCAACATGTCACCATATATTGTGTTGATGTAAATATTATTTATTTTTTATGTGGGATGGGGGATGTTTACTCACGGTCGCAAGAGTGGAGCTTCACTAGACATCAAGAAGAAGGAAGTTCTTCTTGCATGACAGTGTTTCTCAGTTGTCTCAAGTTTATGTAATCGACTTAGTAATGATATTTATTTTTAATTTTAATTTCACCTGATTAAAATATTGTAACTGATGAAATGATAGCAGAAATTTACTAATTAACGAAAATCCCGAATAAATTTGCTCGTCTAACTACATAAAAAAATACTTGCAGGCATATTTTTCTCAGTAATAACTAGAAAATACTCGGAGAACATGAGCATGATTCTCATCAGAAATAACTAGGAGCACACAGAGAGATCCTACTAAATATTGCCACGAATAAACAAGAGCACACTGAAAAAACCGAAAGAAGTTTCGTCAAGATTACCAGAAGTAGACGGAGAAACCATTATATAGTGACAGAAATAATCAGGAGCCCACAGAGAAAACTGAGAGTTCTGTTGGTTTTCTCCGTGTGCTCTTGATTATTCATGTCAATATTTTCTTGTCGCTGGGATGATGACTTTGGTTATGACTCTGAGACTGGTGATGGTGTTGAAGTCTATAGCGATTGTAAAAAAAAAGTTATTAATAACCACGTAAGGAGGAGATTGATTACGCGTCATGGAAAGACCCATTCATTTTGGTCGAGTGTTTAATACTTCTACATGGTTTGCAAAATGATGAATATCTATTCATCACCAAAATAAATGGACTCTACTTCATGAACTAAGAAGTAAAGTATTTATACAATAAATTATATAGAATTTATTTTTTGATCTTTCATATATGTGTTAGAAATTGTTTTTATGAAATAATTATGACATATTCAAGAGCATTCTCACATACCAACATTAAAACTTTTGGTGCCTGAAGTGTGCATAGGACATATGGACCACTTGCATACTTGGTTCTTCCTTTTAAAATATATAATTTACTATTGAATCCTTATGTTTCAAAGTCAGTGTTCAAAAATAAACTTTTAGACTTTTCTGTTAATATTTTTATTTACAGTCTTCAAAATTTTGAAGATAATTCAAACTATAAAATATGATTATATAAGTGTTGTTTGGATAATTTTCTTCACCAATATTAAAGAAATACATTGATAGAAAAGTTGTTGTGATACACAGCTTGGCTGGGATCAGTAGGATACGTCAAAAGAAGACCAGAAGAATGCATTGCTGGGTTAAGCTCGGAAAGATACTTCGATAGAAGAAAAATTGAGATATTATACTTCGTTGAGATCTTTAGGGTCAGTAAAAGAAGGATGGATAAAATACGATTGGATACTATTGTAAGAATACGGTATGATAGATTGGTAGGATACAATTGATATAAGACGGTAGGATACGGTTGATTGGTAGGATATTGTAGGATACAATTGGCAAGATACGGTAGAATACGATCGTTAGGTTTAAATAGATAGGATACAGTTGGCAGGATACGACAGCAGATTAAATGGTACGGGGATTTATGTTAAGTTTTGTGGATTTAACCCTTAATTAATTTTGGGTTTCTTCTTAGGTTTTTAATAGGTGCTAAATTAGGCTTAAGCGTGATGGTCATAATCACGATAAGACTCTTTGTTCGACTATAATTTGTAAATAACTATAATCATTTTGACGTTATTTTTTATTAAAATTGTAATCAAGTTAGTTTTATAAATTTTATACATTTTTTCCCGATTTTATGTTTAGCATTGAAATGGCAGAGTGACATAATTTAAATCGCGGATTACCAAATCCGGAATGTTTTAAATACCAACATGAAGTTCGTGACTCATAATCCAACATGGCGGATAGTTCTAGAAAACAAAATTGCTAAATCCATGATGGTGGAAAATTCTAGAATGCAAAATGGCGGAATCCAAGATAGCGGAAAGTTATAGAAAACCAATTTATGGTTATGACATCATAATTCAAGATGGCAGCCGGGTCAAGGTCAATTTTATGTCGAGGTGAAGTTAAAGACTCAGAGGTTTGATTTTAAATTTTTGAGGTAACTTAAGCTTGGACGTTTAGTTCTTTTAACATCAAAACACTTAAATTAATTTAGACTTACAAATGTTTGGATTTTTGATGAGAAATTTAACTCAAAAGTGATACATTTTTAATTGCCAGATTGTTTTGAGATATTTTAGGAGACAATTATTCGTAAAAACGGAAAATATTTCATAATTTGCCAATTTTGGCAATATGTTAATTAATTAAGGCAAAATTTAGTTAATTTTGGAAATTTTTAGTTAATTTTACGAATTTTTTTCCATTATTAATATAATGTCAATGTAATCCAAGATGTACGTCGTGACAACAGAAACCAAGATGGCACCACGCATCTCACCCAGGACCCAGCTGGTTTAATGATTGCTAAATCATCATATTTAAAATTATCTTACATGGGTTGTAGTAGTATACAATAGGGGATCTGAATACCGAAATTTGGCTTCCCTACATTGTTTATTAACCTAAAAAATCTGGTAGGTTTACACATAGCTGCGTAGTTATGTAACATAAAGTGGAATTTTAGGTCAAAATTATTTGTTAAAAGTTCCATATCACATATTCAAGTATATCACTTGATCGTGATGGTATGATCCTGTATACATTGATCCATTGGTACATGATGCTTGCTGTTTTAATTTAGCACATAGAAAGATCCTGGATATAACTAACACTTGTTATATAACAATGCATCTCCGGAGAATAACACCTTTTTCGTCGATACTTGGAATGCCTGTAAGTAAAGTGTATACGAAAGAAACAAATTGATTTTATACATGTTTTTATATAAATATGAAATGAGTATTAATTTAATTCAATTTTTATTACAAAAATTTCAAAATAATTCAGTGTCTTAAATAAAACACCCACTTTTTTTTATTACAAAACAACATTAAGTGATTTTCGCACAGTTTGAATTAGTGGTCAAGTATTTAAATTAACACTATAAACATACAAATTTGGTTTTTGAACCTATAGTCCGTTTTTGCTTGTGGTTACGGGCCCACCCAACAGATAGCGTCACATGTCGCGCAAAACATGGTTTCAGTTTCCACTGAAAGAGTCGCACTTGCACATCTCCCTCCTTGTTCTATGTCACTCGCGAGCAGACATCGCCCGGCCACGTGCCGCAGGACTGATCGCAGTCATGTGAACCGTCGTGTGCGAGCGTGTTTTGGTGGCCGACCAGGTGGCCGAGGCGTGTGGCATGCCGGACGCCAGACGACCCGCGGTTACCACGCTGCAAGCACGGGTGACGTCACGCCCTCGGCGAGAGTCGTAGGTGGGTCCGCGTGCTCTCTCGCGGAGTGACGCCCAAGCAATCGCAGCCCCGGCACTCTCCCTCACTAGTCATCCCGCCCTTCTCCAACAAAGTATATTTTTTTCAGGAACGGTTTTTCTTGGAAAAACACACAAACAAATGTGATCAAAATTTTTATACTACCAGACACATGCATTCTGCCTTTATTTACTATCTGAATGGCTCGGTTAACACTTGAGATTTGCGTTGGCACCCATGCTACCCTCTACCAATTATTGATATAAACAAAAAATTATTGTTTAAACAGTACCTATCAGTCTGCAGAATTGAAATTTGTATCGCATAACAACTTATCTAAAATTATGTTAATCTATGTTGTTATTGGGGGAAAAAATGGAAAATTTTCCGTAAACAAACATGTACTAGTAATTTTACAGAAATAATTTTAAATGGAACATTTTCTCGATTATTGTCCCAATCATATATTATTTTACCACTCATGTATTATCTCTGCCTACCCTATGTTCTATAAATTGTTTGACAAAATTATGTTGGGTCCTAATACGTGCTATGATAATTGAAATACTGAAGAATTGGCTTTAAAAAATTGTTTTGCAATAGATATTGCTAAAGTAGAATGACCATTTTAATCAAAGGCAACCCGGGGATATGTTTAATTTATTACCTGAATTATAAATACTTGGAAATAAGCAGTCCCATTTCAAAACAAAAACAATATATATATATATATATATATATATATATATATATATATATATACACACACCTCATATTTATCGGTAGGACTATTTTCCATATTTTTCAGAAGAATGAATCTTCTTTAATATATAATTTTTGACAAGGTGTTTGGAAAAAAATTCACACGAGACTCCAAATTTACTTTTCCTTGCAACATGGCTTTTACTGTATCTGCTTTCATTTTTATTTCTCATCAGTCTACATATTATTCATGTTTGAGAAAATGCATTCAACAGAAGCGTTTTTTCCTGGAAGATATTATTACCAATTCAGCCAATTTTTATAATGTTTACATGGGGCACTGAGGTAAATTTTAAAATGTTCAAGCACGTCGCACCATTATTGACCGGCCAAGGAACTCCAAAATTCTTCTTATTTACTTGAAAGGTAATCTCGAAGATCAGTAACTTCATCAAATAATTATCTTCATCTATCTGGAAATTACAGCACTTGTTTTTCAATACATGAATTGATTTACCAATATCCTCCCATCGTGGAGTTTGCTTCAGAAGTAAGCACTGCAATACTCGAAGATCATCAGAAAATTCACACCAAGAATTTAAATAGTTAAATGGCTCTCGAATACAATAAATTTTATATATTGAAATAACATGAACGATTTAGAATTCCCTCCTCTCCAAGTCTCATTTACAATGGTCTATCCATCCTGGAAGTCATTAAAACCACATAATTTCCGGTTGATATAGATTGCTTTGGAATAATATTATAAACGTTTTATCTCAACGACTGTTGTATTTATTTAACTACTATTGCACGAAATTTACAGAGCAAGCAGTGCCCCTTGAAATATTAATTTTCCTCCCGGTTGCTCAGTGAGACAATACCTCTTCATAATGTGCTGCGAACCATTGTCTTGTCATCGGTGTTGCATGCCTCGTGTTCCAGAAGCTAGTCAGAGCTCCCGAACCAAAGGCACCGCATTCAGTCCCAGGCTACCTCTAATTATGAATAATAGCAATTAAGTATTAACTGCAATCTTATAAATTATTTCTCTAGTCTATTTTTCTGTCGGTCCGTGAGATATTCCTTATTCCTTTATCAAATTCCATGATTTACCCCTCATTTTAAAGCTTATCGTGCCGGCTAATGACGAAAAATAGACCCACGTTCTAAAAATGTACCGCTTCTCTTAAATTTCAGATTAAAGGTCATCTAAGAAGAGGTCCTTTAATGGATACGTCGATTTTTCGATAGATATCGAATCGGATTCGATAAATATCGAATAGGAAATCCACTTGAAACATCGGCGTTTAAATATTTTTTTTTTAAACTGCACTTCTATCATAATAAACAGAACTTATAATAAAAATTTTTTTAAATATCTTTCAACTTAACCAAAAAATCCCAACAAAAAACCACTTAACCAAAACTTCTTGCACGTCAGACTTTTCTTTTAAGTACTTTTGAAATTACAGTTAATATTTTTTAACACAAATATAACCTACAAACATAACCTCTTACATTTACTTCTCATAGCATCAGTTAGTCACAATAATCACATTTTGTGTCCGAATAACGACGATTGTACAAAAATTAATGACTATGTAATTTCGAATTTGTTTCCCGGATACGAAAAAGTTTACTTTAGTTCTGATTCGGTTGAGGAAGATGAAACAACCGGCCATCAGTTGTACCCTTTGGAATTTTTAAATTCTTAAAAACCCTTCAGGTTTGTCACCTCATAAATTGCTTTAAAAAATATACTATCATTATGTTGATTAGAAATCTCAACGCTAAACAAGGATTAATTAATGGTGCAAGATTAGTAATATCTAATTTAGGAGAATTCACAATAACGGCGAAATGTCTTGAGTCTGACAAAACGGTAATTATTCCTCGAATTGTACTCACTGCCTCTGATCCGACTATGCCATTTAAACTGGCCAGGAAACAATTTCCCATCAAGGTAGCCTTTGCCATGACCATTAATAAGGCACAAGGTCAGACGCTCACAAAGGCAGGATTATATTTGCCACAACCCATTTTTCACATGGACAATAATTATATGTAGCTTTTCCACGAGTAAAAACTTTTAATAATATTCATGTTTGTACAACCAAAAAGTGAACGATGATCACATCATCACTTCCAACATTGTATTTAAAGAGGTTTTGTAAACGCGTATATTATTGGTACCTATATTTGAATATACTACTTCTGTAAAAAAAAAGTGTAACAGCTATTTGTACTGATGTGTTCAATTATGTACATGTCTTCTTTTGTAGCAACACCCGTTTATTTTTTTCTATTCTTCTTCAAAATGTCATTTCTCCCAAATTTTTAAAGAATGGAATGCCACAAAAAACAATTTGGTGCGCACTGCGGAATTCCGCACGGGTCGACTAGTTGTTCCATATAGCGTATCCAATTTATAAGTTTTATAATTCATATTTTTAAAATCAAATATACTTTGGTTATGGGAGCGTTCAAGTATTAGGTAACGAATTTGGGGGGGAGGGGGGGTCTTGTAAAACGTTACGATGCGTTACAGGGGAGGGAGGGGGAATTGACCTACGCGTTACGTCACATTGTTTTTTTTTTTTTTTTTTTACCCTTCAGAACGGTCGCGTAGAGACAGATTCTTTCACGCATTTTTTAAAATTTTTTTTTTCTTCAAAATTTCAAATGGCATAATAACTTAATTTTTTTTTACCTTCACAAAATTGCTTCTGCTTGCTTTACAGGATTAATGAATATTGTTTTTTTAACTCCAAATGTATATATATACATACACACACATACACACACACACACACACATATATATATATATATATATATATATATATATATATATATATCAACAGCTGTGATAGTTTTTCTCGTCACTCCAGTAAAGTAGTTAAAACAAAAAAATACCGCTATTCGGATGGCTTCGTTATACTTCGGTTGTCAACGTAGACTCCAATCGCCATATTAGAAATTATTAGGTATTGATATTCAAAATACACTGTTTTCTATGTGTGAGATTTTCTCTCATCACAACAGTAATGTTGTGGTACGAAAGACGATTGGTCTGAAAGGTTAATAAAAAAACTAGTGAATTAAAATCTCCCAAGTTGGCAACCCTTTTTATTTATTTTTTACGGGGGATTCCCGATTGAATTGTTCGTATTTTGTTCTCCCAAGATGGCAACCCTTTTCGGTTATGTGATCCAAGCACTCTGCCGACTGTATGAAAATTGACAACTACGATGTTTCGGCGGAATATAGAAACCCTGAAGATAGCTTGCAGGATCCAGCAGAACCTAATATGGCGTGGTATAGCGCTCACGTCCGTGAATCACAATATTTCTTGCAAATTATTAAATGCGCGGATGAATCCTGCTGTTCCCACTTGAAGAGTGCATTAAAATCTGTCTTTCCAGAAAATTTCCTGCCGCCACCCTGCCCAATCCTTCAAACCGCAAACAAGCTCGTGGTACCTAGTCAGATAGACAAAGGATTATGCAAGTTTTCGCCACTTCTTGTGAAGTTGTCTGTTGATCTGTCGCCTGCTCTAGAAGGGTTCAAGCAGATGCCTTACGATTTCTTTTGCCCATCAGTACAATCCGACCTAAATAACCGAGCATGTTCAACCTGTGGGGTTTATTTTACATCCCACAAGAGTGTGCAAATGCACAATCGTTACATGCATGGCAAGACTGCCCAAGACCTTCGTGAAAGTTGAGTACGGCCACAGCGACTTGCTGCAAGAAGGGCAAATGAGCTTCTCTGCATTGTGCGTCGCTGTGAAACATCGTCTGAGGATTCCGATTGGCTCGACGAAGACGAAGTTGATGCAGGCGGGTTAACAATTCCGGAACCCTCTTCGTCTGCTCTCCGGATGCCGGTATGAAAGAATCTGAGTGGCTGGCAAACCCATGGACAGAGGAGCAGTAAAACTCAAATTGAATTGTTTTTTTACAATCTACTTATTTTAATTATGACTAATTTTATTTTAAATGTTTTTCGTTTTCGTTTTCGTTCAATCGTATTCTTAAATACGATTATATTTTGACAAATATATTTTATTGCAGTTAATTTTATGTTTGTAATTGCATTGCCAAAGGTAAAAATAATTATTAGAAATAAAATTTGTTATTTGATTTTAATAGCTTTATTCGTAAAACGCTAAAATAGGAGAATGCATGAGAAGAACAATGGCGGATAAAGCAAAAAATGTGTAATGACAGAGCCAAGTCAGGAAAACGACGTAATTAAATTTATGATTGCTAAATGTATGATTGAGTAGTAAAAATTTATTAGGACAAAAAAAAAGCTCTTGCTTTTAAAAACAAGACATTTCAAATGTTAATAAATAATATTAACGCAATTAAAACAATAACAAAGGTATTTTAGTGACTTATTCCGGTACGCTACGCCACATAATTGTGACTTTTAGGTAAAAATGGTCACTTGGGGTTACGTAACGTTTTACTAGGGGGGAGGGGGGTTACAGAAAAACGTTACGGCGCGTTACATGGGGGGAGGGGGGGGGGGGGTCAAAAATATCAAAAAATTGCGTTACGTAATACTTGAACGCTCCCTATGTTACAATTTTGCATCACGAACCCTTTCAATAATTTACTTCATTTTAATATTTTACTTTAAAATACAATTGGATAATTTAAACGGAACATTACCTACCTCCCGGGGAAAATGTTCCTTATCGTGTACAAAGTGTATATCAAAGCTTTATAGTGCGTATATTCCAAATTTAACATATTTTGGTAATTGTACAGTTTCAAATCACAAACACCTTCAACTTATTAAATTATTTTATATATTTTCTTTGTTAAAATACAATTGGATGTGTTACACAGAACAATTCCTCCCAAGAAACAATGTTCCTCAAAGTTTTATTCATATTTTCAAAATCAAATGTGATTTTGTAAGTACAAACATTTGCATCACAAACGCATCCAATTCCTTTCTTTGTTTTAATGTATTATGTTTAAATACAACCGAATAAACAAAATGGAACAATCATCGTTTTGGCTGTTTTGGGATGCTGAAATTATATTTACGTTATTAAAAGCTGTCGTAACTGTGATTTTTCGGCCAAAGCATTGGGATCAACCAAAGCCTTAGGGTTGCGGTTTAGAAATCTGAAAAACGTGCTAGATTACTAAAATAAACTAATAAGGCACGTTCTACAATTAAATGTAAGTAAACGGATAACGTTCTCACGAAACGGAGTAGTTCTCTACAATGGCACGCATGTGGACACGGACCCGTAGGAATTAGCTCGGAAATGCCCTGCTATTTGGTCGCGGTGGTAGTCTTGTTGGTTGACTTTTTAAAAACGTTAAAAATTGTAAGTATAATAATATATAGTGTTGCTTTGTGGTTTATTGATGTATGTAAAAATATAAAAATTCCGAACTTTGGTATATTATCCGAAATGAATATTTTTTTCAGTTAAATTAATTTTTCGAAACCGTGAAGTTCAATTTCAATGGTTGCTGCTCTGTAGAAGCGGCAGACGGATCGTAAAAATCTTGCAAGTCCGAATCCACTCTCTTCTTGATTGATTTCGTGATGGGGGGGGGGGGGGGGACCTATATACATTTTTATTGTTAATTTTGTTAATTTAGTTTGTTGAATGCAATTTTAACTGTCGGTTAGAGTTCTTAAGGAGTAGTTACAGAGTGGGGAAAAAAAAAACTAGCAGTGATGAGAATTGTGTTCGATAAACGGACGGTATAATAACGGGAAGAAACACTGTGAATCGGCGCGCGACTGTGACGCTAGGAGGCGGACGTCACCAGAAGCTCGCGAGCTAATGGTGTCATGCGCCGTTGGTACGCAGCGCTGGTGGCGCACCATGAACCACATAGTGCGCGCTACAGCTGCTCGAGGGCAGCACTGGGTGCGCGCAGTCTTTGCGTTATTTTAGGTACGTTGATTTGTAAATGTCATAACGTACGCAGTGGCATATTGTTGAGATGATAAAGTATTGTATAAATTTGTAAGGTTTAGTTTTAATGCAATTGGTATTTTATTTTCCATTGATAGTATATTAAAATGTTTCGCGTATTACAAAAAAGTCCCGCTCGCTCGTGCAGCTTGGTAGCGCATTAAAACGTGAAGGTACGCTAAATATGTTTTTATTTACAGACTAACTCGGAAATAAATATTGGAATTACATAATAAATGGAGTTATTTGGACACAGAAGAAGCATCAGTTAAATATGTTTATGCGTTATTATTAATAGGTTATGTTAAATCTAAAAAGTCATTAACTAGCCTATTCACAAGCATTACACAAAAAATAACTGTGAAATAAGCTTGAACTCTGTACAAAAAATCTTAAACTAGTTTCAAATCGAACATGATGGAAAACCGTACTGGGGGCAAATTATGTGCCTGTTAAAATTTTGGAATCTTGCAAATAAACCTTTTGGTGTTAAAAATAAAATTTTATTCCATGAATATATTTAATAAAAATTATTTTCTTTTACGTTACAATTCCAAAACGAACTCAATACAAGAACAAAATTACTAGTCAGGTACAAAAGTAGAAAAAAATTGGTTTTGTTAAAAAATAAATTTACAAAAGTTAGAGCCAACGCTAATAGCTCGTTTGCATTAGATTGCTACAATTCCTACCTACTCAGTCAATTCAAAAGTACCGATTCTACTCAAATACAGAAATACAGAAATCCGTGCACAAAGCCCGAAAACTAATTTCATATTTTAAAAAATCACAGCAATGCCACTATTCACGCTTGCAAGTTACGCATTTTAAACAGGGTTAAAGTATAGTCATCCACGTTCGTCTCATGCATTGAAAAATGGTTGATAATCGAATTTTCCGTTGCAGAGTTTCAAATGTTAACACTTTACTAAAATTTTGTGCGCAAAGCAAATCCAATTAATCTAATACTGAATAAACAATGACCAAATACCCACATAAAATCAGAGCCTCCTAGCTCTCGACTCTGGAGCAGCGAACACAAGCGTGTAAATGTAGCTACAAAAATTTCTTTCCGAGTCTTGTGACACGACTAGCTGACGAAGTGGCTTTTCTCTAAACAAGCACTCTCAAAATAATGGAATGGAAAACAATCTTCAAGGTTAATCAAACTTTCTAACACACGCCTCCGGTTATTAACAACAATTACAATTAATCGTAGCTTCTGAAATCTGTATAAGAACAAGAGGTCATTGTGAACTAAGTTACTAAGCATGTGCAAAACACATTTTCCCAGCCGGGAGCTTGTGCGTCATAAAACTAGTGGCCTCGGGCCCGGACTTTAAAACTGTCCACTGTCTAAATAAGCTGAAGCATAATGACATTAAAATTCAAAATTACATTCCAAACAGACAAAAATTCAGAAGGGCGGTCCGTAACAAAACTAAAAAAAAAATATAAATATATATTTATTTCAAGACAAATATTTCGTATGAAATAAAACACGATGTAGGCCTACATACATACATACATACATAGACTTGCTACACGTTGACGATGTACCGGAATGTAAAAAAAAAGTGATTACACGGAGAAAACCGTCACACATTTTCTTCGATATCAGAAATATCACAGAAAAAATTTAAAAATAAAAAATAATAAAAATAAAACAAAAAAATTACAAAATTACAAAAACTGCTTCTGTCAGCTTGTGAACTTCTCATTTGTTGTACAAGGATAGAGTTCTAGCACAAGCCAGAATTTTTTGTAATTATTTATTTTTTTGTTTTATATTTATTATTTTATTATTTTTTATTTTTAAAACTTTTCTGTGATTTTTCTGATACGAAGAAAATGTGTGACGGTTTTCTCTGTTTGCTCCTGATTATTATTGTCAATGTTGTGATGGTTTTCTCCGTGTGCTCCCGATTATTCTTGTCAATATTACGACGGTTTTCTCCGTGTGCTCCCGATTATTCTTATGGTTTCTCCAAGTTCTTCTGGTTGTGAGTCATGTCATTTTATTCAGAGTTAAATTTAATTAATTTAATTTTTGCTACTAAATCATTACTTGTAATATTTTTATCAGGTGGAATTGAAACAAAATAACAGGAAGGACGAACTTCCTTCTCCTTGGTGCTTAGCGAAGCCATCCTTCATTTGCAATCGTTAGTGAAAATCCTGCATCCCACATAAAAAAAAACTAATTAATATTTATCTGTAAGCAGCATGTGGTGTCATATGTTGTCAAGAATCGACACTAATTACAACAGGTTATTTTGCATGAGATAAATTAACTCTCGCCACTGAATAGTGCTATTGTAGTCAGTTAGAGCCAAGTAGTCTCGTAGCCACGAAACCTTGTGTCCTAAATGCATCGTAGTCCTGTAGTCACGCAATCACGTAACCCTGTGTTCTGGAAGCTTCGTAGTCCTGTAGCATCGCAGTCTCGTAACTTGTAGACGCGTAATCGCGTAGGTTCGTAACCTCATGGCTCGTAGTCGCGTAACCTTTTAGACTTGTAGTCTCGTAACCTTATGAGTCGTAGTCGCGTAGTATTGATGCCTTGGAGCCTCCTAGACTTGTAGCTACGTAACAAAGTAGCCTTGTAACCTTATAACATAATGCTGCTGGAGCAGTTGGAGTCAAAGAGAAAATTCCGCTGAGGACAGATGCAGCAATTGGAGCCATTTATACTTGTAGCTGCGTAGTCAAGTACTCATGTGGACGTGCAGTCCTGTAGTCTCGTATCTTCGTATACTCCTAGTCTTGTTGTCAAATAGCGCTGGGTCTAAGACTATTTGGAGTCAAATACTGTTGACGTCATTGATTGTTGGAGCCAAAGACTGTTGAAGCAAATGACTGATGGAGCCAAACGACTGTTGGATTCATAGACTAATGCAGCCAATGACTATTGGAGCCAATGACTTTAGGAACCAAAAAAAAAATGTTGTATTCATAGACTGTTGGTGACATTATATCCTAAATTAACATTGACGATCGCATCCTACCGAGTTGAATGTACGTGAGAATACACCTCCTTTTCGTTAAATGCGCTTCCTTTGGTAGAATTTCCGCCCAAATGTGCTTTCTTTTCATTAAATGCTTGACCTACGTGAACGTTGCGTAGTCATTTCGTGTCCACTGCGTAAATTGCGTGTACATGGTGTGTATTCTGCGTCAATTGCGTGAACATTGCGTGTTCCTTCCATTTACGGTGTGTACTGTTGAAGCAGTGCGGGCACTACTCATCATTCCTTCCCCTCCTTTCCCCTCCCCTCTCCTCCTTTCCCCTTCCTCACCAAACCTCCCCTTCCTACCCCCCCTCTACCTCCCTTCCTCGCCGCGCCACCAGCGCACTCTGGCGTGTATTGTTCCCGGCCTATATAAGCTCGGCACCCAGGCTTATTTGCCGCAGTCTCTCGGTCGTCTGACTCGAAGGCTGTCACTTGGGCTGGCGTCGCGTTGCGGTATGTACTCGGCGGTGAAACTTAGCTTCTGTAATTAGTATGTTCTCTTATTCTTGCTTGCGCGTTGTGGCCGCGCTTTCACCTTTGGTTGTTTGCCATGGTTTGTAATGTCTGTAAGCCATCTTGGACCCTTCAGGTCATTGCTTGATTTAGTTCTTTGCCTTAGTTTCTTTTGCTCACGCCGAGTACTACCTGTAGCTTGTGTAATATTGTTTTTCTGCGGTTTTATATGGGCACGCCACGATGGCTTTGGAAACTTCTTGTCAAGCCGCGTCGTATTGGTAATTGTAATTGTAATTGTAATTTATTTATTTCTTGCTGTTGCTTTAAGCCTAGCGGCCCATATGATTTGTGCTACGTCAAACGCGTCGCCAGTTGGCCCATTTCATCTCAACATTATTTTAACCTGTATGAATGATTCCCGCGGGAATGCACGAGGAATGCATAGTTATTGCCAGTAATCGACTTATATATATGTATGTTTTGCCTCTATATTTTTATAAATAAATTATTGTTATTTTGCGTACGATTGATTGTATTTCTTGCAGCACCAGCATGCCTCTGCCATCGGTCTTACTGCAAAGACCCCCTGTTGTTTGTCTTCGTTTTCAGTTGTGACCCCCTGTCGCGGCTACACTGTGTGTACTGTGTGTTCATTCAGTGTATTGCACGTACATTGTGTGAAAATTACTTGTTGGAGCTTTGGAGCTTTGGAGCTGTTGGAGAATTTGGAGCTTTGGAGCTGTTGGAGCTTTGGAGCTGTTGGAGCATTTGGAGCTTTGGAGCTGTTGAAGAATTTGGAGCTTTGGAGCTGTTGGAGCATTTAGAGCTTTGGAGCTGTTGGAGCATTTGGATCATTTGGAGCTGTTGGAGCTTTGGAGCTGTTGTAGCTTTGGAGCTGTTGGAGCTTTGGAGCTGTTGGAGCTTTGGAGCTGTTGGAGCTTTGGAGCTGTTGGAGCTTTGGAGCTGTTGGAGCTTTGGAGCTATTGGAGCTGTTGGAGCTGTTTGAGCTGTTGGAGATTTGGAGCTGTTGGAGCATTTGGAGCTTTGGAGCTGATGGAGCTTTGGTTTCTGTTGGAGCATTCCGAGCTTTAAAGCTATTTGAGCATTTGGAGCATTTGGAGCTGTTGAAGCTTTGGAACTGTTGGAGCATTTGGAGCATTGGAAGCTGTTGAAGCTTTGGGGCTGTTGGAGCTATGGAGCTGTTAGAGCTTTGAAGCTGTTAGAGCTTTGGAGCTGTTGGAGCTTTGGAGCTTTATAGCTTTTGTAGCTTTGGAGCTTTGAGGCTTTGGAGCTGTTGAAGCATTTGAAGCCAAAGACTTTTTTTCTTGGAGGTATCAGGCAGAATATTATAAATCAGCTTACTGATAATGTAGCAACAAACGTTCCTTTAAAGTATAACATGTGGCTGGACTCTATATATGGAAAGTCATATATGTTTGATGACAAAGTGAAGAAGTGTGCATTCAAGACATCGGCTGCAGTAATTTACAGTTCTGACGTCGTGAAGCAGACTGTTAAAAAAGGTGTCCAGAAACTCTGTAAAGAAGAGGAGGACTATGTCAGTAAACATTCTGGTTGGTCTCTGTCTAGTATAAACCGATTGGAGCTAAGAATTAGTCATTTCACGGGTACGTAGAACAACATTTTTATAAGATTTGCTAACCTTCTCAGGTGTTTCTGTAGTGGAATAGAAGATATGTAATTAAATGTATTTTGTAAAAGAACTTGTGCTGTTTTATTTTCGAACCTGTCACTATTATGCTAAATTGATGTTATATTAAATTAATTTTATATCGTCCAGGGATCGAACCAAGTTTCGAATCAATCATTACTTTAATGAGTGAATGTTTTGATGAATTTTGGATTTTTTCCCCGAATCTCTTGTTAAATAATTACACGATTCCAAGATGGTACCCAAATATCCAGATGGCGGACAACGCAGTAATAATAATTTATTACTGCACTCTAGCGGGTTAAAATAAAACTAGCATGATAGTAATGCACTCTATAAGACCTGTACACACAAGGTGGTGTTCTCCAGCAGACGAAAACAAGATGGTGGCAATGTCCTCTAGCAGGTGGTAGCTACTGGTAGCATGTACTGAACACAAAATGTCGGATCCATGATGATCGTCAAGGTCAAGGTCAAAGTTAGAGGTCAAGGTCAAAGTTCTATGCCAACAGTCGAGGTCAAACTTATGGTGAACAGAAAACCATACTAACATGGCATCAGCACACTCTAGCAGACGAAAACCATATTGTAGTCTCCAGAAGACGAAGGCAAGATGGCGGACATATCGACTTACCATCTGACGATATATACCTTGTTATTGGTGGTGAGAGGTCAGTCTAGGTGGCTTCTGTGGAGGTAGGATCGGTCGTTTTTTATTTTTGCTCCTACCAGTTTCGAACCATAGATGGGAATCGATCTAATCAATCAGTATTCTAATAAGTTAATTTTTTGATGAATTTTGAACTTTTTCATTAAAATCGGATAATAATTAAAGAAAAATCATGATCGCATCCATGACTAAAATGTATACAGAGGTGAAATAATTCAAAATGTCGGGTGTGGTGTAAGATGTATTTATTAAGTTTTATTGAGAATTTTTTAAATATATTATTAATTACTGGTTTACTCTCGTCGGGAATCGAACCGAGGACCGAAATCGATTACGTAACGAAAAATTTGAAGAAGTAAATTTAAAAAAAAATTTTTGAATTTTTTTCGAAATTTCTAGCATTAAAATTGTGTATTTTCAAGATGGCGGTCGTAACGAAACATGCAACATTTTCTTAAGATTTTTTAATAAAAAATTATTTATTTATTTTATAAATTTTATAACTTTTTTCATTAAAAATCGGATAATAAATAAAGATTTTCAAGATGGCGGACATGACGTCATACTCTCTGACGATGTATATACCTTGGATAAGTGGTGGGAGGTCAGTCTTCCGGCAGCTTCCGTGGAGGAAGGACCTGTCTTCATTTTTTTTATTTTTGACCTCGCGTTCGAACCGAGGACTCCAATGGCATATGTGTACATTTAATTTTTTTAAAATATTAATTATTATTACATTTTTATTATTCAATTCATTATTTTTTTTTATAAATTTTAAAAATTTTCCCGATTTTCTAACATAACAATTACGGATTTTCAAGATGGCGACCGTAACGGAAATTACAACGGTTACGTCATAATCCAATATGGCGGTAATGGTATCCTTATTTCTAGAAATGGCTTATCGGAGGCTTTAGACATGGATGCTTAAGCCATTTTTAGGACATTGTGTTCTTTCTAAGGCAAAAAGTTTTTTGAGGTTTTTCGAAATTATAATTTTTGAATTGTAGAATTTTTTAGAATTTTTGGCGATTTTTGGCTAAATTTGGGCTTATTTTGGTTAATTTTGAAGGTCAAAGATCAAGGTCAAAGATCAAGGTCAAGATCATCCAAGATGGCCGCCATGACGTCAAAATCTTAGATGGCGGACTAGCACCTGGCACCACACCCAGAACCCAGTCCCCGGATCCCCATTTACATACTACTCGACTATCGTCTTAGTAAGTCAGTTTACGCCAAGTTGTGCCGTGTAAAATCTTTTTGTGAATGACTTTCTTGTATGTTGAACCAGGGCTCTTACTTAATTTTTTTTAAAGGACTTTTTTTTTTAAAAGCTAAACCTTTCTGGAATCTTAGTCCTGCCATGTAACATTGACGCTGAAAACAACCTCTCTGTGTGTAATTAATTATTTTTCACCCACTAAATTTAGCAATTAGGCTCATATATAATTCTGTCGAATTACTTGTTTTGTTTTATTTGTGCCGTTAGGCCTTTGCGACGAGTCTCTCAACTAAACTTTGTATTTGTTCAAAAAGGCCATTTGCACGAAGAACTGGTACAATATTATTTGTTTCACTTTTACTGCAAAAGTATTCTCGTCATTGGGAATGATCACCAAAAACATAAAAGAGCCCATTCCGTAAGTCCTTCACGACATCGTCCACAACTTCCTTTTTTTCCCCCACAGTGTCGAATTGCGCCTCTTGCTGCGGCTGTAAGGCGTGAAATTACAGGTTTCAGCAGCTTCCTTGCTTCCGACGAGAAAATATTGTCTGCTGCGAAGGTGTTCAAATGACCGGTGTGGTTTCTGACACAGTGATTAGCACACTGCAATTGAAAGACACTGCGTACATAAGGAACGTTTTCCATAATCCTCGCATTTACACTTGAGTCGCCATCCCCAACGAAATACTTGTATTTTAATCCATGCTTTTATAAACTTTGGCAGAATTCTTCAACAATAACATCTTGTTCCATAGCTGTTGATGGTCTTGTTTTGTCCCAATGTTTGTAACACAAGTGTTGTGTTTCGCTTCCTTCTGTTCTGTAATGGCTCGTTCACAAATACAACAGTACTTATTCCTGACGCCCATAAAGAGAAGCTTTTCTGTATGTTGACCTATTATAACTGCCTGATAAAAATTTATAGATTTATTAACACTCATTTATTTTTTTTGGACTGAATACGTTTAAGGATGATTTAGCTGTATTAATTTATTACGCCATAGATGTTAAAGATATATAAAATATAGTGATATTAAAACAATAAACTAGAATAACTGTTTTTAATTTATGTTTTTTAAGACATGTTAAGTTCTCCAGTTACTCTTTTCTGTAATATAATTATTAAAAAAATTTAAATTTGTAATTATAAATATTAAAAAAAAGAATGTCGTGAACAGAAAAATGTATTTACCTAACAACGAATGGCAACAAAACCTACTGATTATAGTGGTTTCCGAACCACTAAATGATCGAGTACCAACACACCTTTGGCTAGTTGAACCAATGACACGCTCAATCCTTGGTTGGGTTGAGGTTACACTGGAAATGAGTTCCACTAACGGAACGTATCGATTATATTGATCTCCAATTGTGCAGCAGTTTTTTTGTGTCAATCCTAGCTAACGAAAGAATACTTTTTAAAAAAATTGAAAATGGACTCCAATGGTGCAATCAAACATTAGTCATGTTGAAGCAGTTTTAAAAGTATCACTGAAGCACTTGGCGAGAGTAAATAATTTCTTTATATGTAATAATAAGAATATCCTTACGTCTTTCCTGGCAATGTTTTTTTTCTAGGGAATGTATTTATACAAACACATTTTACACACAAAAATTGTTTAACTTTAGGTAGCTAAGCATACTTGAAGTATTTATAAATTTTATTTTTTATTTCATCAGCATATTCTTTTAATGAAGCATTCCTTTTTTTACTATTTATAATTAATTGAATATAATATTATTTTAAAGAATTATAATTTTATTTTACTTGTCTAATCAATATCAATCGATTTATTTTCTCATAAATATTAATTTAGTTTAATCAAGCTGGCAATAAAATGAATTTAATAGCAATCTTAATAGGGCGGAATATCATCACAAGTTATTATGGTGCTTCGGACATCGATGATGAAATTATCAATAAACGTATATTTTACTTGACACAGTAGTCGAACAGTTTCGTCAGACTTATTTCTATTTAATAAAATAATGGATGATTGCTATTTTAAGATAAAAATAACATCCCTGCCTTATGATGGGAGCATTAGTGGGGGAAGACTTACATACTAATTCTTATACGTTTATGCACAATGTGGGAAAAATCTAGGCCGGTATGGTAATGTTACTTTAAAGAATTCAAAACGTTCATCATGATGCAATTACTTTCCACCCTGAGTAGGTTATTTTAGAAATTTTCAAGAAAAATCTTTATTTCGTTTACAACTTACCACCCCAGATGAGGAGTTGAAGTTGTGTCCATAACTACGCTTAGCCCATCCACCATCCACGGTCACAATCATCGATGTCACCATTTCGAATAGCTTGTTCTTTTTCTTCCTTGCCCGTTTCTTTCATACTTGAGTAAAAGTAAGCTTCCAGTATCTAGAAACACACTGTCACATTAATTTTAATGAATTTGAAATAAAAAAAATATTGTTTACATACAAGACTATATTTTTTTCCCTCCCTCACAAACCAATGGGTTACATCAACGTCTAAAATTGTAATTTTTTCTACACAAAAATGGTAAACAGGTACCTTAAAAAGCCTTTTTACCTTTTCAATGTGGCATTCTTCCTTGATAAATGTGTTTTGACTCATGGAAGGAACATTAAACACACTTAATGTGTTCTAAAACTGAGAAAAACCAACTGACGCCAAGGCTACCCATTCGCCCGAAGTGTTTATAACACTGCTTTCAGATTTTAAATTTTGTATTTAATATTACCTGTGGCACATATCGATTTCGGGAACCCATTTGTAGAGTAGGCCACTTCGAATTTCTTTTTTAAATCGAATAGTTCCTACCGTGCATTTTCTTGTGTGACTGCTCTGTGTTTGTAGTATAACCGGAATTACGAATCCGGGGGTGAATATGCGTTTTCTTGTGAGTTCATCCCATGAAGTAGGCTCCTTGACAGTTTCAATTACCAATGGTGGCAAATCATCTTCGCTTTCTGATAATACGTCATTAGAGTCTGCCCTGAAAAAAAGATGAATTAAACCTAATCTCTTAATCAGACTACAATTTGATAGTTACAAAATAAAACATTAAGAAATTAATATGTACTTAAAGTAGGCTGATGTTTTCTGGGCTTTAGTCCTACATGAATATCATTATCAATTTCGAAATTCCAATACGTATTTATTGGTCATTTCGCTAGTGGTAGATTTCTTTAAGGTTTGTGATAAATTTAGTATTTTAGTCTTATGTCATTGGATACGTCCATTCTTGGGATCGAATACCAAAACTTAAAAATACAATTACGGAATCCATACGATCTTGTAAGTAGGTAGTTTCATAAGAGATGAGACAATTGCAAGTACATACTCATAAAATGATAACAAAATTATTAAAAACATGTTCCCTAAAAATTTTAAATTTTACTTCAAGGGGGTAATCAAAATTAATTACATAAGTTGTTTTGTCACAGATATAATACTCCTAAATATACTAATTTGTGCAACTGTTATATGTCAGACATGCAATTATAAAATTGCATTTATGATATACATTTTAATACTATTCATTACTATTAAATAAAACGAAATGTTTATTATATTATGTTTTTCAATCATATTTTTAGCAAATATAAGACATGTATATAATCACAATGGCAGTCCATCGTATCACCAAAGGCAAGTGGTCAAATGAATCACCGAAACTCAGAAAATCAATTTTAGTACTACTTTTAACGTAAATATATTGCTATATTAAGTGAGTAATTTTAATAAAATTTGTGTTTTACATAGACGTTTAACATAATTTATATATGGTAAAATTTTAAAATGGAATAACAAAGCATATTTTACAGAAATTATTTTGGAACGTTTTCTCAGTTTATGTTTTATAATCTCTTGTTGCTGACAATAATCACCAGCACGTGAAATTGACAGTAAAGATTACGAAAAATGATAGACATAAAATTGCATCGTAAAAAAATGGTATTTATAGCTGCATATAAAAATCAAAACTGTCCCGCATGCAGCCGAACTTTTACGGTTAACATTGTCACTAGCACACAAGTTTAGTGGATCATTAATAAATTTTCAAACTATAGGCCTATAGAAATTATTTTTAAGCATGAAAGGAAACATCCGTTTGGGATATATGCAGAGCAAATAATTCATAAACTCTTACAAAAGATAAAAATTAAATTCCAGGACACAGTCAGTTTTCAATGTTATTTTAAAACATTTACAATAGGTCACACACACATGTATCATATTTGTGTGTGTGTATATATATCACTCAATGTACATACTTTTTTTTTTGTTTTCTAGCAGCAAGTGCCAGAAGCATTTTCCTTTTTAGGGATTTCCTTCGCTTTAATAATTGTGGCCGTTTCTTGAGATATTTTGTGCTGCCCACAATCGCACATTTGTTGTAAACAACACACTACGTACCAAGTCTTGATAAACTTCGTTGAATAAGTCACACGTAGTCGAACGCTCCGAATACTAATACAATTGGATATATATAATGTAGTATACATATTGAATGCTAATACTGCCCGGCTGCACAAGAGAGAACACAGTGACCTCGGCGAGACGCTGGCGCCACACACCCTTCCTCGTCCCTTCCCCTCATGGTCGGTAGTCCGGCCAGTGGGCAGTTCCCCGACCTCGTCATAACCCCGACCGTTTCCCCTGCACTGCCTTGACCTCCCTCCACGAGACATCCTGGCAGCCCTTGGTCTGCCCCACAGATGGGGTGGGACCCTGGGCGCAGCCACGGACCTCAACGCCATCAATTGTTTTTCTTACAAAATTTTGTATTGACAGAATGTGAGTGTCGCTAGATTTTTTTAATCCACTCAGCTCTACCAAAAATATCACAAAGTTTGAAGCAAACAATCATAATGTGTTCGTTTGTGGGTCTTCAGAAACATTTTCATTTTCGGTGAGAAGCCTAAACATAAAGATAGCAAAAGCTATTCTGTGCTATTTTTAAAACTCACTATTAAAGTAAATTTTAACAAATCTGTGTAAACATTCAGATAGGACTTTTGAGATCTCTGTCGCAAAAAAAAATGTGAAGTTAAAAAATTTAATAAACATTTGGTTTAGACAGGATTGTTTTAGATGAAGCATCGGTGTGACATAAAATACTGCTAAATTATAAATGAAAAAAAAAAAAGACCACAGAAAAAGCAAAATTAATTTGTGAAGACGATCTGCGCCAGCACAATTTATTTTATTTTTAATACATGACCATCATGCTATCAGTTTTTGTTTTTATTTGCTGTCCTGTAAAGCGTTAAACACTAACCACTGAAGTTGTAAATGCAGAACGGTCACTACCTCGCGCGCAAGGCGTGACACATGACAAGCCCGTGTCCGTCTCCCTGGCTCACAGTCGCGAGGGGTGGGTGACCTTCTAGGAAGGAGTTGGAAACAAGGCAGCCTGTCTCTGCCACCCCCCTGCTACCACCCAATCTAAAAACGTGTGGGAGTCTCGCGTTCTCAATGTTTACATCACAAATAACCATGCCCTGTTTTTCTTTTTATAGATAGAGTATTAGCGCCACTGACCTTTTTTTAAAAGAATTCAACTCAGTTAGGCCGGTAGTCCAGCTGTTTAAGCGATTAAATGAATATCCTGGTATCTATGACACTTTGAATATTCTATCACATTATATCGCCATCTTGAAGAAAAAAATTAAAAATTTTGAAACCATAGCATTACTAAAGGTCTTCAAAGTCTACAACATGGTTTCTTTTAACATAAAAATTGTGGAATTCGTGCGAGAATTGGTTTTGCATGTAAATGACTATCCCACGTCCGGACTGAATTTGTTGGAAGCCCGGCCTTAAGAGCATCGACAAAGCTGCTTTACGTGCTGCTGGGCAGCAGCTTACCTGGGAAGAAATCTATAGACTCGATTCCACTGGTTATAAAGTCAAGTTTTTCTGCAATATCTTAGACGATTTCCTTAATAAACACGCACCTCTCAATACGCGGCGAGTGACTCACCCTTCTCCCCCTGGATGACCTAGACTGTCCTGTCGTTTACGGCACAGAGAGATGCCACGCTCAGACAGTACAAAAGATCGTCATCAAATAATGGAATTTCGAATCAAACCGTTTACTAAGGAATAGGTGTACCTACGCAAAAGGTGCGCAAAGCGAAGTTTACTCATGCACTCTCACTCAGCTTTTTCACGTCCTCGTCTGCCGAGCTCTGGAGAAATCTACGAAGGTTAGGGCTCCGGAAAAAAAGTGACCCAAAACTCGATCGATGTTAAAATGGATGACTTAAACTTGCAATTCTTGAAGAATACAACTCCTTTAGACGCTGAAACTAAGCTTAATACACTATCAGATATCCACCGAAAATTAGAATTTATGTTTTCTTTCAACCATGTAATGTTCAAAGATATCCATCCATAAAGCAGATTACCGCATAAAAACTACAGGTGGGTGTAGATAATTCGCCTATTCAAGTAGTGAAATTACTGCTTCCCTGTTTACTCATTCTTCTATGTAATATTTTCAGCTTCTCTCTAGGAAACTCACAGTAGTCCTGTAGTCCTGTAGCCTCGCAATCACGTAACCTGTGTTCTGGAAGTTTCGTAGTCCTGTAGCCTCGCATTCTCGTAACTTTATATTCTGGAAGCTTCGTAGTCCTGTAGCCTCGCAGTCTCGTAACCTTGTAGACTCGTAGTCGCGTAGTCTCATAACCTCATGGTTCGTAGTCGCGTAGTCATGAATCCTTGGTGCCTCGTTTAGTTGTAGCTACGTAACCAAGTAGCTTTGTAATCTTATAACATAATGCTGCCGGAGCAGTTGTAGCCAAAGAGAAAATTCTGCCGAAGACAGATGCAGCAATTGGAGCCTTGTAGACTTTTAGTTTTGTAGTCAAGTACTCATGTAGACAAGTAGTCCTATAGTCTCGAATCTTCGTAGCCTCCTAGTCTTGTAGTCAAATAGTGCTAAGCCTAAGACTATTTGGAGTCAAATACTTTTGACGTCATTGATCGTTGGAGCCAATGAATATTGGAGCCACTGTCTGTTGGTACTAATCACTGTTGGAGGCAATGTATCGTGACTTAAAATCAACGATCACATTTTCTGGAGTTGAATGTTTGTGAAAATGTACGTCCTTTTCGTTAAATGTGTGTAGACAAGACTGTATTATCGCATCTTACTGATGAGAACGTATCCTTTTCGTAAAATGAGCTAGCTTTAGGTAAAATGAGCAAGCTTTTTTGATGAATTTACATTCAAAATGTGCATCCTTTCCGTTAAATGTGCTTCCTTTTCATTCATTGTGCTTCCGATTGTGCTTTCTTTTCTATGATTGTGCTTCTTTTTTCGTTGAATGTGTTTCCAAATGTGCTTCTTTTCGATGGTTTTGCTTCCAAAAGATGTGCTTCTTTTTCTATAAAATATTAATTTAAAATAAAGTCAATATTTTTACTCGAGTATTATAGTAAATGGTTCTTGATTTGACTAGCATGTTATACCATCGGGCGCATGTATATAAGCGAGTACGAGACAGCAGGTCACTCAGTTTTTTACTGACGTTGACGATTTAAGGATCACCTAGTTTGTTTTATCTGGTGCATAAGTCCCGTAATTACCTATTATTGTGAACTCGATGGTATCTTTACCTTCTTTAACGGTGAACTCGGTGGAGGTTATACCATAGATTACAGGAACCCTGACGTCAGCATCGACGATGATGGAGCAGATCCCGTTGGCAACGACGTCGTCAACACTGGAGGAGACTTCAACAGTCGTGGTACCACCAGCAGAAGAGAGCTTAATCACTTCAGTGCTGGCTGCACAGGAAACCTCGACGAACGTCGTTTCGCCCTCGATGGAGATTTCAATGGCTGGTGATTGACAACAACTAACGAACATCGGTGCTGTTACTGTGACAATATTTTCACAGCAAACATCAATGCTAGACGACACGTCAAGAGAGAATGTGCTAAGAATCCTCCTCGCAAAATGTTTAGCTGTAACCAATGTCGCAAGCAATTTGCAAGGCAACATAATTAGAAAAGACACCAGAGGAAATGCATAGGTCCTGCTGCGCGGCAAAAAGTAAAGGTTTCTATACAACAACGTTGCATCGATGTGCATAAGAGTACACCGGGAATTGGTACAACTGCTGCAACAACATCATCTGTTTCGGGTCTGAAAGGCTCGTCTTCATCAACTAGACATCCATGCAGCTCCTGCGATATGTCGTTCGCATTTTCTCATGGTGCACGAGGACATGAGCGGAGTAATTGCATGAATAATCCTTCTTGTATGAAGTTTCGCTCCGATGAGTGCCATGTTTGGTTTACAGGTATTGACAGTCTGCGACGTCATTCGAAAAAATGTAAAGGTGAAGTCCGTGTCCCTACTGCTGAACTACCTGCAGAAATTAGGAATCCTCGCTTAATATTGGAGATTCATAAGCGTAGAAGCAAAAAAACCGATGTGCAGCAACCGATTGCTATGATGTCTGAACATTAAACTGAACCTAAGATTGTGTTCGATTCATTATAGGTGAATGATAATGGCTTCTACTTGGCGCAGTCTGCATTTCGTGGAACATTGAAAGACTACTGTTATCTAAATATGTTAAGTGAGTCAAAGGACATTGGTACTTTTCTTGATGATATCAGACAGGACATAATCAGCTTTCTGATCACGTAGCAACAAACGGTCCATTAAAATATAACTTGTTGTTGGACTGTATATATGGAAAGCCATATCCTTTCGATGACAAGGTGAAGAAGTGTGCATTCAAGACATCGGCTGCTGTAATTTACAGTTTTAACGATGTGAAGCAAACTGTTAACAATGGTGTCCAGAATCTCTGTCAAGAAGAGGAGGACTATGTCAGTAAAGGTTCTGTCTGGTCTCTGTCTAGAATAAACAGATTGGAGCTAAGAATTAATCATTTCACGCCTATGCATGCCTAAATGTTTATAAGATTGCTAACCTTCGCAAGTGATCCTGTAATAGAATATAAATTATGTAATAAAATTTATTTTGTAAAAGAACGTGCGGTGTTTTTTTCTTGAACCTGTCACTATTATGTTAAATTGATGTTATATTAAATTTCTTTGCATCGTCCAGGATCCTACCAAGGACAGGAACTTCTAGAATCAATCAGTATATTGATTGCAAATTTATTTAATGAATTTTGGATTTTTTTCCCGAATTTCTAGCTAAATAATTACACAGTTCCAAGATGGCGACCAAATTTCAAGATTGCAGGCGCCTCAGTAATAATAAATGATTGCTGCACTCTAGCAGGTAAAAATTAAACTAACATCATGGTAGCACACTCTAGGTGCCGAAAACATGATGTTGGCCTCCAGCAGACGAAAACAATATGGAGGACATGACGTCATACTAGCTGGTGATATACACATTGGTATTGGTGGTGTGCGGTCAGTCTGCAGGTGGCTTCCGTGGAAGAAGGATCTAACATTTTTTTTTTAAATTTTTCTTTTACCGGGTTAGAACCGAGGACTTCAAGGTGTACGTGCGTTTTTAAATAGTATTTTATTATATTTTAATTAATATTTTTTTAGAAATTTAAGAATTTTTTTCCTAATTTCTATCATAAAAATTATGGTTTTACAAGATGGTGGCCGTAACGAAAGGTGCGACGGTGTTTTGTAAGATTTTTTATTAAAATTTAATAAATAATTTTTTTATAAACTTTAAAATTTTCCCGAACTTCTAGCACTGAAATTACGAATTTTCAAGATGGCGGACATTACGTCATACTAGCTGACGATATATATACCGTGACATAAGTGGTGTGAGGTCAGTTTGCCGGCGGCTTCAGGTAGAGGTTGGATCGGTCGCCATTTTTTTTTGCTCTCGTTGGGTTTGATACGAGTACTGCATGATGTAAGTGCGTTTATTATTTATTTTTTATTAAAATTTTAGTAATATAATTATTTATAAATTATTATTTTTTCATTGAAATCGGATAATAAATAAAGATTTTTAAAATGGTGGCCGTAACTTAAAGTGAAACTATCTAGGACCCAATATGGCCACCATGGTCTAGGTATAAGCTTCCCCACCAGCGGCTTAGAGCGGCTGGACCGTGGGGAATTTAAGCTGCTATGGGAATAATTCAATCCGCTGTTATTTTTGAGGACTAAAAATGGTAAATTTTCTTTCTAAATGTGAATTTTTCTCTCGAAATAAGAATTTTTTTATTTTTCAAATTTTTTGAGATTTTTTGGCCGAATTTTGTTCCAAAAAACTTAAAATTTGGCGGATTTTGGCGAATTTTGGGCACATTTAGGCATTTATGGCAAATTTTGAAGATCAAAGGTCAAGGTAAAGGTAATTCAAGATGGCCGCCGTGACGTCACAATCATAGATGGCCGTCGGCTCCACGGCTCTACATCCTGAAGTCTGTCCCAGTACCGCCATTTACATACTACTTGATGGTATTTTAAAATGGTCGAAAAATAATGGTTTGCAAGTTAATCCTTCTAAATCACAGGTAGTAATTATAAGGACTAATGCTACGCTGTCCTTCATAAATTCACTTAGCATCCATAATATAATCTTAGACAAACAAAATTGGGAGTTTTCACCAACAGTTGAAAACTTGAATACTATGCTTATTAGTTCCCTGAACTGGTCTCAGCATATAACACTGGTAAGTAGACAGGCGTTCGGCGCTTTGAATGGCGTTAAACATGTGAAAAAACTTTTGTCGACTTGCGTTAAAAAATGTTTAATTCAGTCTCTCATAAACCAGATTTTTGAGTAATAAGATATTGTTTATAGCGATTTAACCGAGAAAGAATGCAAAAGTTTACAGCATATTCAAAATTTGTGTGTCCGTTTTAGTTTTAATTTAAAGAGTCGTGGGCACACCTCCCCGTATTACATTAAGAGTTCTTGGCTAAAATTTAGCAAAATACGACAGTTACATTACCTTTTACTACTCAAGAAAACATTATTAACACAGGCTCCGTCATATATTTCTGACAAGTTTCAGAACCTCGTTTCACGTCATGGTACAGGCACACGTTCTTAGGTAAATTGTTCTTCGCTCATCGCCCAACACAAGGCAGCTATATACTCCAAACCTTTTTTGTAACTACTGCACGTAATTGGAACGTACTGTCCGAGTCAATCAGACTTCAAAATTCCCTTTTCATGTTTAAAACAACTTTATTCAGGTACTCGCTAAGCTCCGATGTTCAAGTTAGGTTTGGTGTCAGCAGTGTGTGACTGTATATGCGTGTATGTATGTATGTATGTATGTATGTGTGAATATGTATGAATTATAGTAAAGAAATGTATTAGTATTTTTAAAATTGTTTATGTACTGGTTAGCTTTCTTTTTTAATATTTCTGTCATGCAATATTTTAAAACTGTTTAAATTATAGATAGCATTAGATGGATTAAAAAATCAATATTTTATATCTAATAATTTAGGTAAATCATGTTTACTTTGAGTGCTATTTTTTGTTGTTATTTTATATTTACTAGTGATATTGTTAATTCATTTTTATTTTATTATATTTGTGAGTACTTTTCGTTTTTTTAGCTATAGTTTTTATTAAGCTTATCTTGCAAGTACATACTTAGTAAAGATGTATTGGTTAAGGCGACATGCCTTAAATTCGCCACTTAAAATAAGACAGTAAAATAAATAAACTTAAGCACAGTAATACTCTCAAGAGTACGCAGCCCAACGTAAGCACACGAGCACCCTAAGCTAAAGCTCTCAATATTCATGTTTATTCCTCAGAGGCTACATAAAAAAAAGAAGCTAAAGCTGGCTGATGGCAAGCAGTAGTAGTCCTCCTGCGCAGTGGCGAGGGGTAATGCGTTGCTAGGCAACACGAGAAGGAAAATAACACAAACCACCAACGGAGAGGTAAAGTTTTGAATCGTGTGTGACGTCAAGGCCCGACGGACGATTCAAAAGTTCGGTTGGCTCCCGTTACTGCCAGCTCAACTTTACGCTAAAACATTTCATGTTTCAAGGGGGCACCTAAAAAAATTATATATGCTCTAAACAAATGTTTTGTTAATATATAATGCATAACTACGATTAAATATGTTTATAGGATCCATAAACACATTCGTCAATTCTAAAAAAAAAATGTTTTATAATTGCGATAAGTGAACAAATCCATTATCCAGTAGCTTGACCCCAATTACTGGCCAGCACCGAAAAGGGTAGAACATGGGAAAGGTCTACTTAAAGAACTGCGAAACGGTTAAGAGGTCTTTGGTCAAATACCAGTTCAGCCATCACGAAACCAGTAGGTTATGGTTTCCTGAAACTCTTCCTCAATATTTATGTTATGTGTATTATTTACCTCGTTTTCGGGTAGACGTTAAGCAAAAATTTATACTAATAATGCACGACGCAAAAACTCTGTACATTGGAAAAAAATTATGAAAACAAACTATTTGTAATGGCTATTTACATTATTGAAAACAAATATATATAGTTTTTAAAATTTTTGTCTGTCTGTCGGTTCGAGCATCAATCGAAAACTATTTGACGGATTTTGATGAGCATTTTTTAGCTACTTAAAAACTACTTAAAAACCATCTTATATATTATTACCTAACTACACACATAAGAGGATAAAATGGGCTAAATATGGTTTTAAAATAATTATTGATATCTCTGAAACTAATCAAGCTAAAGAAAATATATTCGGTACCAATAATAAACATACAAAAACAACCAACCAAAAAAATTTTAAATTATGCGAAAATCAACATCTAAAGGGTGAAAAAGAGGTAGCTATATTTAAAGAAGAATAAAAATATCTCTGAATTTAATTAACTGTAATAAATGATAAAGGGTACTGATAATAAACATAAGTATGCAAACGACCACAATTTTTATATTTTGCGAAATTAAAACCCTAAGTGGTGAAAAGGGTGTAAGTATGTTTTTAATATTAATAATTATATCTCCGAATTTGATTTAGAGTAGTAAATGATTTTGAGAACCAATAATAACAATAAGAAAACTGTCAACCAAAATTTTTATATTTTGTAAATTTCAACCCCATGGGGTAAAGAGGGTGTAGGGTTAGGATGGGTAAGAGTACGCAGTCGGGTAACAGTACGCAGGGATATTTTGAACGGTTGGCAGCATTGCGAGGAAACTTGGTTGAGACGTTTTAGTTTGTCTACCACATCAGAAGATCACACCATATCGCCATCGGTTCTCGCCAATTTGCCTATTTCATAAGGTAAACATACTTTTAGTACTTTTGTATGCAATATTTATAACTTAAAACGTAATAGTTTTAATATACCTAACTTAAGTTTACATATTTTTACTTGGTACTAAAGAACATTACATAATAGTAGCCAGTGGCGTAGCTAGGATTTGTGTATGGGGGGGTGTTAAGAAGCATGCCCCCCCCCCCCCGTATTAAAGTGGCGGGTCCGGGGGTCCTCCCCCGGGAAAATGAGGATTTTAAGGTGTAAAATAGTGCTATTTTAGCAGTTTTCGGTTCTTAAATTTAAATATTGTAATGGTAAAAATTTTATTAATTTTAATATGAAATTTGTTTGAGAGATGAATAAGAAATTAATTAAAGGATTGTGCTAAGGGGGGGGGGGTTGAATCCTAACCCCCCCCCCCCCCCTGGCTACGCCCCTGATAGTAGCTGGAAAATGACGTAAGTCCGAGCTCAGTATCTGCGATGTGCTGACACTAAGTAGCAATTCTGTAAATAATCACATTGAGGGCTAAGCGTACGCAGCCTTGCGTAATCTGAGCTTCCCTGCGCACTCTTGGTCTCACAGAAGTAACTTTCCATCAGGGAACATTTAAAACAGTTTTTATATAATAAATCGGATTTTAAATGTTATATTATATTAATTACCATTTAAAATCATTTTTCTTAATTAAATAGAATTCTTTAACCTTTTACCCTTAGTTTTATATGATTATAAAATTGGAGCACTCTTTGTTTTGTGTGTTAATTTTTAATCTATTTTCCACAGTTCTAACTTTATTCATTTTTTAAGACGCTTTTGTTCTTTGCAATGGCACCGTATAAACGGAAACCCGACGGGGTGCTTATCAGCGCAGACATAATGAAAGAGGAAATTAGAAGCAGGAAAGAGTAAGAAGTCGCTAGAGAGCTGGGGATCAACGAATGTGCATTGAGAAAAAGATTAAAAGCTGTAGGTTCTATTCCATTCTTATACTCATTTCAATCAATTTTATTATTAGGAACCGTACATGTATGACGTGACGTTTTTTAAAAAGAGGGGTCGGGGTGGGAGGGAGGGAGTAATCCGGTTCTACAAAAAGAGGCCTGAGAGGTTGGAGATTCAAGAACTAATCCTAGAGTGGCGCTACATGTGTAAGGTCCCATTGACACATAGTCCTATATGAAGGATCTTATCTGTTATAGGATACGGTTGGGATATCTCTGGGGCGCTTAAACAGGGCTTTGACTGATAAAATGAAACGGGAGCTGGATCATCATTGCAAGATTCAGTCCTCCAATTTTATGGAAATACAAGATCAGAATCATATCACATTCTTAACTCTCCCGCATCATGCAAACCATGTCATGCCCATGTGTAAGGAATTTTTTCGCTCCACTTAAAACTGCATATGCAGCTGAATCTGAGAAATGGCTTTTTTAACATCCAGGACAAGTAATCAAGATGACTGACATAGCAGGAATTTTTAAAGAGGTATATTCTGTTACAGAAAAAGCTTTTAGGATTACTGAAATTGAAAATTTTAACAGTGATGTTGTTAGAGAGTTTTATGCCCCTTCTTAAGTAACCAGTATGTCTGAAGTTCCAGCCCAATCTGCTGACCAACCAGCTCGTGTTTCTTCTAAACTTCAGGAAAACAAAATATAGAAAGTGTGAACCAACCGGTTTATGTTCCAGATATATCGAAGGAACAACAAAATGAAGTTCCAACTCAACGTGCGAACCAGTCAACTGATATACCAACAGAAAAAAAAAACTTTTGTTTAACTACCACGGATAAACTTGACAATTGTAAAAACTGAAAACTCGAATAGGCGTATCACCAAACCTAATGTCTGTATTAGATCACTACTATCACTTCCTAAAATTGAGGTTAAAAAAAATTGGGGAAAAGGAAATTATAGAAGTCGGAAGTAATAAGCTCTTCCCATTCAAAATGGCAGATAGATCTTAAAAGAAAAACTAAAGTAAACTTTAAAAACAACCAGCAGACAAAAAAGAAAACAAAGGTAAATAGAATGATGACCTTAATTTAAGATGGCTTTAGTCAGCGGGAGTTTGCCTCGCACATCAGATTCGCGAGTCATGACTCGCTCGGTGTAGACGTGTCTAGACCTGCGAAACGCAACGCGCGAAGCAAACTTGCGTTGAGCCGACCGCCAGTCGGTGTCCATTCGCACATCAAAGAAGACTCAACGTCTAGTTGCGCTCTGTGTAAACGTATGGCAATATTTCGCGCATCATGGACCAGGAGAAAAGCTGTGAACTGATAAAGGTATATCAACAGTATTTAATATTGTGGAATGCTAAGAAGAAGCACTACCACAATCGAAACAAGAGGGAGGACGTGTAGAGAGAAATTAGCACATTAAATATTCCTGTTGCAAGCCTGAAGGCGAAAATGGAAACTTTAACGAGCACGTACAGAACTGAAAATTCCAAAGAGAAGAATAACCGCATAATTGGATCAGGTAAAAATTAAATATCAGACATATAGATAAGTAATACGTTGTAACTATGTTTCTGCTTGCTATATACGTAAAAACGTACTGTTTAAACTGGGCCAAAAATATTCGTTAGTAATGGAATGATGGTTCTTTGCATGAAGTGATTAAGTATACGTTTCAAAATGGTTTGCGTTTAAAGAGTTTGACTTTCTGTCGGATAAGGACAGCCTGAGGGAAAAAATGCACACAATGAATGAGGTATGCAGTCACTTGGTTGTTGAAGAAAAAATGAAGTTAACGTTGTATTCATTGCAAAGTTAGTATGGAATTGAGGCAATCGTTTGGGTTAAGAGAACATGTCACAAGGAACACACTAAGTCAGTAGTGTCAAAAGCAAGCTCAATTTTCCACCAGTAAATAATGTTTACTATATACCACGCAGCACAATAACAATGGTCCCATTAGTTTGTGTCATAACATGTCATCCTCACATAAAAGTAATATAAGTACCTAATGAATATTACAAATATAATTTTTCTTACATTGGTAGTAGATTACAGTACATACTCATGTAGGTTGTTAATGAACAGGAATATTTTAAACAAAATAAAACAAATTTCATTTTATATTTAAAATACTATCTTCAATTAGGTAATTGTATACACTTTTATTATCAATGAAAATTATTTACATTGTCTAGATACATTGACTGTTATTATTTGTAAAACGTTCTGCAATAGTTACATTTTTGTTAGCCATGCAATCACGGAAACAGTCAAAGGGGCTGTTACATTTTCAACTTTTGTAGCAAGCACTGACTTTATAAGTATATGTTGTATTCTCTACAAAACGTGTATATTACAGTGGCAAACACATGTAAGGCACGATAATTATAGCGTTATTTGTTTTAGTACTGATTCTTCCAAGGCAGCGCATAATTCAAAACAAAGTGACCAGCTAAACGGGCATGAATGTTCGTGGCACGATCTGTTGTTCTGCGAGGAATATTTCGAATGGGTAATAAGGATGCCATTGGCTGGTCATTTCGCCACCTACCATTGATAGTTTCCCCATCTCTTTCTTCATCAAAGGTGCCATGAGGTGTGTAACTTTGGCCAGAACAGTGACGTAGGAAGTTGTGGAAATATATTGTAGCTAGAACAACTAATGCTGTTTTAGGTTGAAATTGCAGAGGCTTTCTGAGAACACGGAATACTGCACTCAGAATTACGAAAGCATTTTCAGATACGCGGCGAGCTCGGGAAATACGATAGTTAAAGACACGCTCGCGTGAACCTACAGCAGAATTTACTTCAAATGGTTTCTTTGTGTACTCATTTAAAGCGAACGCTTTGTCAGCCAATATCACGTAGGGTACCTCAATATAATACGGAACACGCAAAACTGCCAGCTCTGGAATATTCAACATACGCCTTTCCAATTTTACATAGAGTTTACTGTGATTGAAAACACCCCCATCTGAGATGTGTCCTTGGCATCCTACATCTGCATACATGAAATTGTAATATGCATCCACCAACGCCAGGAGGACAATACTGAAAAAGCCTTTATAGTTAAAACATTCTGTGCCACTGCTTAAAGGTGCTTGAATCATGACATGCTTCCCATCCATAGCGGCAACGGCGTGGACAAATGACCAATTTTCTTCAAACTCTTTTGCCTTTTGTAGCCACTCTTGTTCAGTTGATGGTACCTGAAAGCATTGCGCATTACCTACTATGCATTACCCACAACATACGACCGTGTGATTTTTGAACGATTTTTTTCAATGGGTTCGTATTAGTAACGGAAGAATGTTTTTTGACATACGCCATTGCGGACGAATATTGGTGTTTTGCAGAAATCCCACATAAAAAAGATGGGTGCGTGTACTTATGTACGCGCGTGAGAAGTTATATTTCTTTGGCATTATTAAAAAATAGTTTTTCATTGCATGCAAATAATTAATTACAATAAAATAATAAAAGCGCTGGAAAAAGATAGACAACACAGTCAATAAAGTTTAGTTTAAATTTGAAAAATTAAATAAAGAAAATTTAGAGAATAATAAATATACATTACATAATTTGTACTAAATATTATAAGATTCTTAATTTTAAATACTAATTATTGATTATTTCATATTTTGAAAGAAAATCAATAAATTTAATAATAAATTCAAAAATTTAATTTAATTTGATTCATTTTTCAAATATTTATTATTTGCTTAATTTAATATTCAATTTTCTTTTTTATCAAAACGTTTTCATTAAATTTGTTGATTTATTTTAATAAATATTTATTATTTATTCAATTTAATAATAAATATTAAAAATTAATATTTTAATTTGATGTTCGATTTAAATTTGTATCACAAATTTTTTATTAAATGTTTTAATAAATTTATTTCTTTTTTTGTAAATATTAAATAACCAATAATAAATATTTAACATTAATAATTTAATAATATTTAGTATTAATTATATTAAATAATAATATTTTAATTTATATCAATTTTAATACATACGGATAGTTAACCTCAGTTAAATTGGAGCACTTGAAAAAGTAATAAGGCACAATAATTGTTTTTACTAATATTTACGAATAGTAAATAATATTAATCAAAATATTCAATTTAAATCACTACTGAATATAATTTATTAGCACATTTATAATTCGCACTTGTATGAAAGCAAAACACGTGTTGTGAATGTAGAAACTAGAAACATGTAGATAAATATTATAAATATGAAAACAGTGATCAGAGGCGACGATCGTGCCAACATGCGCGACTAATAGAGGTTCTATTTCTATTTTGTTGGTAGCTTTTTTTCGAGACTTAATGAGCGATTTAGCGGGCAGCTTCAACCTGTTAATTTTTTGTTACAGTGATGCGCGCGTATCTTAAAATTTCACTCTCATAATTTTTTCATAACTTCAAAAAAAGTAAAAAAAAATACCTACCGCCGAGTTTGGAACCAGGGCCCTTAAGCACATTGACCGCGCAGTATAACCACTGCTCTGACAGAAGGTTACGAGAAATATGTGTATTATATTTAAATATCAAATAATGTGTTTTTTTTTTTAACCTTGGAATTTACTCTTTACTATGACTATTTTAGTTTGCCAAAATAAATTCCACGGTAATTTCACTATCATAAAGTTTTATTTGGCACACCAATACGTTTGGCATGTCCCCTAATGTGGGTTTATGTTCATACACGTGGGTCCGCCATCTTCCTGTAAAAATGTCGTCAATTGGTACGCGCGCAGCTTCAACCTGTTAATTTTGTGTTACAGTGATACGCGCGCATCTTAAAATTTCACTCTCATCATTTTTTCATAACGCGCTTAAAGAAGTATAAATTCAAAAGTATAATTTCAAAAAGTAAATAAAATCACACAAAACAATGAAAGAGAAGCAAGAGTTGTCTATAGCTTTTTGGCTTTTCTTTCTTTGTTTTTATGATTGTATTTCCTTTTATTTGTTTGTGGGTTTTTCTGCAAAACGGCAACATTAGTAGTATAGGTTAGCCGGTCCGGGCACAGGGTTCAGGGTTGAGGTGCTGGTGCCGGGTCAATCACCAATTGCTCTGACGTCACGGCGCCCATCTTGGATGTGTGTGACCTTGACCTTTGACCTTAAACATGAATTTGACCCTCAAAATGTGCCAAAATTCTCCAAAATTGGGCAAAATTTGCCCAAAACTCCTCAAAATCCGGCAACATTTCAATTTTTTTGGAAAAAAATCCCGCCAAAAATTCTCAAAAAATTCCACAATTCAAAAATTTCTCTTTTCGAGGGAAAAATTCCCGTTTCGAGAGAAATTTTCCCGTTTTTAGTCCTTAAAAATCCCAGCGGCTAGAAATGTCCATATAGAGGCTTAAGCATCCATGTCTACAGCCTCCGATAAGCCTCTGACGTCATCATGGAATATGTCATCTTGAATTATGACGTCACCGTTGCAATTATCGTTACGGCCGCCATCTTTAAAATCATTTTATTATCCGATTTAAATGAAAAAAAATATATAAAAAATTTAATTTCATAATATTTTTATCAAAAATTTAAAAAACAAACATTTACGGCACGGAGCTCGGAGTCCTTGGTTCGAACCCGGTGAGAGCAAAAAAAAAATTTAAATGGCGACCGATCCTTTCCTCACAGTGGCTGCAGGCAGACTGGCCCCCACCACTTTGTTAATAGCATATATATCGTCACATAGTATGATGTCATGTCCGCCATCTTGTCTTCGTTGCTGGAAGCCATCATCATGTTATCGTCGGCTAGAGTGCGCTGATGACATGTAAGTTTAATTCTTACCTGCTAGAGTGCAGTAATAATTTATTATTACTGTGACACCCGCCATCTTAAAATGTGGACGCCATCTTGAAAATCCGTAATTTTAAAGCTAGAGATACGAGAAAAAGTTCATAATTCATTAATTAAATTGGCAATAAATATTATGATTAATTAGATCGACTAAGTTCCTTGGTTCGAAACCAGTAATAGCAAAAAAAAAACTGATCCTCCACAGAAGCCACCTACAGACTGATCTACCAAGGTGCATATATTGTCGGCTGGTATGACGACATGTCCACCATCTTGTATTCATCTGCTGGAGACCACCATCTTGTTTTCGTCCACCAGTGTGCCGATACCATGTTAGTATCATTATCTGGTCAACATACCCTTGTCCTCAACTGCTGGCATTGAACATTGACATTGACCTTGAACTTTTACCCTGACCTTGAACTTTGACATTGACCTTGAACTTTGACCCTGACCTTGAACTTTGACATTGACCTTGAAATTTGACCTTGACATTGAACTTTGACCTTGACCTTGAAATTTGACCTTGACATTGAACTTTGAACTTGACATTGAAATTTGACCTTGACATTGAACTTTGACCTTGAAATTTGACCTTGACCTTAAACTTTGACCTTGACCTTGAAATTTGACTTTGTCCTTGTCGACCATCATGGATCCAACATTTTATGTTCAGTACATGCTACCAGGAGCTACCACCTGCTGGAGTACACCATCTTGTGTGTACACGTCTTATAGAGTACATTTCCATCTGGATAATTTTATTCAACCCGCTACAGTGTAGTAATCATTTATTACCGAGGTGCCCCCGCCATTTTGAAATTTGGGTGCCATCTTGAAATCGTGTAATTATTTAGCTAGAAATTCTGGAAAAAATCCAAAATTCATCAAAAAAATCACTCATTAATTTACATATTGAATCTCTGGATTCCTGCCCTCGATGAGATACTTGAACAGTGACAAGTGTAACTAAATATTAAATAAATTTAATATTCTGTTTTTCCATTACATTTCGCGGAGTTTATAAAGCATTCTCTCTTCAAAAATAAATAAACACAAGTACGACAATGTTCGACGAATTAAATACGTTGCTGAGAAGCCTAACATCAAAGTCTAGTTTTTAAATAATCTGAATAACCTCTAAACCATTCATGTACAAAGCCATACATACATATAGACCAAGCGTCTTCGGACCGAGAGACCGGGTCATACATAATCAATGTCAGGCGTATAAACCAGTTATTTCCGAACCTCACGTCCTTCCTCATCGTCAGCTAATTATATTCAATTGAACCAACGGGCCATGTTTTTTACGCTTCCAAGAGGACCAAGAATTTAATCAAAAAGGCGGCACCATTAACAAAAAGGAAGCACATTTGGAAGCACCATCAACAAAAAGGCAGCACATTTGGAAGCACCATCAAAAAAGGAAGCACCATCAATAAAAAGGCAGTACATTTGGAAGCACTATAATCAAAAAGGCAGAACAATTGGAAGCACCATAGTCAAAAAGGCAGCACATTTGGAAGTACCATCAAAAAAGGAAGCACAATTGGAAGCACCATCAACAAAAAGGCAGCACAATTGGAAGCACTATAATCAAAAAGGAAGCACATTTTGGAAGCACCATCAACAAAAAGGCAGCACATTTGGAAGCACCATCAAAAAAGGAAGCACAATTGGAAGCACCATAATCAAAAAGGCAGCACATTTGGAAGCACCATCAAAAAAGGAAGCACAATTGGAAGCACCATCAACAAAAAGGCAGCACATTTGGAAGCACCATAATCAAAAAGGAAGCACATTTTGGAAGCACCATCAACAAAAAGGCAAAAAGCAAGCACAAGTTACGAGAACTAAGTCTTAGTTAGAAATCAGAATACAAGAAATAAAAACATTAAATTTTTATAATTAAAATTATTTATTTTATTTCTTTACATTATACAAATGCAAGTAAAACAAGCCATTATTGTATGTAGCCAGCTTCCCTCAGTTCTTTGAGTAAGAAGGAATTTTCTTTGATGTACGAATAGTTTCCTGCACAAAGCGAACCATGTAGAAGTCTTAGCCGGTCAACCAATATGTTTGGATCATTCCATGATGTGTAATCATTCTCTTCTACCACCATCTTCCTTGCACGTTACTACGGACACACTGAAAAGATACTGTAGACTAGCATACGACTCACCCGTGGCTAGAAATCTCAGTGTGATGGAGAGCCTTTCCTTCACAGTTATAGCTTCTCTCATGTTCGTATTTATTTTGCCCACATTACGTTATACTAAATTCACGAGATCGTTAAAATCCAATAGAGAATCTGATGCGCGAGGCAAACTCGCGCCGTCTAAAGCCACCTTTATAATATCACATCACACAATCAAGTACAAGATCGGCTCATACAACCGAACTTCCCCTTGCTAACGACATCCTTACTTGAGCAGGATGTGGAGGATCGTACATTGTTAACTCTATACAGTGGCTTCTGCAAAGAGTAGTGGCACAAGTACTGTTCTACAGATTTGTTTGCTATTACTGCTAGAGCGTACTCTTAGCCATGAATGTGCGTACTCTAACCTCCAAGTAGGCCAATGGTACAAAAATGATTTTTTTCCCTCTATTTTTTTTTTTAATTCAACAAAATTTTTCAAAATTAGTTATTTTTAAATAATGAACGTTATGTAAAATTTGGCAGTTTATATCTTTTAAACATCCTGAATTATAACCCGAAACCCATTAAGTGTGTACTCTTACACTAATTATATCTACAAATTTAATTAAGAGTAATAAATGATATTGGGTATCAGCAATTGACATACAAAAATAACCAAACACATTTTTTATATTTTACGAAATACAATCCCTAAGAGGCGGAAAAGAGGTAAGTATGTTTTTAAGATTAATAATTATATCTCAGACTATAATTAGGCATAATAAATTATACTGTTTACCAAAAATAAACATACTAAAATTACCAACCATTTTTTTTGGAAAATGGAACCCTTAAGGGTTTAGATTTTTTTTTTGTATCTCCGAATGAAACTAAACAAAATAAATTATTATTTTTTGTTACAATCATAAACATAAGAAAACTTCTAACTACAATTTTACAATTTTGTGAAATTTAACTCATTGGGGTAAAAAGAGGTAATTATGGATTGAAGATTATTAATTATATCTCGTAAGCTAACCAAGCATAACAAAAGATACAAGGGACCAATAATAAACACACAAAAAGTACTAACCACAATTTTACCATTTTGTGAAATTCCAGCCCTAAGTGTTGAAAAAGAAGTGAATATGGTTTCAAAATAAATAAATAAATTTTCGAATTTAATCAAGCATAGTAAAAAATTGGGGTAAAAATAATAAACTTACGAAAACTGCCAACCACAATTTTAACAATTTGCGAGATGCAATTCCCAAGAGGTTAAAAAGGGTATATATGGTTTTAAGATATATATATATATATATATATATATATATATATATCAGAATTTAATCAAGCATAATAAATTATTTTAAGGACCAATAATGAATGTACAATATCTATCAACCTTTATTTTACTATTAAGGGTTTTAAACGGCTAAGTATAGTTTTATGATTAATTATTATATCTCTGAAATAAATAAAGCATTATAATTTATTTTGGGTACTAATAATAAAAATACGAAAATTACAACCACAATTTTACCAGTTTGCGAAATTCAAACCATAGGTTGGTAAAGAGTAAAGTTGTGTTTTAGATCAAAAAACTAACACTTCAATTTCAATTAAAATAAGAAGTTGGAAACTAAAAAAAAATAACTAGTATCTAGAGTTACGTATTGCTAATTTTTTGCGTTTATTGAAATTCGTCTTTTAATGATGGTTAAAAAAATTGTATCACCGAGGATATTATTTGAGTAAGATATAAATAAATGAAGAAATAAGAAACTATTGAATTATTAATTAACTTAATTACAAGATTCCGCCCCTAAGGGTGGTAAAGGGGTTGAGTTTGGTTTAAAGGGAAAAAAATACATGTTTCCGAATCTGCTAGATCAATGGGTTAGAAATAAAGAAAGAACATTAAGCATATAGTTACAGATATTGTATTTTTAAGTTTTCCAGACGGAGTAAGTTCAGTTTTATCATAAAAATTTCATACGTATCTCCATAGCAAACAATGCGTAAATAAATAAATAATTATTTACTTAGAGTACTTTTACCATTTTTCGATATTCGATCCCAAAGAACTGAAACGGGGGCACCTTAGCTTTTATAGTAATAAATTATATATCTAAGCAAATTACGTTTAAGGTAAGAAATTTAGCAAGAATAACGTACAAAATTATGATTACATATCTCGTCTTAACCTTTACATTTTTCTATATTCGACCGCACAAGTGGTGAAAAGGTGGTCAATGTTTTATTAATATAAAAATCGTATCTCTGAGGCTAATCAAGTGGGATGTAAGGTATGTGGTTAAATCTATAAACATGCCATATTTACTAGCTCTTTTTTACAATTTGCAAAAGTTATACTTTTTAAAACTTGAAAAAATTTAAATATGCTTTTAACATTAAAAAACTATCTTCTGATCTGATCAGACCTAATTTAAGATATGGGAAATGATAAATAAACATACCTTCACCTACTTAATCTTATTCAACGTTCTCCGAATAGTCACCTCTTAAGTTGTAACAGGGGTTAATATTATTAAAAAAACTATGAATTTCATTTAATCAGTATTGGCAAGATAAAGTAATCTTAATATAAATATAAGTTGAATATAATAATTTTGTAATTCACATCTGCGGTCAAGAGAAAAAAATACAATGATTTTTGTTTTTGTTTGGTTAACGGATATTGCCATATTTGTAGAGTGGTAAATCTAATTGATCTAAGTGCCAAAATATACGAAAATGAGTTTCATACAGAAAAATAATCTACGTGCCCGCGCCAATGTACTGCTATTGGATTTAAGTGCCAGTCGTGTTTCAAATAGTTTTTATGAGTGACAACAGATGGCACAACCTGTATGTCCGCGGGCCCTTGCAGCGCTAATTGATCTAAGTGCCACAAGCTGGAAGAACGTAGACACACTATTTTCTTTTTATGTGACGAGTATGAACGCTCAGAATGAAGGAGAAAACTGAAGTTTCAAACATTAAATCGCCTGCTTTTAGTGGTGATGAAAGGAAGTCATACAGGTGCACATACGCAGGAAACAGGCAAATGTGTGTGATGAAGTACACCAGGCCAAAATCGATCTTGAACTACATCACACGAAATCAGAACAGGCTTTCAAGACTATGAAAGATGATAGTACACGCAGCGCTTTACCAGACAGTGATACATGCACAATCACAATGGATTTGCAAAAGATTTTTCCACTCCCAAAGCTGACACATACCAGCATGTACTACAGTCGCCAACTATCCTGCTACAACTTCGAAATTCACATAAATGATACTTCAGATGCAATAATGTGCGTGTGGCACGAAGGGCAATCTGGCCGAGGTGGGAACCAGATGGCATCGTGTCTGTTGCAAGCTATAAATTCTGGACTATTTGCATCATATAAACGGCAGCTGGCCAGGGCCCGCTGAGAGGTTGCAACACGCCGTTCCAGAAAAACCCGCTGTGTAACGTCGATTTTGTTTGTCTCTGCCATTTTCAGCTTCGTGTACTCGTTTCGAGGACTCTGTCCTGATTAGTGTTGCCATCTGGCGTCCGAATTTGGAAACGTAGACTGAAACAATCGAACAGCGCAAGAGGGGGAGGGAGAGCTCGCTCGCGCCTGCGCAGAAGGATTTGTCGACTCCGCTTGTTTTGTTTTTCTTTGCGGGAGGGAGGGACAGCCATTTTTCCCTGTGGCTAAGTTTTCCCGGTGTTCGTGTTTTTTTTTCCCGGTGTGGCCTAATTTTGTAGTTAAAACCTCCTTCCAGGGAGGGGCCGAGGCTTTTTGCCTGGGGACCTCTCTGGAAGCCGGGCCCACGTCAGTTTGAAACAACTTTTCTTCGCCTCAAGTCAGAGGGTAAGTGGTTGGCTATGGCTTGTTCGCCACGGTCATTTCTCGGGCGGTCTTCGTCCCGATTCTAAATTCAATGTAACTTAGTTTTTGGTCTTATCTTGTATTTTTTTTTATTTATGATTTAAATGTAAACAGGCGCGGTACCAGGTTGATGCGAGCAGGAATGTGCTGGGTTGTAGCACCATAAATCTGAGTGGGTGCTAATGGCTAGAGGGCAGCCATGATGTGTAGTATAGCGTAATTAATTCATTAAGCTCTTTGTTTGTTAAATTTTAATTATTAATTAATTTGTTACACATTTTTTTTCCATTTTTTTTGTAATTACTTGTTATCCTAGTAAATAAAATCTGTGCTTGAATGAACTAATCATGTCTCTTTTCAGTACATAAATTATACCCTACACTTCCTGTATAGGGAGAAGACTTGGTCTCGAGTACCATGCCTACCAACGAGCTACAGTACCACCCCCCTCCCCCAATGTTATAGGTTATTTATTGTTTTGTGTATAGGTGTATGCGGGACGTCTGACGGAGTCACGTCACAATATGATGCAAATAGTCCAGAATTTATAGCTTGCAACAGACACGATGCCATCTGGTTCCCACCTCGGCCAGATTGCCCTCTCGACAGCATTGAACACAAATTCCTCCTTTCTGGCCACAGTTTCTCTTCCTTGGATAGAGACTTTGCTATCATTGAGAAGCGTGCAAAGCATTGCAAAATGCAGACTGTTGAACATGTTAGAGGTGTTATTACTTCAGCGAGACCTTCCAGACCGTTCCAGGTACTGGATATGACTGACAGGTTTTTAAACTTCGATAAAGCTTCATCAAGCTATATTGATGCCTCAAAGCTTGGCATTACTCAAGTTTCGTGCCTTAAAGTGACCAAAGATAATCCTGGTTTAGTAATGTACAAGAGGAACAGCTTCAGTGACATGCTAGAATGGGAGACATGCAGAGTGCTGAAGAAAGGAATCACTGTGGGTGACATTGTGTCAGCGCAAATTGAGGGGTTACCTTATGTTAATCCACTGACTGATAACAAAAAGAACGATCTTCGTGCAATGTTGGAATTTATTGACGAAGAAAACCGGCAGTTTTACCTACAAATTTTAAGTGCCTAACTTTCGACGTCCCTCTGGACATAGTGCATTTAGAAGTACACTTCTACTGGCACATAGATCATTTCCAAAAGTACCATGTTTGCAAATTTTTCTTTAAGTTTTATGTTCAATAAAAGTAAATAATTTCTTGTCATGCACTTATACATATGTTATGTAACATTTTTATTCTTAAATATAAATGATTTTCACATTATCTTCAATATAATAATTGAAATTAGCTAATAAATTATTTTTGATTTTTATCTTATCGAAGTTATTTTATGGTTTTCCTGTTATTCCCATACGTGCAAATCACAGATAAAACATGTGGTGGTGCCGCTTGTACCAGTCAAGGCACCATTCGTAAACAAAATTCTGACGCGCATTTCAGTACCATGGCGCACGATCTGATGGAAAAGTCTTTCGCGCGAGTGCCAGTTACACAGACAGTTCTAAGAAGGCAGAGAAAGGGCTTTCCGCGTATTGAGTGACACGCAGAAACGCCGGTAGTTCTAAGAATGCAGAGAGAGAGAGAGAGAGAGAGAGAGAGAGAGAGAGAGAGAGAGCTTTCCGCGAATTGAGTAACACATAGGTACCCCGGCATTTCTAAGAAGCCAGAGCGCTTTCCTCGTACTCACAACTCGTGATGGGTTTTAATTCTTTTTTGTAACATCAGTAAACGAATGATAGACACAAATACATTCTAAATCTGGGTCAACACTCATAAAAATTGTCACCCAACGGGTTCGGCACATATATTTTCACGGCAAATTAAAGAATATTTCCAGATAATTTTTTTACGTCGTGTGGTTTCTGTTGGTGCACAAGTTATATAACACAAACGGCGAGGTTATACACTCAAACAACAGGTTGATTTCGTCGGTTTCCAGTTGTGTTGTTCTTGGAAATAAGAATGGAATTAGACAAAGAATCTACTATTTTTCTTACACATAAACACGAAGAACAAAAATCTTTGTGTTCTCAAAACATTAACACTATTTTAATAAGATAAAGTAAAATGATGCATGGCAAGGAATATCACACAGACATTGTTAGCTTACTGGCAACGTGGTACGGACTGAGGATAGAAAATCATTTGTGTGAAAAAAAATAAAAAGAAACATCCACTTTTGATGCGCAAATACTTTGATGTTTGTCTGAAAACCGACTCAGCCGAGCTCATGTTATTTTAACCAAATTAACAAAAACCTTTTCACAAACACCACACATAATAATCGTACATTCCGATAAGCATTTCTCGAATGTGGATTAAATTTTTCCGCGCATTGTCACGCCACATTTACGAAAAATTCCAGTGCACCCACAACATTTTACGCCTTGCATCGAATTCGATGCAAGTTTCCATAGACTTGGATCCGGCATAACATCTTGTCAAAAAGCTAAGCCATTTGTTCCAGTGGGAACAGCAGGGGCGTAGAACAGTGATATGGAGCAATAATGGAGTTAATAGAAAAAGGCAAGAAGGAAGCAAACCCATCGGCAAAACTCCAACATGCGTACCTCTCACAAAAAAAAAAAATACAAATTGGTACTCACAATGGTAGGAGGAGATTAATTTGATTTGACAATTCAACAACTGTGACCTATATGAAAAATTCCATTTTAAGTGACGTAAGATGGACGAAGATGACGAAGACCGTCGCAATGCGGAGCTTGGCCTGTGTATTATCTGGCAGTAGTGAGCAAGCAGTGGACTGTCGTGGAAGAGCTGTGTATCCTGACCTGCAGGCACATGTCGAGGCATCAGCAGCGAGTCCCTGAGCGACAGTACACAAGTGCTCATTGACGCCGAGGAAGTCGTCGTGGTTGTAAGCGAGTGTCGGGATCCAGTCTAGGAAGCCGTGATGAGGACTCGCTGGGAAAGCTAGCGAGTGGAGCCAACACAGGGTCTTGTCTTACTACAAGTCTCCGCGAAAGGAAGGTATCTGACGAGTGACCACTGAAAGCACGTCGCCGACATATCATTACCTAACGAGTCAGTATTAGACTGTCACTGCTGAAGAAACTGTCGGCAACATGGACGCGACATTGCGTAATTTTTGTCCATCGTTTTTTTGTTTAGTACAGCTGAATTTCTGTTAAGTTGGCCCACGGGATCCTCCTGTCGTGTCTTGCTGCTAGTGAACCTTATACCGATTCATGACAGAGTTAGCAGGGCTCAGCACTGCTTCACAAGCTGCTCTAGGCAAAAGTAGTCACGCGAAGAAATAAAGTTACCGGCCCCCGACGTACCTGGAGGCGGGAGAAATATTAGCCAGAATGATAGCCTAGCATGAGGCTGGGAAAGAAAATCAGCTCGCCTCTGAGAACAGAGGCTGAGGGCCTGGCCATAAAGAAAATAAGATGAGAGAAAAAAAAAATATTTCCAAAAATATTTAAGACTACAAAATTTTAAATAAAACGTGCCTAAATCCCTAATACACGGCACATACTCCCCTGCGTTAAAGCGGAGCTTAGGGGAAAGCAAAAACAAAAACCAAAAACTTCAGTAGGACGAGTTACCAGGTTCGCCTGTATCCTACTACTTACATGCTAACACACAAAAAAAAGATTAAACACTCTTATGAACTAATGTGCACATTCTTAATGACTAACATGATTAAATTCATTAACTTAATTAAAATTATTAACTTAAGTGGCCACTTAAACTAACACCTTATATTAGGTTTCTTACAAACTAGTACCATGGATTTTTATTGTTACTTAATGTTACTACCTAGGTTTTGTATTCTTCAGTTAAACTCCTTATTGAGTCTTACATACATATATTTATATTTGGCATGCCAAGGCTTAGAGAAAGTAATCGCTCCTATTTTAAATTCGGATGCGCTTTCTTAAGGTGGGAGATGTGCGCTCGTGTCACATACTCTCCGGAACTGGGGTCGGCTAGACTCACAGTCACTGGGGTTAGAAATCGTTGGATCTGTAATGGTCCAGTCCAGCGATACGATAACTTGGCCGATCGCTTATCGATGGCCTTACTCTGCGGATGTGCTTTGCACATTACCGTGTCACCTACCCTGTAGGGGTTAGGGGAGCGGTACTTATTGTACCTTCTCTGACTTGTTTGGTGAGCCAAATTTAAATTCCTACACGCCTTTCTCCAAATCTCCGTGATGTCCTTGGGATCATCCGGTAGTAGGTCTTCGAGAGACCAAAGTTTGGAAAGGGGTGTGTTGGGCTTATAAGTAAACATAATCTCAAATGGGGTGGATTTGTGTCCTTCATGTCGGGCATAATTAAATGCCATCTGTAACCACACCAAATTACTGTCCCATTTTTCCTGCGCATTCGCATGGAACGCTATGAGCGCCGAACGAAGATTTCTATTAAATCTCTCCGCGTGCGAGGGTTTAGAGTAGTATGGCGATGTCGTCACATGGTGTATACCATGCGAGAAACACATGTTCTTGAAAGTTCTGGATGTAAACTGTGTTCCGTTGTCGGATACAATTATGTTCGGTAATCCTGAAGTTTTAAAAATGTGATTTTGTAATGCACGCACAGTGGTGTCAGCTGTAGCATTACGGAGTGGAATAAGCCAAACAAACTTCGAAAAAGCATCTATGCCCACAAGAAGCATAGAGTGTCCGGATTTGGATCGAGGAAATGGCCCTACAAAATCAATAAAAAGTTTTTGCATAGGTCTTTCGGCTACTTCTGAGGCAAGAAAACCGTACTGTGTATTTTGTGCAGGTTTACTTAGTGCACATAGCTTACATAACTTAACTCGCTGTGTAATGTCCCGGTGCATTCCTTCCCAAATAAAATGGCGTCGGATACCTTGAATGGTTTTAAAAATACCTAAATGGGCACCGAGAGGTGAACTATGGTAATATGTGAAAATCATATCACGCAGATTTTGTGGAAGAACAATTTTAAGGTGCCTTGACTGTTGTGTACGTTTTTGTAGGAGACCTTTAGCTAACTTATAAAATTTCGGAGCTGTGCCAGTTTTAACTTGTTCAATTATTTTTGCCAAATATGGGTCGGCTTGTTGATGTGTTTGTATGTCCTGAAAAGCTAAGGGGAAATCGGTTAGGAGTGCCTGACACGAAATCTGAGGTTCCTCCTGAGATATTGTTTCGGAGGGGTTCTCGAACATTCGAGAAAGTGTGTCAGCCACAATGTTTTGAGTACCGCGAATATGTTGAATATTAAATTTGAGAGAAGAAATTTTGGTGATCCACCTTCCAAGTTTTCCTAATTGTTTAGGGTGAGCTAACAACCAAGCGAGTGCCTGATTATCAGTTTCCAATAGAAATTCCCTATGTTCCAGAAACTGTCGGAATTTATCAATACCAAAAACTACTGCTAAACATTCTAATTCATACACTGAAGATGCTTTCCTTTCCTGAAACGTTAATGTACGTGAGGCAAAGGCAATGGGTTGCCTGGCACCATCTATTTCCTGAGACAATACTGCCCCTATAGCAACACTTGAGGCGTCTGTTTGTAAAATAAAGGGTTTACTAAAATCTGCCATGCGCAGAACAGGTGGATTCGCTATGGCTTCTTTCAAGAAATTAAATGCCTTGTCTTGTTCAGGACCCCAAATATATTGTGTATTTTTCTTACGTAATGCATTCAAAGGTTCCGCATGCTCGGCGAAATTTGGTATGTATTTGGCATAAAAATTAGCCATGCCAATAAAACGAGCTATGCCCTTTGTGTCTTTAGGTGGTTTGAATTCCCTGATCGCCTGTGTTCGTTCTGGATCAATTGTAACACCTTTGTGTGATACCAAATGTCCAAGAAAAGATATTTCGGAAGCAGCAAATTTTACCTTTTTTGTATTTACAGTGAGGCCTGCCTTGCGCAGTCTTTCAAGGACAAGAGTCAGATGCTGGATGTGTTCCTCAAAACTTTCTGAATAAATTACAAGATCATCTAAATAATTGTAAACAAATTTAAATTTAAAATCTCCTACTACTTGTTCAAGAAGTCGTGTGAGTACTTGAGCACCTGTGGCCAAGCCAAAAGGTACCACATTATACTGGTAAAGATTCCAAGGTACGCAAAATGCGGTAATAGGTTTTGAGTCTTGCGTGAGTGGGATCTGATGGTACGCCGAATTGAGATCGAACACACTGAAATACCTGGCCTTACTAAACCAATGGAAGGCCGAGTTCAAATCTGGGAGGGGTGTTTGCAGTATTTTAATCTGTTTGTTCAGTTTTAGATGATCAGTGACGAAACGTTGTTCCGTGCCCTTGGGCACTAGAAATGCAGGTGAACTGAAAGGAGAATTAGAAGGTTCTATTACCTTATTATCTAACATTTTCTGTACGTGTTTTCTCATAATTTCCATTTTAGGACCTAAAAGTTGATAAGGGTGACTTTTGACTGGCGTGGTATCAGTCAATTCAATTTGGTTAGTTCGACCTAATTTCTTAGTTAGCACATCTGAAAATTCATTACACAAATCTCGAATAGCAACTTGTTTACTGGGCTCGAGATGATCCAGGGACAAAGAATTTCTCTCGTCAGTGTTGGTAGAAACATTAGTAACTTGTCCTGACCTTTTATTTTCAGGTTCCACGAATGATATGACAAGATTTTTATTAAATTTAAATACAAAACTTCCTGCTTGTAGATCAATCAAAATACCTGTTTTAGCGATGAAGTCGGAGCCTAGAATAAGCTGCGTGGCTAAGTTTTCTGCCACAAGAAAAGGGAAATTCCAAGTGAATAATTCTATCTTTATTTTCACTATAGCCACTTTGGATATACTAATTGGTTCGTCCGCTGAAGTAAAACAGCGCACATCCGTGACTTCTGTTTTCAGAACCTGCTTGTTCTTCTGTAATTCCCTAAACAAATCGCCTGAAATAAAACTACGAGTAGCTCCTGTATCAATCAGACCAATAATTTGATTTTTGCCAAACATTGCTTTAGTGTATGGTACTACAGTTCGGACGTGACCAAAAATGTTGTGACACTTACGTTTTCCCTTGTTAGTCAGGCTAACACATGTTTTGCAAATTCTTGTGAATTTCTCAGAATTTTCTTTATGATTAATTTGGTGTGTTATAATCTTCTGTTTGTTTTTTCTGTCTTTTTCTGTGTATTTCTTTCGTTTATTTTTCTTGTGTTTTGGTTTTCCTGTGTTATGCCTTTTTTGATTTTTGTTTTGTTTTTGTGATTCGTTAGTATGCACATTATGCACTGAAAAATTCCTCTCGGATGAAGTTTTAGGTGAACCAGGTAGAAATTTGCCTGGCCACCGACTTACGCGTTTTTTGCCTTGTTGAAATTTGGTTTGAAATTTTTGTGTTTACATTGCTCAATGTAATGTCCTGTTTGCTTGCAATAATTACAGAAAGGTGTTTGTTGTTGTATGTTCTTGTTTGAACCATACTTATTATTTCTGTAGTAGTTTGTTTTCTGTTGTGGGTGGCTATTTTGTTGTTTCGTGTATGGAAAACTATTTGCAGTTTCTGCCTGAGGATCATGCTTATCTACGGACTTCGCTGACCTGTTTCTCTGAGTGTCTGCATATTCGTAACTCATGTATACAGAGTTGATCTAGTTCTACAAAACTCCGTGGCCTAGCTTGGAAAACAGCGCGTGAGCGCTCTGCCTGATTTAGTCCGTCTACTATGCAACTAACTATTTCGCTCTCTGATACGCCCAATCTGAGAACCGCCGCGGCTTCTCTGATTGATGCTACATAGTGTGGCAATGCTTCATTACTTCGCTGTAGCCTGTTGTACCATTACAAACGGTAATTTGTCAAAAGTCTGGCAGGTATAAAAAAATTCAAAATTTCTTCGTGGTATTTGTCAAAAGAGTAACTATTTTCTATAGCTTGACTCGTTCTTTCACTCAGTGGTGGTTGGGTGTAGGGAAAAACTATCTCCAACAACTGTTTGTCAGGAATGCCCCCTTTCTGTCTGATTTTAAGTAAGTGCCTTATAAATTCGATTAATTTGTCTGGGTCAAGACCACTTGTTTCGGGAAAACCAACAAGTAATCTCTCGACTGGATGGGCAATTTTCCCATAACAGCTATACTCAGCCACCCTTGGCGTAACTGGTATTGTTGTTTCTGGTTGATTCTGCGTTGATGGCGGAGGTGGGGGTGAAGGATGTGCAATTTGCGCGGTGGGGATGGTAGGGATCGGAGTTCCTTGCCCGGATGTCCATAAAGAATGAAACTGGGAATATGGATTAAAATATGACTGGTTTGTGGCAAATGGGAAAAATAAATTTTGCTGTGTTAAAGGATGCGGATTTGCAGGCAAGTTACCGGAAAATGTGACACTGGTGATGGGAGCTGTAGAAACATGCACGCCTGAGGGAATTTGAGTGGTGGCTGCTGGGATGGGAGGGGTTGAAACTGCGAAGAATGATTGAGATGTTGATGAAATGGGCGGAACCTGCCTTGTTTGGCACCAAAATACTTGTGTGTCAGGTTGCCTTATTTCCTGAGGAAATTCTGGATTTTCACTCTCTACATTTCCTAGTGTTTCCATTCCTAGGTTTTCTGCCTGGGCCATGTTGGCCCGGAGGTCCTGTTGAGTTTCTAATTGGGCTGCCCTAGCTTTCAATTTAATTTGGAAGGCGTTTGTCTGTTGCAGACAACGATTTAGCTCTGTTCGATAAACACCATTGAGCACATCTGCGGAAAGTACCACAAGATTGTCCAGTCGTCTGGTGACATGCTCTAATCGCATAATGTGTCGCTTTACATTGGGAAAATTCTCTTCCACATCTGAATAACTTACGAAAGCAGCTATGTCGTAAAATTTGGAGCAAGCTATGTTGAATTCCTCGAGTATTTCTAAATTTAGATTATGTACTGAGGTAGGTAACTTATCACGTACTGCGGCTCGAAGCCTCTTTCGCAGCTCTTGCGCATTTCCAGTAGTTGGTAAATTACGCAACTGCAACTCGTAACTTAATTCATCTACTAGTAATAGCTCCGGAGTAATCATCCTGTCCGGATTCATAGTATTACACAAAACAAAACACTACCCTCTTAAAATTATCTCTTAAACTTTAAACTTAGGTATACACTTAAATATAGCTTTTGATTAAAACAATTGCTTTATTGCGTGGGAAGTATGTCCCTTCATAATTTAATATTATTATTATTACTATGCGCGTCGGGAAACGAACAGTGTACTTGGGTGTAACAAGCTGTCAGGTTAGCTTGAACAACACGGTACCGACAATGAACGTCACGTCAGCCGGCAGGACTGACCTTGGAGCGTAGCGCCTTTAACTAGGGGTGTGGGGGGGAGGGAGTATCTTGTCCAGCGGACACGTCTCTGTTGATAAGCCACGCGCGCGGGCTGAGTTGCGTGGGCGGGCAGCCAGCTGCCTCGCCGCGCGCGTCAAATATAAACACAGAGACCAAAGTGCAACAAAACTTATTATAATTTTAAAATTCAAGGGTCAATTTAGCTACTACGTGTATCAGCGGACAGTTCACAAATTACTTACTACAAAAAGATTCTAAGTGACCAAGAAAAACATTAAAAAATTTTTTTTGTTTAATTCAATTTTTATTTTAAATTTTTATTTTAGGTATGACTTTACTACTTAGGTATGCCTATAGACGTAACCATGCTCTGCTACCATTTTGTAATACCCCAAGTGTCTTAAAGAATAATTAAGTGATTAGATAAAAAGATTTTGAAACTCTGAATACTGGAGCCCTCAATTGATAGCTATAAAAGTCAACAACAGAGGCGACACTACGAGTAAACAAAGAAAATTTAGAGACTCCCTACGAACACTTGGGAGAAAAAGGATCGTTATTATATATTAAATAATTAAAAACAACTGTTACGTCTATAGACTTCCTTTTTTTATTAATCATTGTTCTTTCTTTTTTATAGATTAAATTTTCCTTAGTAACATCTGTTTTTCATTGATAAGTGATCTTATTAAAATTCCTCACAATTACACTTATTTACTAATTGAACTTATTTACTATCGGGCCGGCCCTGAATGTTTAACAAAACTAACAATACTTAAACACATGAATGAAATCAACATTGGTAACTTTAAAGGTTGTACATATAGTCCTTGCAAAACATAATATAAATTTCTTTTCCTCGAACTGCTTTTACTGTCCGCTGTCTTAACTGGGTTCGATTTTTTTTTGAGTTCGTGAATAGAATAATAGAATTATGCGGGTATCGCCCGGGGCTGTAGGTAGACGGTGATCGAGGTAGTAGGCCTAAAGATGGTGGATTCTGCTCAGGAACCGACTCCAGAGGTTCTGGCAGAGGATTTTAGCTGCCCCAAACTTGGAACCCTGTCTGAAACAAAGGTCAAAATTCCAAAGAATTAGACCTGTTTCCAGACAGTATACTTAAATGGTGCAAAAGGCCAATAGAACGAAAATTAAAGGGGGGGATGACGTCAAGACTTACCAAAACAGGATGTTGGTCCTGGCGCTCAGGAGAAGGCGTCTCGTCTCCGAAAACCCAAACCACGATGCACGGTAGACACGGAAGTCATCATGAGTTAAAAAAATAAGTATATATAATTTAAAAAAAATTAAGGTTCTCTACTTTCAACTAAACTACTGACTGGTTAATATTAATTTTGGATAGGGACTTCATCCCTCTAGTCTGAGAAGACTTCATAATATACGATGCGATGTCGATGATTCGCCGAAGATCGCAGTTATTAACGGTACCAGTCAGTCAGGAGGCGCGCACCGAAGTAAGTTCAGAGCGGGATATCACCAGAATATCATAAGCGCGGGGTCTCTAAAGAATGGGAGGGGGGTAGGCTCTGAGCCGAAAATTACCGAGTCCACCCGAAGGTGTCCGGTATAAAAAAATTAGATCTTACTGGAGTGACTGCGCATCTGAGGCGCTATCTTTTGGTGGCGAGAAGAAGTTCTAATAAATCGACTAGTGACCGACGAGAGTGTCAAGCTAGGGGGTAATGGAGTAACCAGAGGTGCCACCTAGCGGCCCGAGACATAAGGAGGAGAGAGGTTGTCGTTACCTCCGCGCGAGCGCGGTAGTGTCGGCGCTGCCGACGCCCACAAGTGGCGTTAGTGACCACAGCCGTCGCTAGATGTCGTTAAATTCCAGAATCGTAACTGCGGCTGTCAAACGTGAGATGGCCTTGAATTCGGTTAACGTACCCGAGCGGTCGTCGCTCCTAGCTTCACTTCTGAGAAGAAAGGGTGGGTGAGCAGGAGGGGGATGGCTTCAAAAAACGCATGGTCTGTGGGACGCAAGGCCCACGGGATCCTCCTGTCATGTCTTGCTGCTAGTGAACCTTATACCGATTCGTGACAGAGTTAGCAGGTCTCAGCACTGCTTCACAAGCTGCTCTAGGCAAAAGTAGTCACGCGAAGAAATAAAGTTACCGGCCCCCGACGTGCCTGGAGGCGGGAGAAATATTAGCCAGAATGCTAGCCTAGCATGAGGCTGGGAAAGAAAATCAGCTCGCCTCTGAGAACAGAGGCTGAGGGCCTGGCCGTAAAGAAAATAAGATGAGAGAAAAAAAAATATTTCCAAAAATATTTAAGATTACAAAATTTTAAATAAAACGTGCCTAAATCCCTAATACACGGCACAAACCAATCTGACATGCCTGGCCACAGACTTGAAATGTCTAGCCAATAACTGGATGTGCCTTGCCACCGACTTGATTTGCCTGGCTGCCAACTGATCGTGTTAGTCTGACCACAAACTAGAAGTGCCTAACCACCATCTGGATTTGTCTAGCCAACAACTGGATGTGCCTGGCCAACAACAGGATGTGTCTGACCACCTACGGGATACATCTCGCTACCAACTAGATGCGCCATGCCACCAACTAGACGTCCGTTCCTTCCCAATGAATATACGTGTCTGGCAATCGACTGCACGTACCTTGCCACCAACTGGACATGTTAGCCTGCCCAAGCGACAGATGTGTCTGTACAACCTTTCTTGCGTTTCTATACAATTAACTGGATTTGCAAGTCTACCGAATTGATATGCCTGGCAATCTTCTGGTCGTGTCAGCCTGACCACAAACTGGATGCGCCTTGCCACCTACTGGACGTGTGTTCCTGGCCACGGAATAGACGTGTTAGCCTGATCGCCAAATATGTACCTGGCTCTTAAATACACAAGCATGCCCACCGACTGGGCGTACCTTGCCACCAACCGGACGTGTTAGCCTGACCAAGCGTCTGATTTGTCTATCCAATCTATCTTAAGTACTTGGCCATAGACTAGATGTGTCTAGCCAACAACTGGATGAGCATGGCCCCTGATTGGATATGCCTGATTATACAAATGTTATGACGAACTGATCTGAAAACATGTCTCAAGTCATGTAAAGGTTTCTCTTCACCTTCTAAGAAGACTTTAGAAATCTCTAAACACTAGTAATTTCTTTGTTTGTACTGTTTAATTTATGTAATAAATTTTTTATTTGTAATTTGGTTGCTTTTTTCCCTTGAAATTGTCACTTCGGCGTTAAATTAAAATAAATAAATATTTTTTACCTGAAAAAAACTTTATTTTGCATCGACCAGGGATTGAACCTAGGACGGATAACTGTTTAATCAATCAGTAAATCAATTGCTGACTTTTTAAAAATATTTTTAGATTATGAATTCCCAAAATGGCGGTTAATGTGTCATCGGCAGCTTACTGGCGGCTGGTAGATGAAGAATTTAAGCCGCTTTTAAGATTTTTCACAATTGTTTATTTAATCAGTTTTTTTATCAAAAAATTAAATTTTTTATCTTGCATGGATCGAATGAAGGACAGGAATCCACCGAATCAATTGGACGCTGGTAGATGAGGAATTAATGCCTCTTTTATGATTTTTCATTATATTTTATTAAATACGTTTTTTGCCTAAAATAAACGTTTTATGCATCAAGCAAGTATCAAACTAAGGACAGAATTCAATTAAATCAATCAGTAAATTATTAAGATATTTTTTGATGAAATCAGGACTTTTAAGAATTTAAAGCTTAATAATTACGGATTTTCAAAATAGCGGATTACAATTTGGCGGATGTGGCGTCACCTAAAATGGCTGACGACTTCCTGATTCTAAGCAAAGAGCAACGGAAACGCCCGAACATGGTCGTATTCTTACGACTCTCAAGCCGCCACAAGAAGCCACCACAAAACCGTAGTCCGATAAGAATAACATAGCACCAGACTCGGCTATTATATATCAATTGATTAATTATTGTGAATAAATATTAAATTATATGAAATGTTTTGAGAATAAGCTTCCATCTTATATTAATAATGTTTTAGTAGATTAATTTGTTAAAAGAAATAATTATATTATTTGAAAATAATTAAGCACATAAATCTTTTACTGAAATTTTGTACGAATTTTCACACTGATATTTACCTATTTATGTACATAATATACAACTGAAAATGTGGATATCTGTGTAAAATTGCTGACGGCGTCTCTTGTAGCATACAGCAAATTTAACATGATTTCAAAAATTTGCATTGACTGACGCAAACGATAATGCAACGCTCTGATTGGCTGATAATTCATGCACTGTCCACTCGTCTTGAACTATTGACGTATGTCGCCATAACCTAAAGTGACAAGATTTCCATGATAAAAAATCATACATAAAATTAAACAAATTCATTGTGTGTTTTGTTGTGACTCCCCCATTAGGAATAATATGACATTATTCATTTTATGCTCATTTAGATTACTACAGTTAAAGTGATTTTGAGCCTTTAACAGAAATGAAGGTCACGTGTTTCATAAATGAGCATAACCTATCTTAACAGTTGAATGAATTTCCTTTAATAAGTTTATGTTAAAGAAACTTGATAATGCGTTTCGACATTTATATAAGTATGGTTGATGTATAAATTGAAGAACATGAAACTGGAACCATCACTGCAGAAAATTACGCATGGATTTTATTTGTTAGAGCATTATGCGCAGTCAAACTATTTACAGAGAGAAAAATATTTGTTCGATACAATCAATTGTGTGTATATGTTGAAAAAATATCCACTTGTCGTAGCAAATTATTTTGTTGGCCTAACCAAATTTTGCGTGTAACAAAATTGATTCTGTACACCTAACAAAATAAACAGTAACCAGTAAACGTAACCATTATATTCAGCCAACAAAATATGTTTTACCACCAAATATTTGTTTGAATCAACTGTATGTATTTGTTTCACCACATACAAACAAATATACCAGTTGTTTATAAAAACAAACCTTTCTCTAGATGTATTATGTGACTGTGTATTTTTATATCTTCTGACTTATTAAACAGCAACAATAGTTTGCAGGCAAGAATTCCAAGCGTCGCACTGCCTAGTGTCTTGGCTGTAACAACGCGAAGTGGCTCTAGGGTTGGACACTGAGCTATGTCTCCAGAGGACCCACGCCATCCTCATTTCGGTTTTCCTATGATTTTCTCAGATCGCACTGGGAAATGCTGGATTGTATCCTTACTATGAGTCATGATCGATTCCTTCCCAAATAACCTTGACATATGTTCTTTTGTGTTCCCACCTCTTACGACCTCACTAACCACGAGGAGTGAAAAAGAAGTTCCTGTGCGTAATAATTTACATTTGACATTTAAGGAATATAAATAATAAAATGTTAGCCGGAGTTAAAATAGCCCGTCCGTCCGTCGTCCGTTGGTCCGCCAGCCGCCGAACGATTTACAACACTCCGTTCGTCCGTCATAATATTTTACCATATACACGCTGCCAACTGTGAAGAAAACTTTAATTTTGAGGATGATTTATCTGGTAGAATTATATTAGTTTGACAATTATAACTTATAACTCATAATACTCAATTTTTTTTTCATCTGGTAATTATTTACACATTTTCAGTGTTACCATGCACGATTATTTACACTTCTGTGAATCTGACCATTTGTGTTTCAAAACGTTCCCTGATTCATTTATGTGTAAAGAGGAATTGGGGCTATACGTTGAAATTTGTTTTTGTAATTGGGACAGAAATATTCATATAAAATTACAGTTATTTGTGAATTTGTATATTTAAATGAAAACAACTGTATCAATTTAAAATACTGTTCTCAGTAATACTGGGTTCAGATTCTTACCCTGGCATTTATTCTTTGTGTTCTCCCAGTACCTCCATTAGTTAATGTTATTTGTAAACCGTTCCCTGAATAGCTTTCCAATAATAACTGCGCACATTAGTAACCATAATAAACCAAAATAAAGTCAAATAAATGAATATTATATTAATTTTTTGGTGGTTTAGAGATAATTATGCTTGAATGATACATAATTTAAAATATAAAACTATTCGACAATTTTCTTAAGAAATCCTTTTTATTAACTTGAAAAACGTATTTCATATATGCAAAAAAAAACCATAGCCATGTGTTGCACAAAGTTAGAATATATTTCTTGTAGAATTAAAAACTATTTCTTGGCAACCGTTTTCTTACGAAATCTTTTGGATAAATACAGATTTTTTTTTCTATGTACGAAGAAAAATCTTAATGTTCCAGGCTACTCATGCCCATTAATGGGCCTTCTTTGGAACAGACGCTCCCTGTTTGAACATTTCAGCTTGTAACACGGCTGCCCCTACGAGGCCGAATGTTTGAATCAAAAATGCTCGTTTCCACACGCCTAGCTGGTTGTAAGCTTGCTACTAGCCAGTTGAACCATACTGCTCTTCGATCAGCGATCCAATGATCTTAGCCCAAGAATGATCTTTGTATAATTCCTCTAAACATTGCGCCAACACATTCTGGGGTTTACACGATCTTCACTCGCGTGAACCGTCGTTTCAATCTGTGGCAACCATCGTGCAACAGTAATGAAGAAATGTTAGGTGCATTCATTTTGGTGGGCCGGAACGATGTGGAGTTGCTACAATCGTTTTTGACACGGCAAGAAAACATTTGATACGGTTGCCACAAGATTGCAGCTCATGTGGCCGCTGCCTCATCACAAGTATAATTCCAATCAAACATTGCAAGATCACCGGAAGCCAAAATTCTATGCGACACCGCTAGTTGCCTGACTTTACTGTTCTAAACAAGTAGGCAGCTAGTGTTGGCGTCCTATATCACCTTTAGCTGACGTTACTCTGATTTAACTTTCATAAACATTGCCCCTAAAACCGATACAACCTTAAAATATTTAAATTAGTTTAAGTCTGTATGGCACCTAATTAGTATATGTTGATACCTACATGGACTGGTTTATGGTTCGGGAGTTGTGTCCACGCGCCATCTTTGATTGTGAAGTCACGGCGGCCATCTTGACCTTGACCTTTGACATTGAAATTTACTTTAGACTTTGACCTAAACCTTTTACCTCGATATTTTACCTTTGACTTTAGTGTTTGACCTTGACATTTGACCTTGTCAGCCATATTGAATTTTGACACCACGTCCGCCATCTTGGTTTATTATGTCACAGCCACAATCTTGTGGTCGTGTGCTGGAGGCCGCCATCTTAGATACCAACATATTTGTTTCTGCTGTTTGTTCCTAGAGTCATGCACATATAATCGATGTTCCATTACCTACCAGTGTTGTTATGGCACTAATCGACATATTAAATGCAATTTTTTATACAAAATACATTGGAAGCGAGGTGATTTGAACCATGAGAGCTCGGACGTCTTGGTTGGAAAACATGTGCATTTGACTACAAGGCCACGGAGACATTGACCATATTAAGAATTAAATAATTCATTAAAAATAACACACATATTTGGACTTGTAAATATAAATATTTTTTAAATTTGAAGAAATTATGGCATCACCTGCGAGATGGCTTTACCGCCATCTTTATTTTTAATACTTGTTACTAGTAGCCCTAGTACCATGTACTACACACATTGTCTGTTAGAGGGTGCTGCTGCCACCTTGTTTTCAATACTCGGTACCAGGAGGCGACAGAAGACTACCATATCGAAAGACTACCATAATGGCAGTATTCCGCCTGGCCTCTTCGAAAAAGGCGGAAAAGTACCATTACGGAAATCAACACTCTAGCTGTTTCTCAGGTTAACTTTAAAGCGTACAGATAGCGCTTCAGACGGTGATAGTTGCAATAACAAATCATATACAGATCGCGGACGAGAAGAAAGAAATTATTCAAAAAATGTTATATATGTAGTACTGTATTGTTATTACGACGATTAAAAAAAATACATGTACCTAGTATTTCATTCCGCCAAAATTTCTTATACATTCTACGGAATGAGGAAAACGGCCTTACTTGTAAAATTGTAATGTAACTAGCTTCATAGAATTTACATTTTTGCACACTGGAATAATTGAAGTAATTGTAGATCATTATTTAATGAGTGCAAATCCAACGCAAATATTCAACGATTTTCTTATGTTATGTTTTCTGTGACTGAACACAAAAAACTCAGATGTTAAGGTTTTTACTGTCTAAAATAAATTATTTAAAGTCTACAAAATGTGTTTTTAAGATGCTGAAAGGCGAGGGAAATATTTTTGTGTAGTGTATTTTGTTGGCACAGGGCAAGCAGCACAGGCGCTCTCGGGGAGACATAGGCTCGTACATTTCGAATGTTGATGGGCTTTGCACAGGCTTGCAGTCTTTCAAAAATAAACTCTGCTGAAATTTAAGAATTTTTTATATTAGAAAAAAAATATTACTATGCGTAGCATATTATTCTGCTTCATTAAAACTGTCAGATCTAATTTAAATTCAGTTTTTGTGCCTTACAGCACCTATAAACGAATGATGACATAAAATAACAACAAAAACACAAGATATACACATCAATGCAACAAAACACGAAACAACACAACACACATATAGCTAAGATTTGATAAAGTTCAGTTAACCAATTGGCTACTTTGGTTTTCACAAAAATCTTAAACCGAAACAAAAATGGTGTATACAAAATAAATATGTAGATTATTCAAAAGGAGTTATAATTTTTTACACATTTTATTGTTACTAATGGTTTTAAAAGTGTCACTAATTCTGTAATTGCAAGTTGGAATTCTTAATCCAAACCGAGTCATTATGTCTAAACCAACAAAATTTGTAATCAAATGTTTATAATAAAAAGTGGATCACTGATCGAACGCATAATAATAGAAAATGCAAATAGATTGTATATGAATGCAGCATATTTAAAATAATTTAAATGCGTGAAATTTTTAAATATTAATTTAAGAACTTTTTCTGCTTACTTTCAATTCTTTTCTAATTAAAAACTTTTGATGCAGAGAAAGTTTAAAATTTAATGAGACCTAAAGATCTTCATGTGTTGCTTATAGTAATATCTACATGTTGGTGAAAAAAAGCTTGGCATCCAATATAACTCGAAGGTCTTAAAAGAGGACACCACGTTTAATGTCATTACTTACTATGTGATAATTCTGATTAATTAAATTAGTTTTTTTACTAAAGGTTATACAATAAATGCTATCGTAATTCAGAGACGTTTGTTAACTTGAAAATCAGATCCGGACAGCTGAAATATCTTGTTGAATAGTTTCACAAACATATTTCCCAATTATATTTTTTTCATCAGCATCTATTCTTAAACAATTCCGATTACAGTTGGAATATCATTTATTAAATATTAAAGAGTAGTTGAGATAAACTACTTTTTTTCGGAACATCTAATACCATGAAATTGAATTTTAAAATTTGACTGCAAAGCGTCTATTTGTAAGATAATTAAAACATATATACCACGCATTGCTTGACGAGGCCTAAAATTGACAATTTTTTAGTCATAAGATTATGTTGGAAAGAATCAAAGGCTTTGCTCATGTTTAAATTAATATAATATTTTATTTACAACTAGTAGTATAGTTTGGGGGCTCCTGCGCCTGGGTCCGGGGCGTGGAGCCGGAGCCGGGTCAATGACCGATTGCTCTGACGTCATGGCGGCCATCTTGGATGAGCGTAACGGGACACCGCGTAACGGGACAAGTAGAACTCTAAATTTGCTCAACAATGAGAAGTTCACAAGCTAGCAGAATCTGTTTATGTATTTTTGTATTTTTTACATTTTAAATTTTTTATTATTTATTAAATATTTTTTCCCTAATTTTATGATATCAAAGAAAACGTGTGGTGGTTTTTTCCGTGTGCTCCCGATTATTCTTGTTATTATGTTTGCTCATGAATATTCTTTTCAATATGAGTATGGTTTTCTCCGTGTGCTCCCAATTATTCTTGTTATTACGTTTTCTCCGTGTGCTCCTGATTATTCTTGTTAATAATTTGATGGTTTTCTCCAAGTGCTTCTGGTTATTCCTGGCTAGACATCTAATGATTTTCTCCGAGTGCTGCTGATTATTTGTGTGAAATCAATCTCTGCATGAAGGATATTTACTTAATGAGTCATGTCATTTTATTCAGAGTTACATTTAATTAGTGAATTTCTGCTAATAAATTGACACTTGCAATAATTTAACCAGGTAGAATTATAGAAATAAACAACCATTACTCAGTCAAATAATATGCCATGAGACATCAGCGAAGCATTAACATGTAAGACGAAATTCCTTCTCCTTGGTGTCTAGCGAAGCCCTCCTTCTTTTGCGATCGTTAGTGAGCATCCCGCATCCCACATAAAATAACTAATTAATATTTACCTGCAAGCAACACGTGGCTACATCTGTTGATGACAGCCAGAACTACTTGCATCAATTTGCTTTGCATTAGATAACCTAACTCTCACCACTGAGTGGTGCTATTGTAATCAGTTAGAGTCATGTAGTCTCGTAGCCATGTAGCCTCGTGTCCTGGAAGCTTCGTAGTCCTGTAGCCTCGCAGTCTCGTAACCTTGTGTTCTGGAAGCTTCGTAAACATGATGCATTGGAACCTCGTAGACCTGTAGCTACGTAACAAAGTATCCATGGAATCATTTAACATAATGCTGTTGGAGCAGTGGGAGCAAAAGAGAAAATGCCGACGAAGACAGATGCGATAATTGGAGCCTTTTGAAGCATTTGGAGCTGTGTTAAGCATTTGGAGGCTGTTGGAGCATTTGGAGCCTTTTTTTTGGAGCTGTTGGAGCTGTTGGAGCCATTTGGAGCTGTTGGAGCCTTTTGAAGCATTTGGAGCCTTTTGGAGCTGTTGGAGCCATTTGGAGCATTTGGAGCTGTCAAGCATTTGGGGGCCGTTTGGAGCATTTGGAGCCATTTGGAGCTGTGTTAAGCATTTGGAGGCTGTTGGAGCTGTTGGAGCCATTTGGAGGCCGTTTGGAGCATTTGGAGCCATTTGGAGCTGTTGTAGCCATTTGGAGCTGTTGGAGCTGTTGGAGCCATTTGGAGCATTTGGAGCTGCTGGAGACATTTGGAGCTGTCAAGCATTTGGAGGCCGTTTGGAGCATTTGGAGCCATTTGGAGCTGTGTTAAGCATTTGGAGGCTGTTGGAGCTGTTGGAGCCATTTGGAGGCCGTTTGGAGCATTTGGAGCCATTTGAAGCTGTTGGAGCCATTTGGAGCTGTGTTAAGCATTTGGAGGCTGTTGGAGCTGTTGAAGCCATTTGGAGGCCGTTTGGAGCATTTGGAGCCATTTGGAGCTGTTGGAGCCATTTGGAGCATTTGGAGCTGCTGGAGACATTTGGAGCTGTCAAGCATTTGGAGGCCGTTTGGAGCATTTGGAGCCATTTAGAGCTGTGTTAAGTATTTGGAGGCTGTTGGAGCTGTTGGAGCCATTTGGAGGCCGTTTGGAGCATTTAGAGCCATTTGGAGCTGTGTTAAGCATTTGGAGGCTGTTGGAGCTGTTGGAGCCATTTGGAGGCCGTTTGGAGCAGTTGGAGCTGTTGGAGCTAAGAAGTAGTCAAGTACTCGTGTAGACTTGTAGTCCTGTATTCTCGCAGTCTCGTAAACTTATGTTCTAGAAGCTTTGTAGATCCATGGAACTGAGGAAAGCTGGCTACATAAAATAATGGTTTGTTTTACTTGCATTTGTATAATGTAAAGAAATAAAATAAATAATTTTAATTATAAGAATTTAATGTTTTTATTTCTTGTATTCTGATTTCTAACCAAGACTTAGATCTCGTAACTTGTGCTTCCTTTTTGCCTTTTTTTTTTGTTGATGGAGCTTCCAAATGTGCTGCCTTTTCGTTGTCGGTGCTTCCAAATGTGCTGCCTTTTCGTTGTCGGTGCTTCCAAATGTGCTGCCTTTTCGTTGTCGGTGCTTCCGAATGTGCTGCCTTTTCGTTTTCGGTGCTTCCAAATGTGCTGCCTTTTCGTTGTCGGTGCTTCCAAATGTGTTGCCTTTTCGCTGTCGGTGCTTCCAAATGTACTGCCTTTTCGTTGATGGTCCTTCTATTTTTAATGTTGTTTTGACTCTAGTATTATTGTAGATGGTTCTTGATTTGACTAGCGTATTATTCCATACGGTGCATGTATATAAGCGAGTCCTAGACAGCAGGATGCTCAGTTTGTTACTGATGTCGGCGGTGTAAGGATCGCCTAGTTTGTTTCTTATGGGGCATGAGTCGTGTCAATTAGCTGTTCTTGAGACCTCGATGGCATCTTTACCGACTTTAACGTCGAACTCGATGGAGGATGTACCACCGACTACGGGAACCATGACGTCAGCGCCGACGATGTTGGAGCAGATCCCGTTGGCAACGCCTCTGACAACACTGGAGGAGACTTCGATATGTGCTGTTTTACCATCAGCAATGGATTCTTCAACTAATGAAGAGCGTACATTGCGTCAGTGCAAATACTGTGACGCATCATTTACTATCACCTCAAATGCTCGCAGACATGAAAGAAGCAGTTGTTCTAATAATGTTAAAAGAATACAATTTCAGTGCAATAAGTGCAAAATACTAATTTCACGTCTTGATAGCTTACACCTTCATTATAAAAAATGCTCCGAGAAAGTAAAGTGCGTGTATAATGAACCTGGTTATTGTTTTGACTCATGTGTTGTACCAGCTGATGAGACTATATAAGTGAGACCCTGGTGATATGGACTTCAGTCCATCTCTGGCTGCGGTGATGAACGGATCGGATAGTTAAACTTGTATAACATAATAGACCTGTATCGAGCTATTCTTGAGAACTCGATGGCATCATTACCACTATCTACACCAACCTGGATCGAAGGTCTACCGTCATCAGTGCAGAGCACGATGACAACGAGGTCTACAGCTACACCTGCTCTCTCAGCACAGCAGGAGATTTCGACGCGTGCAACATCTTCCGCAGAGCAGACCTCAACGGCTTCAGAAGTTAACATGTCAGCAGTGTTACAATGGTTGTCAATAGTTCCAGTGGCATTGATGAAGGAAGGAGCATCCAGCGGTGTTCCATCACCCGACTGCACGTACTGTGAGAAGATCAAAAACTTGAAATTACGGGATTATGTAATACACAATTGTAGTAATAACTCTGAACGCATTAAATATCAGTGCAACAGGTGTTTAAGCAAGTTTGTACAATATGGAAGATTAAAACGACACCTCAGGAATTGTGATAGACTGGCTGTACATTCATCGGAATCAAGCTGTATATTTTGTAACAAAAAATTGGCAAATATTCAAAGTGCACAACGACACGAAATATATCACTGTCCTTTTAATGAAGTCGATAATTCGACTTTGTGTGCAAATTGTGGTGTACCAATATGTCGAGCTGATAAACTGAATAGACATTTAAAGTCATGTAAAGGACATAGTCCGTATAGTAAGAAGACTGTTTGAATCGAGAGATCCACGAAACTTTGGTAATTTGTCTGTGTGTTTTTTGTACTTGTGGTAGTGTATAATTTATGTAATAAAAGTTTTTTTAAAAGAACTTGCGGTGTTTTTTATTTTCTCAAACCTGACACTTTAGTGGTACTTTTTTAAAATATTAAAGTTGTTTTGTATCGGCCAGGGATTGAACCAAGGACCTTAGTCGATCTAATTAATCAGTATATAGATTACAAATTTATTTAATGAATTTTGAACTTTTTCTCGAATCTCTAGCATTAAAATTACGCATTTCCAATATGGTGGTCTTGATGTCTGATAGGATGATGGTCGTAGAGGATTTAGAGTCGCTTTACGAATGTTGAACATGGTTTATTGAAATTATAATTTTTTACGTAAAATTAAACATTATTACATAGATCGGGTATCGAACCGAGGACAGGAGCGGATCGAATCAATATGTAAATTAATGAGTGATTTATTTAATGAATTTTGGAACTTTTCCCGAATTCCTAGCTAAATAATTACTTATTTCCAAGATGGCGGCCAAATGACACGATGGCGGGTGTCACAGCAATAATAAATGATTACTGCACTCTAGCGGATACGAATTAAACTAACATGGCATCAGCGCACTCTAGCCGACGATACAATGATGGTGACCTCCAGCGGGTGATTTCAAGATGGCAGCCGTCACGAAAAGTGCAACAGTGGTTTTAAGAATTTTTTTATTATTTAATTAGGTTGATTAATTTTTTTAATGATTTTTAAATTTTTTCCCGAATCTCTAGCATTAAAATTACGGATTTTCAAGATGGCGGACATGACGTCATGCTCACTGGCGATATATATGCTTTGAAAAAAGTGGTGGGAGTCAGTATGCCAGCAGCCACTGTGAGGGTTGGATCGGTCGCCATTTTTTAATTTTTTTGCCTTCGCCGGGTTCGAACCGAGGACTCCGAACTCCGTGTCGAAAATGTACATTTTTTTATAAATAATTTATTAAAAATTTTATTAATTGAATTTTTTATAAATTTTAAAAAAAATTTCGTTAAAATCGGATAATAAATAAAGATTTTAAAGATGGCGACCGTAACGGAAATTGCAACGGTGACGTCATTATCCATGATGACGTCAGAGGCTTATCGGAGGCTGTCGACATGGATGCTTAAGCCTACATATGGACATTTATAGCCGCCGGGATTTTTAAGGACTAAAAATGGAAAATTTTCCCTCTAAACGGGAATTTTTCCCTCGAAAAGAGAAATTTTTTATTTGTGGAATTTTTTGAGTTTTTTTGGCGGAATTTTTTTTCTACAGAAATGGAAATTTTGGCCATTTTTGAGGGTCAAAGGTCAATGTCCTACTTGTCCCGTTACGCTCATCCAAGATGGCCGCCGTGACGTCAGAGCAATCGGTCATTGACCCGGCTCCGGCTCCACGCCCCGGACCCAGGCGCAGGAGCCCCCAAACTATACTACTACAACTGGATTTATACCGGTACACACACACACACATATATATAAATATATAAAAAAAGCGTGTGTTAAAGACGATATCCCTGATTGAAAACTATGTGGTTTTACAGAAATAATATTTTTAGGAATAAAAATCATGTGCCTATAAATATTTTTTCGTCATAAACTGCTAAAATACTACAAAACAAAGTTTTCTAACTAGAATTTAACCAGTAGTATAGGATAGTATTTTCTGCGACTGGCTTCTGGCTGTGGAGCGGGGAGCCGAGTCACATCTCTGACGTCACGTCCATCTCTGACGTCACGGCGGCCATCTTGGATCACCTTGACCTTGACCTTTGACCTTGACCTTGAATTTGATCCTCAAAAATCGCCAAAATCCGCCAAAATTGGGCAAAATTTGCCCAAAATTCCTCAAAATTCGCCAAAATTTCCATTTCTGTGGAAAAAAATTCCGCCAAAAAATCTCAAAAAATTCCACAATTCAAAAATTAGGATTTCGAAAATCCTCTAAAGTCGTTTTGCCCTAGAAAGAACCCAAATTCCTAAAAACGGCTTAAGCATCCTTAACTCAAGCTTTAGTTAAGCCATTTCTAGGAATAAGGATACCATGTCCGCCATCTTGGATTTTGACATAACGGCGGCCATCTTGGACGAGCGTAACGGGACACAGTGTAACGGGACACAGCGTAACGGGACATAACGTAACGGGACACGTAGATCACGTTGGCCATTTTGGATCCGCCATCTTGGATCCACCATCTTGGATGATGTCATTTTGTTTTCTAGAAAATTCCGACATTGTGTTGTCCGCCATTTTGAATGATGACGTCTCCGTTGCAATTATCGTTATGGTCGCCATCTTGAAATTTAGACGCCATCTTGAAAATCCGCAATTTTTATGTTAGAAAATCGGTAAAATTTTTAAAAATCATTAAAAAATTTAAATAATCAAATTAAATAAAAATCTTAAAAACCACTGTTGCAGTTATCGTTACGGACGCCATCTTGGATTATATAAATGTTGCATATTTCGTTACACCCACCATCTTGGTTGAGTACCATGCCATTCTTTCACTTTACGTTACGACCACCATATTGGATCCTATTAATGTTTCAATTATCGTTATGGACGCCATCTTGAAATTTAGACGCCATCTTGTAATTTAGATGCCATCTTGGAAATCCGTAATTTTTATGTTAGAAAATCGGGAAAAATTCAAAAATTCATCAAAAAAATTATCTTTTTAGAATTCTGATTGATTATATCGATTCCCGTCCTTGGTTCGAAACCGATGAGGGCAAAAAATAAAAAAAAAACATCAGATCCTTCCTCCACAGAAGCCACCTACAGACTGACCTACCACCACCAATAACAGGGTATTTACCATCAGCTGGTATGACGTCATGTACGCCATCTTGTCTTTGTCCGCTGGAGGCCGCCATCTTGTTTTCATCTGCTAGAGTGTGCTGACGACATGTTAGTATAATGTTCTGTTCACCATAACTTTGATCTCTTATATTGACATTAAACTTTGTCATTGACATTGAACTTTGACCTTGACCTTGAACTTTGACCTTGACCTTGAACTTTGACCTTGACCTTGAAATTTGACCTTTACCTTGAAATTCGACCTTAACCTTGAAATTTGACCTTGACCTTGAAATTTGACCTTGACCTTGAAATTTGACCTTGACCTTGAAATTTGACCTTGACCTTGAAATTCGACTTTGTCTTTGAAATTTGTCTTTGTCCTTGTCGACCATCATGGATCCGTCATTTTATGTTTAGTACATGCTAGCGGTCATTGCCATCATCATGTTTTCGTCTGCTGGTGGACACCATCTTGTGTGTACTTGTATTATAGAGTACATTTCCATCATGATAGTTTTATTCTAACCTGTTACAGTGCAGTAATCATTTATTATTACCGAGGTGACCGCCATCTTGAAATTTGGCCGCCATCTTGAAATCATGTAATTATTTAGCTAGAAATGCGGGAAAAATACCAAAAGTCTCCGAGGAAATCAATTATTAATTTACATACTGAATCGATGGATCCCTGTCCACGGTTCGATTCTTGACCAGTGACAGTTGTAACTAAATATTAAATAAATTTTAGATTCTGTTTTCCATTACCTTTCGCGGAGTTTATTAATCATTCACTCTACGAAAAACAACTCAAGTCAATATACCTGACCAACGAATTAATACAGTGCCGATTAGCCTATTATGAAAGTCTAATTTTTAAATAATCTGAATAACATATAAGCTGTTCATGTACAAAGCCATACATATAGATCAATTGTCTTCAGTCCATGAGACCGAGTCACGTCATTATCAGACGTATAGGCTAGTCATTTCAGGTCCGCATGAACTTTGTCGTTAGCTGCTTATATACAATTAATCCATCGTGACATTTTTTATACTTACTAAAGGACCAAGAGACCTTGAAAAATATTTTAGTAACACCAAGAGGTTTTTAAACTAGTAAATATTCAATCACTACATTTTGTACTACGCACAATAAAAAAAAAAAAGGAAGCATCGTCATCGAAAAGGCAGCACCATCAATGAAAAGCCAGCACATTTGGAAGCACCGACAACGAAAAGGCAACACCACCAACGAAAAGGCAACACATTTGGAAGCACCGACAACGAAAAGGAAGCACCATCAACGAAAAGGCCGCACCGGCATCGAAAAGGAAGCACATTTGGAAGCACCGACAACGAAAAGGCAGCACCGGCATCGAAAAGGAAGCACATTTGGAAGCACCGACAACGAAAAGGCAGCACCGCCAACTAAAAGACAGCACATTTGGAAGGACCGACAACGAAAAGGCAGCACCGGCATCGAAAAAGGTACCACATTTGGAAGCACTGACAACGAAAAGGCAGCACATTTGGAAGCACCGACAACGAAAAGGCAGCACCGTCAACGAAAAGGCAGCGCATTTGAAAGCAGCGTCAACGAAAAGGCAGCACATTTGAAAGCACCGTCAACGGAGGAATGCATATTCATAGACAATGCAATAAAAATTAGCCATCATATACTTTAAAAAAATACATTAATAAAACAATATACAACAACAAAATAATATATTTTTTTAAAGTATATGATGGCTAATTTTTATTGCATTGTCTATGAATATGCATTCCTGCGTTAACGGTGCTTTCAAATGTGCTGCCTTTTCGTTGACGCTGCTTTCAGATGCGCTGCCTTTTCGTTGACGGTGCTGCCTTTTCGTTGTCGGTGCTTCCAAATGTGCTGCCTTTTCGTTGTCAGTGCTTCCAAATGTGGTACCTTTTTCGATGCCGGTGCTGCCTTTTCGTTGTCGGTGCTTCCAAATGTGCTGTCTTTTCGTTGGCGGTGATGCCTTTTCGTTGTCGGTGCTTCCAAATGTGCTTCCTTTTCGATGCCGGTGCTGCCTTTTCGTTGTCGGTGCTTCCAAATGTGCTTCCTTTTCGATGCCGGTGCGGCCTTTTCGTTGATGGTGCTTCCTTTTCGTTGTCGGTGCTTCCAAATGTGTTGCCTTTTCGTTGGTGGTGTTGCCTTTTCGTTGTCGGTGCTTCCAAATGTGCTGGCTTTTCATTGATGGTGCTGCCTTTTCGATGACGGTGCTTCCTTTTTTTTTTGATTGTGCGTAGTACAAAATGTAGTGATTGAATATTTACTAGTTTAAAAACCTCTTGGTGTTACTAAAATATTTTTCAAGGTCTCTTGGTCCTTTAGTAAGTATAAAAAATGTCACGATGGATTAATTGTATATAAGCAGCTAACGACAAAGTTCATGCGGACCTGAAATGACTAGCCTATACGTCTGATAATGACGTGACTCGGTCTCATGGACTGAAGACAATTGATCTATATGTATGGCTTTGTACATGAACAGCTTATATGTTATTCAGATTATTTAAAAATTAGACTTTCATAATAGGCTAATCGGCACTGTATTAATTCGTTGGTCAGGTATATTGACTTGAGTTGTTTTTCGTAGAGTGAATGATTAATAAACTCCGCGAAAGGTAATGGAAAACAGAATCTAAAATTTATTTAATATTTAGTTACAACTGTCACTGGTCAAGAATCGAACCGTGGACAGGGATCCATCGATTCAGTATGTAAATTAATAATTGATTTCCTCGGAGACTTTTGGTATTTTCCCCGCATTTCTAGCTAAATAATTACATGATTTCAAGATGGCGGCCAAATTTCAAGATGGCGGTCACCTCGGTAATAATAAATGATTACTGCACTGTAACAGGTTAGAATAAAACTATCATGATGGAAATGTACTCTATAATACAAGTACACACAAGATGGTGTCCACCAGCAGACGAAAACATGATGATGGCAATGACCGCTAGCATGTACTAAACATAAAATGACGGATCCATGATGGTCGACAAGGACAAAGACAAATTTCAAAGACAAAGTCGAATTTCAAGGTCAAGGTCAAATTTCAAGGTCAAGGTCAAATTTCAAGGTCAAGGTCAAATTTCAAGGTCAAGGTCAAATTTCAAGGTTAAGGTCAAATTTCAAGGTCAAGGTCAAATTTCAAGGTCAAGGTCAAAGTTCAAGGTCAAGGTCAAAGTTCAAGGTCAAGGTCAAAGTTCAAGGTCAATGACAAAGTTTAATGTCAATATAAGAGATCAAAGTTATGGTGAACAGAACATTATACTAACATGTCGTCAGCACACTCTAGCAGATGAAAACAAGATGGCGGCCTCCAGCTGACAAAGACAAGATGGCATACATGACGTCATACCAGCTGATGGTAAATACCCTGTTATTGGTGGTGGTAGGTCAGTCTGTAGGTGGCTTCTGTGGAGGAAGGATCTGATGTTTTTTTTTATTTTTTGCCCTCATCGGTTTCGAACCAAGGACGGGAATCGATATAATCAATCAGAATTCTAAAAAGATAATTTTTTTTAATGAATTTTTGAATTTTTCCCGATTTTCTAACATAAAAATTACGGATTTCCAAGATGGCATCTAAATTACAAGATGGCGTCTAAATTTCAAGATGGCGTCCATAACGATAATTGAAACATTAATAGGATCCAATATGGTGGTCGTAACGTAAAGTGAAAGAATGGCATGGTACTCAACCAAGATGGTGGGTGTAACGAAATATGCAACATTTATATAATCCAAGATGGCGTCCGTAACGATAACTGCAACATTGGTTTTTAAGATTTTTATTTAATTTGATTATTTAAATTTTTTAATGATTTTTAAAAAATTTCCCGATTTTCTAACATAAAAATTGCGGATTTTCAAGATGGCGTCTAAATTTCAAGATGGCGACCATAACGATAATTGCAACGGAGACGTCATCATTTAAAATGGCGGACAACACAATGTCGGAATTTTCTAGAAAACAAAATGACATCATCCAAGATGGTGGATCCAAGATGGCGGATCCAAAATGGCCGCCGTGATCTACGTGTCCCGTTACGTTATGTCCCGTTACGCTGTGTCCCGTTACACTGTGTCCCGTTACGCTCGTCCAAGATGGCCGCCGTGACGTCAAAATCCAAGATGGCGGACATGGTATCCTTATTCCTAGAAATGGCTTAACTGAAGCTTGAGTTAAGGATGCTTAAGCCATTTTTAGGAATTTGGGTTCTTTCTAGGGCAAAACGACTTTAGAGGATTTTCGAAATCCTAATTTTTGAATTGTGGAATTTTTTGAGATTTTTTGGCGGAATTTTTTTCCACAGAAATGGAAATTTTGGCGAATTTTGAGGAATTTTGGGCAAATTTTGCCCAATTTTGGCGATTTTTGAGGATCAAATTCAAGGTCAAGGTCAAAGGTCAAGGTCATCCAAGATGGCCGCCGTGACGTCAGAGATGGACGTGACGTCAGAGATGTGACTCGGCTCCCCGCTCCACAGCCAGAAGCCAGTCCCAGAAAATACTATCCTATACTACTTTAACCGTCAATAATACTTCAAGAAAATATATACCGATAAATGGTTGAACACACAACCACTCACTGACTGATGCACACTTAATTAAAACATTTTTGTACAAAATCAAATTTTTTAAAAATATTTTAAATGTTTGTTTGAGCTTTATTTATAACATGTTGGAATGATAATGCTACATTTACAAAAAATAATTTTGCAAAACTCCGTTCCCCCGGAGAAACCCCCGGAATGGCCACCGCATGGAGAGCCCAAGAAAAGAAACGGGCTCCCCATTTGGAAGCCACCTGGAAGGTTTTTTTTCTGTTCTACCCACCGTTTCTTTGGTAGCCTGACTTGTTGCAAGGGATTGTATTCATACCAGAAAAATGCCACCATTTTGTCTGGGCAATCCGCCTTGGAGTAGCCGGGGCGCGAACCCGGGTCCTACAAGTCACAAGGCAGGCGCTCTACCCCAGAACCAGAGTGGTAGAGCGGATACTTGCAGTCTTCTTAACACTGACATGATGTCATTCCACGAGTTTACTGTAGTTTCGTGTGTCATTAACACGTGCAGTACGTGCAGTAACCTCGGTAACAATTTTATCTGTTCTTATGTTGTTCGTTCAGCATGAATTATATAATTTCATAACAGTGAAATATAATTTGTATAACTAGTCTGGCAATTTTTTAGTTACTTTCCTGCAAAAAAACTTACAGTCCCGCTGTACAATAATTATATAGAAATAAAGACTAGTAAAAACATATGTAAGAGCTTGCACAGTCGATGGTAAAGTTATTTTGAAATAAATGTTAGATATTAAAAGAGTGTTTATTTAAAATATGCGTGTGATTACAAGCATTAAGTTATTGTATAAACATTTTATTAATTTGGTTTTAAAGCCACAGAAAAGTTAACTATTTTATATTACTTTGGGCTTTCTTTTGTTTTACCGCGCTTAACATGCACAGCTTATCCCTGGATAAACTGTTTGCAAATAACTAAATATTGGAGGTACTGGGGCAACACGAAGCATAAAAGGTAACACTATTTTATAGTGATACAGTTATTTTCATGTAAATGAACAAATTAACAAATAGTTAAGGTTACATGAATATTTCTGTTCCATTTGCAAAGAAAATTTACGGTGCACAACGGCAAACATAATAAATCAACGATGAAACTTAACAGATAAAAATTGAAAAAAACAACGCTTATACAGAGATGCACAGGTGAACCCAGCGATGTGAAGAAACAGTGATGACAGCACAGACAAACACCGTAAGCAACAGTTGAGCGAAATAACAGATATTTTGAAAACTACAACGATGATAGCGCAGACTAGCACAGTATATTATTCCTAAGAGAACAGTTGCGACGTTTCGGGAAAGAGATCTTAAGGCACAAACAGACTGTTGTTTGTCATAACATACAGTTTAATTAGTAATGGCGTTTGTCCGAAACAACATTTTGAATTAATTTACCTATTATTTAAAATGTTGTTTGTCAGTGGAAATTTTATTTAATGAACTATACTGAATTTGTTGATATTCACATAGATACTGACTTTCTTTAAACATACTTGTGTTTTGTTTGTTTTATGTGTATATTTGTTTACACTTCTGTTAAAAAGGCACAGGTATTAGTGCAGAGAAGCTTATTCAAAAGAGGGACCTGTTTCTGTAACAATAAGTGTTAAGAGCGTAGTAAAAACAAAGGGGGAAAGTAGGGTTGCCAGATTTATTTAGACAAAGAATTTTTTTACAAAAATTACGATGGCAGGAATTTCAAAAAGTACTTAAGGATCGTCAACTAACCAAAAAATGTATTTTCAAGCATTATCTTTGTAAAAGAGTTTCCAGAGGAGGAACTGGCTACTGCCCTCCCCTTCCACAAATACTGTCTACACCCATGGTAAATGTGTAAACAAAATCACATGTAGTTACACGCACTAGTACAGGATATACTGAAAAGACGTTAATTAAAATTTAGGAGACCGTAATATTTGATAGTTGTACTTATAATATTATATGTCAATAATTTTTCAAGACATGTGATGATAGCCTACATGGAGTACTATAGTCTGAAACTATGTATTTGTACTGTTATGCAATAATCGTACACTCACGCCTGTAGCATAAGGAATCATTACAAGGCAATCTGATGATGAGAAAAGATACACTATCGAAGTTTATGGACCGAGTCGTAATACACTATATTCGTATTCCAGAGAACATAGGTTCAAATCCTGACTGGTAATTGTCCTATCATTTTGACGTGAAACGTCTAAAAAATCACAGCGAAACATATGGGTACGAGAAAACGTCTGACGAAAAGGTGTGTATCATCTTGCTTTAACATTTTTCTAAATATATAGGCTTCGGTCTGAGACGCACTTAAGTCTTCCTTACCTAGACCTCCCAAATACACTTAGTTTTAATTTAGGTTCGGAAAAAAATTATGTTCAGTGTAGCTCACGACTCAGATGTGATAGCGCGGTGATTCGTGTGATTGTGTATAGAGAACTGACAACACTGGGAAATGCAGATTTTACGTTCACCAAAAAACATTAATTTTGATATTATGCCTTCGGTATCTCATTTATCATATCACAGGACAATGTTAAACAGAATTTTCGTCGTAGGCTACCATTTAATGTCTGTTTTTAATTAAATTTTTTAGTACGTAGTCAATGTCTCGTTTTAATTGTTTTTATTTTAAACCATTACACTAAAAGTGACTCGCTCACATAGAAGTTTAACTTGAAACCAACAGCCGTGAGTCTCGATACAGCCCAACGATTTTTTTATAGAAAATTGGTAGGATGGTTTCTTACTGTAGGTCATGGCTAATTCATTTGACATTGTCGCTCTACTGTGGCGTTGTGTTTTGCCGTCTTTTAATCTGTTTACGGACAGGCAATCATTTCAGAATAAGAAGAAAAATATCGGAAATAGAATTACCCTGGTAAACATAAATAAAAATGATTTCAAGGCTTTAATAAATAAATATTCTGAAATGTTTTCACTTAACCAGCACAGTACAGTATTTCTAAATTATTTCTTAGTCATTGAGGTAGTTATAATATAGGTCTAATTTCACAACTACTTACTCAGTAAAACTTAAACAGCAAACGTAATTCGTTTTCAAGCAACTTATAACAAATATTCTGTATTCGCAGTTCACAGGTTGGAAATGCTGTGATTGTGTTTATCTATTCTTAATTGCCATTGTTTTTTTCTGCACATCTATATGTTAAAATACTCTTCTAATGGTTTTCACAGCACATGCTAAAAACATAATGCTGGAATCACAATACCCTGTAACATCCCCAACATGACAAAAATACCACCACAGCCATTAAGAAGTAAGGTAGTAGTGAAGTCAGCCTACGAAAAGTGAACCCCAACAGCCCATCAGAAACATAATGTGGGTATTATTAATGATGTAGTAACGTAAAATATATATATATTTTTTTGGGAAATCATTAACGCTTAAGTTTATTTTATTGTTCTTTTGATAGACATTACATAAAATAAACTCAATTGAATTACCACCTCAGTAGTATAGATGACTATACACCTGATGGTGATAGCTGTCGTGGCATTTGAAACATATGATATAAACTAGCTAAACCCGTCCACGCTTCGCTGTGGATCAGTATTAAATGAAATGGATAGGAAATTAAATTAAGTATTGTAATAAAATTTAATTGAAAAAACAAAATAGTTAAAAAAATTAAGTTATCATTATAACCATAAATAAAATTTCATTAAATGTATTGATTATCAATAACTTAACAAATCAAATTTAAAAAAATATGTTTAATAAACTTTAGAAAATAATGAACGGATGTTTTTAAATTTAACTAAGAATCTAGTAATTACTATTAAATGGCGATGTAATTAATATTTTAGTTATTACTTGATAAGTTGAATTATTTAAAATTATGGTGATAAATTACATCGGTATATAGTAGAGTATATTAGAATTATATACGTTTAAACGAAAAAAACCAATTACATAAAAACTCACCAAAACTTCAAGAATATGAAGATAACTTCTTATTGATTGAGTTCACTACGTTTGATTTCACTCACATTAAATATCAATAAAGTCACTTCTGAATTGAGTAACAATTAACTTAATTATCATCAACCACACATTAAATAACATTCTACTTAAATAAAAAAATCACCAAAACGAAGAAAATTATAAGAACAATTACAGATTAATAATTAATCTCACTTAATTAAGCTCACTTTAATCAGGTCTACTTGATTTAATTAAATAAAACTGATCAGTTTTTTTGAAAATATTTATCCTGACAGCTGACTGGTTATATTTTTATTTTGACACAATAAAAGAAAGTATCAAAATGAATGTCATTTGTTTTTAGGATAGCTTCAATTCTATGAACATAATCAAGTTATATAATACAAATTAAAATAAAATCTTATTTAAATTATTTACAAATAAATAACCTATTTCAATTTAATAACTGAAATAAAAATTAATATATTTACAAATTACAAAATTAACTAATTTAAATAAAAATAAAATTTCATGTTAAATAAAATAACCAAATATAAACCAACTAATAAAAATTAATTGGCCACTATTTTATAAATAATTGAATTTAGAGCAATCAATAATAAATGGAGACAATACATTATGACCTCTATAAATTAAATTAAATACTATTTATTAAATTAATTCTAATTAATTGGGAAAATATATTCTTTTTCTTCTGATTTTAATCTTTCGAACTGTATATTTACAAATTCAGAGGTTAAATAATAGTCAAAGAACGTAATAAATCGAAAATCGAGAATTGAAAAGGAGAGAAAATAAATGTCATCGTCATCTACGTGCGAAAACTGAACTCCAAGTTCAATTGTTGTATTCTCAGCAATGAAAAGCTATGAATAAGGAAAAAATATTAGATAAGATATAACTTTTCATTTATAATGTAGTGACAATTATAAAAATTAATACTTGGTTAGCTAAAATCTTAATTTTTTTCAAATACTGAAGACGCTGATTGAAATCAAATGCTGATGAGTTTATTGACAAACAAAGAATTGTGGTTATGTTTTTTACAACGCTTATTCAATTTCTATAACAAAATAATATTTCTGTCAACATCAGCAATCTAAATTGAACCAGTATAGAATCCTACATATTAATTATATTATTCATTATAGCCCAAACTGTAATTAATATTTTTTTTACTTTCATTATAACGCCCCCGCAATCCCCTTCGTGTATGGAATTTCGTAAAATTCGTTTTCAATTGAACTCAAGATGACAAAAATAATAATTACGCCAAATTTAAAACCTGTAGGAGCTATTGATTTAAAGTTAATTTTTTGAACGCCCTCCCACGGCCCTTTGTGGATGGAGTTTCATAAAATTCGTTATTGGTAAATTTCAACATGCCAAAAAGAATATTCTGGCCAACTTTTATACCTATAAGAGATAAAGTTTGAAAATGTGGATTTTTTTAAATTAACGCCCCCGAAACCCCCTTTGCGGGTGGAATTTCGTAAAATCCGTTCTTAGCTGACATCTACTCGGCTAAAGGAATGTTCCTACCAAATTTCAAGTCTCTAGGCCTTATGGTTCCAGAGATATCGTGATGAGTCAGTACATAGGCGGAAATCTCTTATATATAATGAAAATTATTAGTAATTATGTATTTATCAATAATTAATAAACTTTATTTGGCGTGTTTTTTTACCGGGACTACCGGTTGACCCTAAATGATGCTCTAACCGCGCGCTCTGCGCCCTCTATCTCGAAAACGATTCAACGTATAAAAATGTTTTGAAACAAATGTTGTAGGGAGTTTAATTTTATACAATATTGATAATAAATACAAATAGTGAAAAACCCATAGGAAACGAGATATTTGCAAACAATGTGCAAATATTCGATTTTTGTGACCTTTGACCTTAGATTTTAATAGTCGCGTACACCCTACCATATGCAGGTTTTGAGACAACTTTTAGGATTTCAAAATACAAGTTTATAGCTGGGTATCTCAAATTCCGAGGTGAAATTACTAAGATGACTGGACTATTACGAGCAGGGAATCAATACGAGACAGCTATTCAACGAAATAAATATGTTACTCGATATTACTATTCCTACCATGGAGGCTGTATTTGGCTAACCTTGTAATTAGTAGAGTGCCAAATACAAGCACTCCGAGCTACGAGGCCTTCTTCGTCACTAACTTGAACTACCTTTCAAACAAGTCATGATCTATGTAAGATATAAAGGCCGAGTGTATCAGAACCATGAGGCAAGGTCGTGTACAATGTTAGTCATATAGACCAAGCGTTTCAGAACCACGAGGCCTTCTTCGGTGATACCTGTTATATATTTCTAATAAATATGAGATATTTCAAACAGGCCAGACAATACTCTCTGAACAGTCAGACCTACAGTATGGATATAATCTATTACAAGCAACTAGATCAAATATCTAAGCATGTTATACGCTCACTATAGGACGAAGAAACCCTTAAAAAATGTTTTACACTTAATACAAGACGTTTTTAATCATTAAATATTCAGTACTGACTACAGGCATCACTACACATATTCAACAAAAAGGAAACACATTGGAATTCACATTCAAAAAAAGAACGCACAATACGAAGCACATTCGAAAAAGACCAACAATAGAAAGCACATTATAAAAATAATGCACAATCGGAAGCACACACGGTGAAAAGGACACACATTCAACAAAAATGAAGCACATTGGGACATGAATTGTACAAAAAGGAAGCTCATTGAGACACACATTCAACGACAAAGAACCACATTGGGCACAAAGTCTAAAATAAGACACACAATTGAAAGCGTAATAAAAAATAACGTATAATCGGAAGTAAATTCAATGAAAAGGACGAACATTTATCTCGATTGGATACTACCGCTAGGACATTTTCGCTAGAATACGAAATAACACGATAGAACCAAGTTACTATAAATGCTCCAACTACATTTGGCTTATATTAAAATTGGCTTAAACTACATTTGACTCCATCTGATTTCAATTGCATTTTACTCGAACTTGCCCTGACAGCTGGAATGGCATTATTGTTACTCTCCATTTTGTTTCTCATTGGAAACGATTTTAACATATTTAAGTTAGAAGTTGAATTACGAGAACTCTGTCTAAGTTAGAAATCAGATTTCGTAAAATAACACAATAATTTTTGAAATACAAGATAAAATTAATTTTTCACTTTCGTACACAAAAATGTACAACAGGTATCGTTTGTAGCCAGATTCCCTCAGTTCTATGTGTAAGAAGACTATTTCGTTGATATACGAATAGTTTCCTGCATTAAGCGAAGCAATTTTAAGTCTTAACCTGTCGCATTATACGTTAGGATCTTCCCATGATGTGTAATTAATCTCTACAGCTGCTGTCATCTTCCTGGCATGTATGTAATTAATATTTTTTTAGATCTTTGAAGTCTTCTGTTTTATCGCTGGCCTCAAAGTCACTATCGCCATCATTATGCTATCAGTATCATCATCGTAGTTGTCAGCACATTCATATATTTTAGTTACTGTAAGAATTCGAAATAATTGACATCGAAGCTTCTTCATCGTCTAAGAGCATCTTTTCTAAATGTCAATTTTTCCAAAGTTCGAAGGATCTACTTGAAATCAGCTTGAATGTGTTCTGACTTTTCACAGTTATGATATTTACATTGCCTCATTCTTCTTTAAAACTTCAGTGTCCTTCAATTCAAGTTCTTTATCGAGATCAAGACGGGTATGGACTTAATCACGTTCAAAACAAGAAATAATATTTTTTTTTCATGCGGCATGTTGCTCTTTTTAATATTATCTCCACCGTTGTCTTATATCTTGTCTATCTTAGTGAGCTTGGCTTTACAAATTTTGCCATGTCTTTTTACGCTCTCGCTTTGTGTAAACGCCCTGCTACACCGAACAAAACTTATTATTTTGTATAGTAGGTTTCTAATACAGTCATTCTTCTCATGTTGTCTGAAATTCGCTCTTAATACGAATTCCTTGCTGCAGAAATTACACGTGTTTCCTTTCCATAATACTGCATGCATCGAACCAGAATCCATATTTGCTTATGCAACTAATGCCAGATGCATGCTCGAAGTTTTAAATTGAAACCAACACTTAAATAGTAATTTAAATATTTCATCAGTGCCAGTTAATTTTTCCATTTTCAAAGATTCATGACCAAGTAGTTCGGATTCTTGCCAACAGATGTTGCCACATGTTGTGTTGAGGTAAAAATTATTTATATTTTATGTTGGTTGTGGAATGCTATCTTGTGGTCGCAAGAAAAGGAGGGCTTCGCTAGACCTTAAGGGGAAGGAGAATCATCTTGCATGGTAGTATTACAGAGCTGTTTTAAGGCATAGTAATAAAATGAGTAATTAATTTTTTATTTTGACTCTTTTGGTTCGAATTCCGCCAGATTAAAATATTTTAATTTTAATTTGCTAACAGGAACTCACCAATTAAACGAAAGTCTGAACAAAATTTGCATGTCTCATATCTTAAAAAAAAAAATTATGAAGCGATTGTTTTCTCAGCATAACCAGAAGTACACAGAAAAACCCAACAGTAGTCTTGCCAGGAATAACCAGGAACACAAGGAGAAAACCAACCAAATAGTACCGAAATAAACAGAAGCACACGAAGAAATCCAACCATATAGTGCTAGGAATAACCAGGAGCACACGGATAAAATCAACTGAAGTCATACTAAATCCAGCTGAGTGAAAACATTTATAAGTATGCTCGCATATTTTATTTATATATATGCTAACCATATCTATATACATTTTATGAATATTTGTATCATATATTTGTATCCTAAGCATATTATTAAATATATTATGCTATTAAATATATTATTCATCGACACAAAAATGTTAATTTTTGGTTTAAAGCCTTTATTTAGTTAAATACGGTGAAAAGTATTAAAATATGCTTAAATTCCTAAACCACCAGCCTCCAGTAAGACGCTGATGCAATCTTGGCTGCCATCTTCAAACTATGCAAATCTTAACCAAAAATCTCGGAAAAAAAATTCCAAAAATCACTAATAAATCACCTATTAATTTACTTATTGATTCGCTTGATTTCAGTTCTCGGTTAAATCCTTCTCTAGAAATGTATACGCCAATGTGTGTCATGTTTTTCTCTATTTTTTTATTCCAATTATTCCTTTTGTGGTAAACAATGTGCAATTTTATTTAAATGAATTGTGTACCTAAATTATATGTATCTATCCCTTTTAATTTTATTTCTAGGGTCTAAGAGTAAGTTACATAGGATCGTTATTTTGCAGGTTATGGGCTGAAGTTTTCCATGTGAGTGCCAGCGGGACGGGCACTGTGAAATGGCAGCAGGTCTCAGAGGACTTGGTGCCAGTGAACATCACGTGCATCCAGGACTCGCCCGAGTGCGTGTTCCACATAACTGCGTACAACAGTCAAGTTGACAAGATACTGGACGTGCGGCTGGTGCAGCCTGGTGAGTACACGCATATCTTAAGGCACTCCTACTTTCACTCAGTCGCGTCTGACTGACCTGCCTAACCGTGTTGTCCGACAATACTCTCTGGTACGGTATCTGTAGCAGTGGGCCAAACTCACTTGTCCAATGCGTATGGTTCACATAATAATACAAGAAGTATGTAAATGTTCCTACTGGACCAGGGTTTAGGGTGTAGTGTCGAAGTCCGTCATCTTTGATTGTGATGTCATGACGGCCATCTTGTATGACCTTTACCATGACATTTGACCTTGAAATTGACATACAAAATATACCAACAATGACTCAAAATTTAACAAAATTTACCAAATTTCAGCAAAAGTTACAATTTTAGGGAAAACCTTACACCAAAAAATCTCAAAAATCGGAATAATAAAATTTCTTTATTTCAAGGGAATAGTTCTCGTTTTGAGGAAAACATTTCCATTTTTAGTCCTCAAAAATGTCAACGCCTTAAAAGGGGCATAAGAGTCCTAAAGCCAGCATAAGCTGCCAAGGTCATGACCATGTCAATTAGGATGCATTGACTGCCATTTAAAATTGTGATGTAACCGTGACAATTTATTATCGTTACAACCGCCATCTTGAAAATCCAAACTTTTGTGCTAGAAAACTGAGAAAATATTTAAAATTCATAAAACATTATTTAAAATTTAAATTAAAAACAAACCGCCATCTTGGGCTATGAAATCACTGTCACCATCACGAAAATCCGTAACTATCAGCAAAATTGGGAAAAATCAATCAATTTTTAATGAAATAATATTTTAAAAAATGCACTTACACCATGGTGTTCTTGGTTAAAAACAGGTATGACGAAAAATAAAAATGGTGAACGATCCTTCCTCCACGGAAGTCACCGGTAGGCAGACCTCCCACCACTAATGTCAAGGTATATATTCGCCATTTAGTATGTCATCACATCAATCATCTGGTTTTTGTCTACTGGAGGTCGCCATCTTTTTTTTTTTCGTTTGCTAGAGGATGCTGCCGCCATGTAAGTTTAATTTTTATCAGCTAAAGTGCAGTAATAATTTATTTCCAATATGACCACTATATTGGCCGCCATTTTGAAAATCTGTATTTATTAAGCTAGACATTCGGAATTCGGGGAAAATTACAAACTTTATAAAAAAAATCACTTGTTAAAATAATTGTTGATTCGATCGATTCAAGTAATTGGTTTAATAATCGAACGATGCAAGCAATTTAATTTTATGTAAAAATATTAATTTCAATAAATATGGTGGAAAGTTCTAAAAGAGCCATAAATTCCGCATTTATCATCCTCCAGTAAGCAGACGATGACATATATAACACCATCTTGGAATTTCGTAATTATTTAGCTAGAAATCAGAAATATTTCCAAAATCATCAAAAAACATTAATCATTAAATTTATGATTGACTCGATTGATTCCCGTCCTTGGTTCGATTTTAGTTCAGTGATAAGAGTAACTAAAGTTCGAAATAAATTTTAAATTCTGTTTCCCATTACATTTTGTGGAGTTTATTAATCATTATCACTACAAAAAAAACGACTCTATACTAGATAACTGCCTGACGAAATAAATACGTTGTTGCTGTGCCTACAATAGACGTATATTTTTTCGATACTTAGAATACCTTCAAACCAGGGCTTGTTCAATGTTAGGCCTATAGGCCGCGTGTCTTTGGACTACGAGACCAAGTCATTTACAATGTTCGGCTATAGACCAGATGTCTCCGAACCACGAAGCCAATCGACCTGAATATAGATATACAATCCAGAACAAACAGTAGGATACGAACCACCGCAAGATGCGGTAGGATAAACAGCCTCCAAATGTCATTGGTACCACAGTCATTGGCACCAACAGTATTTGGCTCCAAAAGTCATTGACTCCATCAGTAATTGCCTTCTACTGTCTATGGCTCCAACTGTCTTTGGTTCCAACAACTCCAAGTGCTCCAATGATTCAATTGCTTCAAGTACTGCAAAGCTATAAATGCTCCAATTGACCAAAAGCTCAAACTGTTCTAACTGCTCCAATTCCTCCAATCGCTCTAAGCCCTCAAACTGCTCCAACTACATCTGACTCCAACTGATTTCAGTTGCATTTCTTTATTGAACTTGGCCTGATTACTGGTATGACTTATTATTACTCTCCATTTTTCAGTGTTTGTCGATGATTTTTACAATTCTAAGTTAGAAGTTGGATTACGAAAACTCGGCATTAGTTAGAAATCATATTTCCAGAAATAAAACAATCACTTTTAAAAAAAACAAAATATTATGAATTTTTCTTCTTTTTTATACACATGCAAGTAATTCAGGTCATTATTCTATGTATCCGGCTTCCCTTTTTTGTTTGAATATGAAGGATGCTCTTTGATGTCACGAATAGTTTCCTACACAAAGTGAAGCATGTAGAAGTCCTAACCTGTCGATCAATATGTTAGGATCTTCCCATGATGTGAAATCAATCTCTCCTACTAACATCTTCCTCACGTGTTATAATAAATATTATTAAGATCTTTGTAGTCTTCCCAGTCATCGACCCAGTGATCATCATAAGCTTGATCAGAATAATTTATTTTAATGTTTCGTTTCAAACATTTTGGTTACAATTCTAACATCACAGTCTTCGATCTTGTGAGCTTTAGGTAGGTCGTCACAGTCTTCGTAAGTGTCAGCCTCAGATGTATCATCATAGTCTTCGATCATGTCAGCTTCAGATTTTTCATCGCAAACTTCGATCGTGTAAGCTTCAGGTCGTTCTCCGTTGTTCACAATTCCAGGGAGGCGACTAGAGTTTGGTGGCTGATAAATGATAAATTTACGCCTCTTTTAGGACTTTTCACCGTATTTATTGAAATTAATATTTTTCCATAATCATGGACTAGAATATTTTGAATCAATCATTATTTTAACAAGTGATTTTTTTGATGAAGTTTGGAATTTTCCCCGAATTAAAATTTCTAGTTTAATAAATACAGATTTTTAAGATGGCAGCCAAAATGGCAGTCATCTTGGAAACAAATTATTTCTGCACTTTAGCGGGTAAAAATTAAACTAACATGGCGGCAGCATCCTCTAGCAGACGAAAACAAGATGGTGGCCTCCAGCAGATGAAAACAAGATGGTTGATGTGATGATGACATGCTAACTGGCGATATATATACCTTGACATTAGATGTGGGAGGTCAGTCTGCCGGTGGCTTCCATGGAGGAAGGATCGGTTACCATTGTTATTTTAGCCCTCACCATTTTCGAACCATGATGTAAGTGTTTTTAATTATTGCTTTAATAATTTTATTATTTTTTATATATTTTTTTAATTTTCCCCAAATTTGTCTGATAATAATTACGGATTTTCAAGATGGTGTCTATTACATTGTAATTAAATATAGCGGAAATTCTTTAATTTAAATTTTTATTTTATATGTTTTTATTAATTTATATTTTTCCCGATTTTCTAGCATAAAATATGCGGATTTTCAAGCTAGCGGCCGTAACGATAATTGCAACGGTTACATTATAATTTAAAATGGTGGCCACGACATTCTAAATGACGATCTCGGAGGCTTATGGCGGCTTGCTTTTAGGACTCTTAAGTAGCTTTTGGGAAATTTCAAGCCAGTGATATTTTTGAGGACTAAAAACGGCAAAATTTACCTCAAAACGGGAATTTTCCAATTTTTTTAGATTGTTTTTTTTTCTTAAAAAAAAAAAAAAACTGGAAATTTGGTTGAATTTGTGGTAAATTTTGAGTAATTTTGAGTAATATTTTTAAAATTCTTTGACAAATTTTTAAGGTCAAGGTCAAAGGTTAAGGTCATACAAGATGGCCGCCGTGAAGTCACAATCCAAGATGGGGGACACCGACACCACACCCTAAACCAGTAGGAACATTTACATTCTACTAATACATAGAGGACAGCACGCTAAATTAACTTAGATATCTAACTTGGCTTTCCTCGGGTTCTTTATACGAACTAGAACCAATTGGAAAAAATCTTGTAATAGAATATCGATGCTCTACTTAAATATTTAACTAAGAATTTGATAATATAAATTAGGGCAAATGTTTTTTTTAATGCCTACACACTGTTACAATTTTTATTTCCATGTTCGATTAAGTACTTCGTTTTGCGTTTCAAATCACTTACCTACCAAAAATAATTGTGCCCACAATGAAATTAAAAAAAAATGATATTATAACGTTTTTTCGGAAATAATTAAAACGCGCGATTTTATAGTTTGTTCAAACTCATCAGGCATCTCACTGGTGATAGTTGTTCATGACGTCAGATGCAAATGTTGCTGTCTGATCTCGTAATTTCAAAACCGCCAGCTCTGTTTGGACAGATACGCTCCATGTGACTGCACTATTAACACCTGACCAAATAGGTCACGTGAACCATTCAAAAGCCATATCCCTAAATGCACCATCGATCAGACACATCCGACAGAAGCGACTGCAAAAATGTGGCAAGGACTTATCTGTTCACGGCTTGCACATCGTTGACAGCTAGGAGATTAAGGCTCTGTAACACACGCCGAATTGGTTGTTTCATTGTATTGTCATTAACATTAATTAATTTTGTTTGTACATTTATGCCAATAGTTTTTTGTATCTGTTGTTTGGTCATAATTTCCTCAGCAAATATTTCCTAAACTTTTATTTCAGCTGTAAAAGATCACGCATGTAATTATAGTTACGAACAATTACGTGACATTTTATCGCTATTAGATAATATAAGGCAAATACTCGCTGATAAAATTGGAGATACACGAGCTCCATCGTGATAAATTTGTAGGCTAATGAAAGGCTCCAAATCATAGGGATGACAAGGAAATGAAATAACTTGCATGGCTTTAAATAATTTCACAATTGCTCATTAATTAATATAATAGAATTTAAATATAGATGATAGTTCATAAATGGTAACATAAATTATTAGTTATTTATTATATTATTTTAAAGAAAAGTAAAGGAAGATGTATATATTTAATGCTAGCATGAACTATGACCATGCAATATTTGTTATTCAGTTCTGAATTAAACTTTCGTTTGCAGTTTTTGTCATAACAAGTTTGTTTTTTAGATATAAATCAGAAATGAATAAATCTCTCTCCCCCCCCCCCCCCCTAAAATTCTCAGAAGCCTGAGCTTTTATGAAAAAATTTTTTTTTAGATTTATTACCCATTTATATATACTAAAAATAAAACGTTTTACGACATAGGCTACTAACAAACTGTTAATTAAGATTTTATAATAAACTATTTTATGCTTTCAATTAATGCCAGTATTGGAATGTAATTTAGCTTTTAATATTGTTACAACCCAAAATAAAATAACACTGATTTAATTAACCATTAACTAAAGTCATAATATTTATTTAGTTTAAAAAATCGAAAAAAAAACACAATTTTATCAGCAAAATAGTTTTGGAATCTGTCACCTTATAAAAACCGTGTTCCAGTACTTCCACGAATGCGCGAACTCGCTGTGCCACGTGCGATAGCAAGTAACTTGACATATAAAAGGAATAAAAATATAAAAGGAAATATCGTATCCAACATAAAAATTCCTTTTTACGTCAAGTTACTTGCTATTGCACGTAACAAGTAATCCTTTGCCATGCTTTTTTTTTTGTCGCCATGTAACCGCATCGGTTTTCTTGCATTCTACGATACTGGCATACTTATCCACTAAAGATATAAGTAACTCCGTTTCCGAAAGAAGAAAATTTCCGGATCGTGGCCGCTTATTTTCGTCCATATTGATGTTTGTTTACAATTTTCTCTAACCAAACCTTAAACACTGGCCAAATGTAACAAACGAAGGTGGCACGACAGCCAATCGCGATCCGATACGTCATCGCCTGGTTGCCATATTTCCCTTAACCATTGTTTAGTTAAACACTCGTTAAAAGTACGTTGGGAAACAGTCAAATGATAATCAGTACTTTAATGTCCTGTTTAAATTAATCGTTCGATTAGATAACCGAGAATTTAAACAGACTTTGTGAAACCGGCCCTAAGTATAGGCTTAACCGTCCATTAAATCAGACCAAACAAAATGGAACACCAAGACGTAAGCAATCTGTGCAAAATGAAACAGTCGGGTATTTGGTAAATGGAGGGATTTTCTGTATCAAGCTGTAGTCATTGCTAAGAAAACCAATATACAGGATGTATCAATAAGAATCATCCGATTTGGCACGTCTATATTTCTGAAAGTAATAAACATATACAATTAATTTTTTTTTTGCTGAAAGAGAAACTCAAAAAGTTTTTTATAGGTGTGCGTGAACAACGTACTGTTGGAAAGAGAAAACTCTCGAGTTTTACATGGTTCCCGCTAGGTAGCAGCGCTCACTTCAGTTCTAGTAAACATGGCGTCTGGACAACAGAAAGCGTTTTGTGTTCTACGTTTTGCGCATTGCAAGTCAGTAATAACAGTTCAACGTGACTTTCGTACTAGGTATGGCGTTGATCCTCCTACAGCACAGAGCATTAGACGATGGCATGAGCAATTCCGAGAAACAGGTTGTTTGTGTAAAGGCAAATCGCCGGGCCGTCCCCGAGTGCCCGACGCAGACGTGGAGCGCATCCGCCATTGTTTCACACGCAGTCCGAAGAAATCCGTTCGCCGTGCAGCTCGACAACTCAACATGCCCTCGATGTCCGTGTGGCGTGTGTTGCGTCGACGTTTACACATGAAACCTTACAAAATTCAGCTACTGCAAACTCTTCGTGGAGGTGACAAAGAACGACGTGTGGAGTTTTGTAAGTTCGTTCTTGATAAGATGGAGGATGATGACAGTTTTGTTCCACGCTTAGTGTTCAGTGACGAGGCAACATTCCATTTAAATGGAAAGGTGAACCGCCATAACGTGAGAATATGGGGTACAGAACAACCACATGAAGTTGTACATCATGAGAGGGACTCTCCAAAATTTAATGTGTTTCGTGCGGTTTCACGGAAAAAGGTGTACGGTCCATTTTTTTTTCTGAGAACACTTTCACAGGAATAACATATCTCGATATGCTTGAGAACTATCTTTTCCCGCAGTTGGAGACTGATTCGAACGACTTCATTTACCAACAGGATGGGGCACCGCCACACTGGCATCTGGAAGTGCGGGAATTTTTAAATCAAAGGATTTCTGGAAGATGGATGGGTCGCACTGGACCAAATGATGCAGCCTTACATTACTGGCCGCCAAGTTCACCGGACCTGACTGATGTGATTTTTTCTTGTGGGGATTTATAAAAGACTCTGTTTATGTGCCTCCGTTACCAACTACAATGAGACATCGCATAACAACAGCCGTGGAAGCAGTAACGCAAGACATGCTCGCTGCAGTGTGGGACCAATTTGAATACTGCCTTGACATATTCCGTGCATCTAAAGGGGGGCATATGGAACACCTTTAAAAAAAAAAAAAACTTTTTGAGTTTCTCTTTCAGCAAAAAAAAAAAAATTGTATATGTTTATTAGTTTCAGAAATATAGACGTGCCAAATCGGATGATTCTTATTGATACTCTCTGTATTTTTTCACGTTTCAGAAGGGGAACGACAACCAACATAAGCAGCTCTCTGCTGACACTTCCGGACGACCTCTGCTTAGCCAATAAACACGCGCGCAACGCAGCAGCAGATAATTCCATGCACGGTTTTGCTTTTGCCGACAGTCGCTGGCTTCTTTTATTCTTCTCCTACAGCCAATTACGAGCGATTATAACCTCTTGTGTTGGACAACTTAAACGGTGCAATAAAAATGCAATAAGACGCCATAGTTCGAAAGAATTCTGAAGGGAACTGTACTTCCGCGGGAGACGGCTTCACACGATGATGTAACCTACTATGAGCTACTTTTACAAGCTTTGTGCTCGAGTTATTCAAGCTAATTGTGTGATTTTGCGAGGGGAAATATAATGACGCATAGATACGCAAAATGAAAGTTTTAAGCGCACTCCGAAGTCTTAAACGAGGAACTAAACAAAAAAAAATGTGTGCGTTGAGTCCACGCTCGACAAAAGTACTTCTTGCTTATTGTATGGATAGAGATACATTATAAATATTTTTTTTCATAGAACAAGAGATTTTAATTGATAATAGTATGGATGCGGGTATGATCTCGAATTAAATAACTCTTTTCCACACGTATAAATAAATTGTAGATTCTTTAACTAAAAAAAAATTGTACTAAATTTTTTCTCGTACATTAAAATAAACTTGCGCAAAGACCAATTAAATTTTATTCTAAGTAATTCTTTAACTTGAAGCTTACAGATAATTAGGTAGTTTTTTTTATGCAGCTTAACTAATCTGGCATGTGAGAGTTACAAAATGGCATATAAATAGGACCTAGCTCAATGCTACTTTGTTGAGACACAGCCACCCACAGCTACACTCCGATCGAGAAATATTCACGCCTCTTAAATGGACTTAAAATATTTACACGCTCGTGTGCTCGTAACTATATATGTGGCTTAGTTAATCAAATAATAATTCGTGACAAATAATTACCCATGTCTAACTTAAGCTTTATACCAGCAAAATTATTTAGTTGCACAGCTAAATCAATACGTAGGCTACATAGAACTGTTTAACAATACTGATTTCCACAAGTAATTAAAATTATAATACATACATGAAAGAACAATATTTTCTTGCGAATGTGGCCCGTGACGCGGTGCACAACAATAAGCTCAAACCCCGCTGTGTTTCCCTCTGCCCAAATACTCCAGTAAGTCGGAGTTTCGTCAGGCCTTTGAATATATATACTGTATAGAAGTCGCGAGTGGATAGGATTTACTCTACGTTTTTCAGAAGCGTATGATGAGCAGCTTGGGAACTTCACCGCTGCAGTGCGCTGCCGTAACGCCCTGTATCGTCTTAGTTGTTATTTACACGTTAGAGCGCAGCGCTGTCGACCGCTGTCATTCCCCGCACCCCTCATCCATCATTCACTGCAGCTCAACGTCGTTCAACGGGAGGGGGAAGGGGTGTTTGAAGAGTTCGACACTTGTCCGCTAGGGACCACCACAAGTTGATGCCCTAGAGATGGTGGCGATTGCGGCGGTGAATTAACCAACTACCTCAAAACCGTATTAGAAATTTTAACCTGGGCTGGCGACTTCTATACAGTATATATATTCAAAGGTCAGGTGCAGGTGGGTCCCTAACGCCGCGACAGCATTGTATTGTTAAACCTGAGCCTCAAGCCGCCACGCGCAGCCAGCTCAAGGCTGCTCCAGCGATTACCGACCGCGCCAACAGCCCCGGAGTGGGGACAGCTCGAAACGCCACCAGCAAAAGAAAACCGCCCTTATGCAATTGCGTGAGTGAGCGACTGGGCAAGTGCGCAAGGGCACGAGTGCGCTAGTGAGCAAGATGGCAAGAACGCAATTGTGCAAATGTGCAAGTGCGTGACTGAGCAAGTGCGCAACATAGCAAGATAACAAGAGTTCAAGTATGCAAGCGTGCAAGTGTGCACGTGTGCAGCATCATTTCTACTTTTCGCTGCCGTCTTCTCTACCGGTTTCCCCTCCACATACCTAGTTATTTATCCTCATGTATTCGAAAATTTCGTAACGCTCGAAAATTCCTCCCCCTTCACTCAGCAAAGATGTTTCACTTTAAAAAACAAACATGACATCTGGCAAATGAACACAGTACCCAGATGCTCTACAGTCACCCTCTTCATCAGCTACCAGTTTGACATAACCACTTCCTGTGTGCCTACTGATGACATCGGCCAGCTATTTATCTAGAAGAAATCACCAACCCTCAGTTATTACGGCCCCTGCTGAAAGAACCCATGTTTTCAGTATGCTGTGAGATCTTCTCTACCATCATGCCGAATTATTATCTATCATGTCTGGGTCAAGCATCTACCATACAACCTAGCTCACCTGAACGCTTTTCAAATTATTTTAACGTGTTTTCCATCAGTTAGGAATAAACTATTTGTCCTAACACGTCTTCATTTGGAACTGTGCCATCGTAGTTTTTATGGGTGAAGCAAAAATGAGTTTAAAAAGTTTAACAACTTGATTGTCTCTTTTTGTAACTTTAACGTTTTAAATAATTTCATAATTATGTTTTTTATCTGTTTATAATGGTATGATATACTTTCTAATTCGAACTAAGAAAATGTACGCAAAATCCTGTGGCAGTGCACCTCCAGAATATGTAAAATGTATACACAAATATATACACATATACACATATACACATGTATATATAGGGTGTCCGTGAAAGACCTCACGTTTTTTTTGGATCAGATAAAGAATAAATTTTTGAGACAGGAAGCCTTTGCTGATTTTTTATCTGACCCATAGGTAATTAGTAATTAATTAAAATAGTTAACCAATGATGAGCGCGCTCTAAGAGAAAGAAGAAGAGTTACAATGATCAAATAAAGTTTTCAATATTTTTAGCAGGAAGTTAAAATATGATTTGTTTAAGTATTAAATAATACGCACACTCATTTACTCACACACACACGCACACACACACATGCTCGCTTACTGCTGCTTGCCCTCTTATACTCTTGGCGCGCCGTGAGATACAGTAAGCGCTTCTCTCTCCCGGTAAGCACAGTCCCCCCACTCTTCTTCTTCCTCTTAGAGCGCGCTCATCATTGGTTAACTATTTTAATTAATTACTAATTACCTATGGGTCGGATCAAAAATCGGCAGACATCCTGTCTCAGAAATTTATTCTCTATCTGATCCAAAAAAAAAAGTGCGGTCTTTCACTGACACCCTGTATAATGTCAACGGTCGCTCAAAGAGATCAAAACAGCACCTTGTAAATCAGCATATAGGGTGAACTGAGTGAGGGATAGCAAGTTGTCAAACAGTACAATCGAACATGGTTTCAGTACAGTTTGTGATTAAATACGTGGATTCAGAACATTTTTAGGTATCATACCAAATAACACAATGGCTAAACGAAGGATAAGATTTTTTTCCAACTACGCATTTGCAGTTCATCACAAACACAGCTTCAAATAGTGCATGAATAGGAAATATAAATGGTTTCAGTTTTTATCTGAACTTTGAGTTTATTCAACAGCGAGGCCATTAAAGAGGTATTTGGTAGTTTGCATATATACGATACATGCCAAACATAAGCGAAAAGAAGTACGAAATAAAGTGACGTGAACAGAAATGGACAAATGAATAAATAGGCATAACCCCTAGACGACATTGAGGTCTTTAGAGGCGACAATGTAAGATGAGCTGAGAATATTCATTGACGGGATGAATAGGTGGGGAAAACCACGTTACACCGTAAAACTCACCTACTCACAGCAACACCCGAGAAGTTTCCCACTTGCTGCAAATCCGTGTTTGACCCTACCTTAATTGAAGGCGAGTCGCCTGACTTTACTTTATGAATGTTACAGGCTCGTTGGTGTTTCTTTCCTTACCAGCTAACCAACCATCAGTTTCATGACTTATTTTTGATAATGTTGACATACAATTTTCATTTGACAATTAACTTACTGTGTGACAAGAGTTGTAAGTTTTTTTACTAATTACATATTCACACCATGTCTCACACAAGTCTCGAACACAGAAACCTTCCACCGTAAGCTGACTATGCAACGAGGTCGGCTACTAACCACAGTGGTCCACTTAAACAAGAAATAAATACCATGCGTTGTCGTAACCGAGATCGGTAAACTTATAAAAAAATAATTCAGGTGTTACACATTGAGGGATAAGGATGGGGACTGAAATAAGCCATATGGGTTCAACTGTTTTTATGCAATAACAATTTTCTATCTTTAAGTGTTCAAAAATTTGCCTTCGTTAAGACAGAGATAACATTAAAGAGATTTATAGACTTAAAAATAGTGCGTATTGACAGTATCATTACAGTCGTAGTAATTTCAAAAAAAACTAAATAAATACTAAACACCAATGTATTCACAAAGGGAACAATCTGTGTCATCCTGTTACTGTTAAATTTAGAAATTTTGTTGCATGCATTAACGAAGCCAAATTTGTCAAACTATATACATTTTATATGGCCTTAACTATGATGAAACCAATATGGCATTTTTCGATGCCTCACCCTCCTCTTAATGTCCAATGTATTTTCTTAGCCGAATACCTATTTATCCTCTCGGTGTAACAGTTCGCATGCGGACATACTAATCAGAAGTATGAACGATCTGTCTGCAAACTTTTAATAGGTGAATTTAATATTCAACAATTTGGCGAGTGATGCGTGAAAGGACCACAGATACTTTCAGATTTTATCAGGAATCACAGAAAACGGATTTTTTGTACATTTTCAATGAAATTTTCTTTAATGAGTTAGGTAAAATTCCCTTTTCTTGGCATTAAAAAACACACAAGTGTTACACTTACTTTTTTTTAGGAAAGATCATTACAATTTTTTACAGTGTTGAGTAGTATATAATAGGACATCCGGGGACAGGCTTCAAGTTGTGGAGCGTGGAGTCGGTCAGTCACGGCAGCCATCTTGGATGACCATGACCTTGAACTGTAAATTTGACTTTGACCCCGGCGGCCATCTTGTATCCGCCATATTTAGTTTTCTAGAATTTTCCGCCATCTAGGAATAAAACGCCCACTTCCTAATGTTGTGATTTTCGTTACGGCCGCCATCTCGAAAATATGTAATTATCATTCAAAAATTTGGAAAACTTTTTAAAAAGTATAAAAATATTTATTAAATAAATATTTATAATATTATTTGAAAACAATAATGCATTGAAAATCCAAAATTATTATCAGTAAAATTCGGTAAAAATTTTAAAATCTATAGAAAGATATATTTATAAAGTTTTAATTAAATATTATTTAAAAAATATATCCTTACACATATCATTATGGTCACCACCTTGGATTCTAGGAGAGATTGCATGTTTCTGTACGCCCCCCCCCCCCCCCCCCTATCAAGGATGTGTATGAAGTCATCGTTGCACATTTAGTTATGTCTGCCATCATGGATCCTAGATCGTTGTAATTAATGTTACAGCCACCATACTGAAAATCCACAAGTTTTATGCTAGAAAATTATGAAAATTTTAAAAATTCATAAAAAAATTTAAAAAAATTAAAAAAAAAACACTCCGACATCTCGTTATATGATGTCACGACAGTCATCGTGAAAATCCATTATTATTATCAGATTTTAATGGGAAAAGATTTTAAATTAAAAAAGTTAAATAAGTTATAAATAATAATAATTTAAATAATACACTTACATAATGGAGTCCTTGGTACGAACCTGGTAAGGGCAAAATGACAGATCATTTCTCCACAGAAGCCACCGACAGACTGACCTCCCACCATTAACTCCACGGTGAATATATATATATATATATCTTTATATATATATTTCTTGTGTGCGTGTGTATGTCACTGAACTCCTCCTAGACGGCTGGACCGATTATGATGAAATTTTGTGTGTGAGTTCACGGGGATTCGAGGATGGTTTAGATTCACAATTGGATATTTTATCTCGATTCTGAGTTAAGAAAAACTAAAAAAAACACGCTTTAAAAGCAAAAATTGCAACGCATTATTAGAAGCCATTAAGTTTTGCTATTGTAAGGAACTAAGTAGAGTAAGAAAAAAATAAAGATCCTGACAGTTTATAGCGTCGCCATATTTGTTTCAATTTTCAATACCCTTTTTGTATATTACAATTTAAATTGCAGAAAAAAAAATCATGTTTCATAGCCACACAAATAGTGTCGATGGTTTAGATTCACAATTGGATATTTTATCTCGATTCTGAGTTAATAAAAACTAAAAAAACACGCTTTAAAAGCAAAAATTGCAACGCATTATTAGAAGCCATTAAGTTTTGCTATTGTAAGGAACTAAGTAGAGAGTAAGAAAAAAATAAAGATCCTGACAGTTTATAGTGTCGCCATATTTGTTTCAATTTTCAATACCCTTTTTGTATATTACAATTTAAATTGCAGAAAAAAATCATGTTTCATTGCCACACAAATAGTGAGTGTGTGTCATTTCTCTATGTCCACGAGGTCTCGCTGCGTCAATTTTCTCCTTGGAGCGAACCCGTCCGTTTAGTTAAATAAACAGCTTTTATCGTTGAATGATTTCATGATTTATTTAATGAAAATATGCTCTCATAAAAAAATAGTTAGATAGACATTCAATAGGTGTCTTTCTCTCACTCTCTGAAATGTATGTAGCTTGCTCGCGGGTCAGTAATGCAGACAATCTTTACATTCTAGCTCGAGACGGAAAAAACAGTAAATGTGGTTTACAAAGACATTTTATGAAGTGTCTTCCCGTTATTACATTTGAAAGTAGAAACTTATTTACTCAAAATTTAGGTAGTAACATATTTTTATTGCAAAGACTGAAATAGAGGTGAGAAAAATTATCATTTGTGAACATAAGAAAACTACTACAACTGTATCAACTGTTATGTTATAATGTTTAAATTTCTAAATGGTGCAAGATAGTACAAAATTCCATGCGGAAAAAGTCGTGGGCAGCAGATACGTATAGTTATAGGTGTGGGGCTATGCATGCTGATTTTTCATATACTGCATGGATGCGAACATGTAAGAATAATCTATCTATCTTACTATAATAAAACAGTACTTTTTCTGTCTGTCTGTTTGTACGCGATTTTGATGAAATTTTGTGTGTGAGTTCACGGGGATTCGAGGATGGTTTAGATTCACAATTGGATATTTTATCTCGATTCTGAGTTAAGAAAAACTAAAAATACACGCTTTAAAAGCAAAAAAACTAAGCATTGTTGATAATTAGCCTCCATGGCAACGGGCTTTTGCATTGTTGTTGCCTTCTGCGTAACCATGGGAAAGGTTTTTGGTAACGGCAGTGGCGTGCCCAAGAGGAGGGGTATGTATAATGAGAAGATACAAAATGTCCAGCGTAGAAATACTTACCGCCATATCCATATCTCACAAAAAGTACATTTGGGCAGGACAATGTCTGTCGGGTCCGCTAGAAAGATATATAGAGAGATAGAGATATAAATAGAAAGATAGAGAGAGTTATAGAGATATACATAGAGAGATAGAGAATTAGAGAGATAAAGAGAGATGCTTAGTATACGTTTAAAAAATTACAAAAAAAAAATTGATTGAGGCATTGCAACGCATGCCGGGCATTATCTAGTATATATATATATATATATATATATATATATATATATATATATATATATATATATAAGTTGGTCCTTATTTTTTAAAGTTCTAATTTCAAATCGCCGACCGCCCAATTTTTTTCCTTTTGTTAAAAGATAAAAAACGAGCCCTCACTCATTAGTATCAGAGGTCGGGAACCCGTGCCGCATTGAGCCTGAAGTTGGGAGGACGAAGCGCTTCTCGGCGCGAGCCGCGACACGCGCGGGCGTGTCCGTGCAAGCCTCGACATGTTCGAGCCTAGGTCCTCCCGCACTTCTCAGATCTATTTCTCAGTTTGTCTCGAGCTGTTGTGCGTGTTACAAGTCCCCGCTATGAAGCAAGTATATGTGTTCCAATTTGATAAGTGCCAATAAAAACGTTTATTTAGTGGGTTCAGTGTCTCACCAAATTCGTGGTGGCAAGCTACCTCAAACAAGCAAGTACTTTCAGTTTTATTTTATAACTAGCTGCCCGACCCGGCTTCGCACGGCTATACTAATGAAAAAAAATTAAGCAACATCTCCCATTTACAGTAATGGTAAATAAAACAAAATTCAGTGAAAATTTATTACAATGCTGTATAATGTACCGGAGAGAAAATGAATAGCACCGATGGTTTCCCGACTCGTGCACGCAACGTACAACTGATGTACCCGTACTTCGCTACGGCAGTCTACAGGCAGATCACTCTTGCGCCGCTCATTATACATGCCCCTCCTTGTGGGTACGCCACTGCCGCGCGATGCCCGTTGCCCGTTGCCATGGAGATGCAGAAGGCATGAACAATGCAAAATCCTGTTCTCATGCAGACAAAGTACCCACTGTTGCCTGGTTTTAACCACCCATGGGATCTAATTTTCGGAAAATGTCATCCTGCGTAGCATATATATACTTGAAAAAAAGGGCAATTTTCGATATTTAAAGTACCCGCAAAATTTCAACGATGATGAGGACTGCACTAACAATGGAATAATCGTTGCCATAGAGACGAATGAAGCATCAACAAAGCAACTGCCGTTGCCATGGTGATTTCCTACCAAAAACTGGAAATTTTGATATATTACGCCCCCGAAACTCCCCTTGGGATAGGATTTCCGCAGAATCCGTTCTTAGTGAGCGTCTACATCACAAAATGAGTAACTATGCTAAATTTCAAGTCAATCGGAGGTATAGTTTTATAGATCTCGTGATGAGTGAGTCAGTGAGTGGTATTTCGCTTAATAAACTTCTAGCGCCTGCGGCATTGTCAACACACACTTCGTACGTGTACTGCATGTTGTATCTAACCCCCTCCAACGCATTTGATTCTAAATTGGACTTTTAGTAAGGATCCCTAATGTTATTGATAATATAATATAGCCTATAGCCTTCCTCGATAAATGTACTATCCAACACTGAAAGAATTTTTCAAATCGGACCAGTGGTTCCTGAGAAAAGCGCGTTCAAACAAACAAACAAACAAACAAACAAACAAACTCTTCAGCTTTATAATATTAGTATAGATTTACGGGAAGTGAAGTTGTCTCTTGCTGAAAGTGCTAATTTAGTGATAAGGGAGTGTTTAATTTTTTGGGAGAAAGCAAGGATCCCTACGAGATCACTGCTACATTGCCAGGAAAAACTCATTAAATTACATTCTCATTGGCGTAACCTACAAAGGAGTTCTCATCGGTCATCGAAAACGCAGCTTGAGTGTGACAATGAATTCATATTAGATTTAAATAATTATTATTTGATACCCGCATGCAAATGCTTTATAGTGAATTAAAATAGAAGATAAAATATTTTTGCAGCTCCAAAGAGAACCTGGACGGAAAGGGTGTCTTGCCGGGATTGACATGAAGACGACAAAACGGGAGGGACTATCAATCGAGAGAGCCATTAAATTTGATGAAATGAAGGCCAGAGAACAGGCACACCGCGAGCGTAATATTAAATTTCACTTTAACGCAGAAAGTAGTTCTTAAGAGTCTGATTCATCCGACATACCTTCATCTAGTTTGTCCCTACCTTGTCCCACCCAAATAACGGGACCCGCTGAAGAAAACTCCAATGAACCGGATAAAGTAATGCGCGGTCGGAAATGCATTTTCACACCGAAGTTAATGGCATCCTTGTATCGTTGCCAAATAAGTCAACGGATTTCAGTATTCATTTAAGAAGCAGCAGTTGAAGCACTAGGCCTTAACATAACAGATATAGCTCTCAATAGAACTTCTCTACAAAGATATAGAGAAAGGTTTAGGAAAAATAACTATCTGAAAATTAAACTATTATTTCAAGAGGATATGCATAAGTTTGTAACTATGCATTGGGACGGTAGTCTACTTCCAGCATTGAATGTGCGAGATCCAAAGCAAGAAAGGCTGTCAGATATAGCTTCCTATGATGGTAACAAAGAAAAATTGTTGGGGGTACCAAAATTAGAAAATTGTTCAGGAAGAGAGCAGGCCTCAGCTGTTTGGACTGTTCTGGGAGACTGGGGATTGCAAGAAAAAGTTCAAATGTTGTGCTCCGACACTACTGCGTCTAATACAGGACGTTTCAGTGGCGCTGTAACGTATTTAGAGCAATATGCCGAAAGAGAGCTAATATACTTCCCCTGTAGACATCACATGTACGAGCTAGTTTGCGGAGTGTCTTCGAACAGGAGTTTTCAAAGGCTTCGTGCAGTCCAGATATAATTTATTTCAAAAAAATTAGAGAACAATGGAATACATTAGATCACGAAAATTATATCACGGGGAAAACTTACCTAAAATAAATATTGGATAAACAAGAACATGCGAACATCACAAATTATTTGTATTATGCGCTGCAAAACCCAAATTTAAAACATGATTACCGTGAACTGACTGAATATTGCATAGTTTTTATTGGATAGGATCCGAAACAGAACTACAAAATTTAACCTCCAGGAGCTCTCCATCATATCGGTGGATGGCGAAACATTTGTATTCTTTAAAATGTTTATTTTTTTCAGTCATCAGTTAGCCTTGAATGTGTCTGAAGTTACCAGTTTAAGAAATATATGTGTGTTCTTAGTGAAACTTTATGTAAAAGCCTGGCTGGAGTGTTCGTTTGCTGTACAGGCGCCATTGAATGACTTACTATTTATAAAACAAGTGAAAAAATATGAAACCATAAATAAAGGTATTTAGTCTACTGCAGTGACGAAATTTTGCAGTCACTTATGGTATTTATCAGAAAATTAGGCTATTTTAGCACTTTTTGATAAAAATGTTGCTGTATCATCAAAAATAAAATTTGGTTGAAAACTTAAAACGGGAAAATCTCAACACGGAAAGAAAGTATTCAGTTTCTCCAAGCGATACTTTTCACCTTACAGGTAAGATCATTTCTGTATTTATTTTTGCTTATGAAATTTATGAAAATATTGTAAACATAACAGAAACCTGTCATTATTAATAATGCTTGGCTCAAAAACCATTTTTTTGGCATATACATAAAATATTATTATTATAGAGTATAATAAAAAATGATTACGGATTTTTTTCTTTTTGTTTCAGATAAAAATATTAAAGACTTCATTTCTCAAAAAAGTTTAAATTTCCTGAAAAAATTAGAAATCAACACTAACTTTTTGAATCATAGCCCAGACTTTCGGGGCGCAGACGATGACTATTTAGAGAGTCAAAAAACAATTAAGTTTAGTAATTTAAAAGTAGTAAATGAAACGGCAGAGAGGGGCGTGAAATTAATACAAGATTTTAACGGACTGTTCACAGCTAATGAAGAAAAAGACAATTCCTTATTCACAGTGTTGAAGACCACAGGAAGCAATTCCCTGATTGCAAAAAAAAACTTCATTAAAACGAAAATTTGTTTAAGTTGGAATTATTATTATACTAAGCACCTAAATGTTCATTTAAAAAATTGTATTTTGAAAATAAAATGATATCTATTAGCATCTTTAATTTATTTGCATGTTTTAATTTGTTACCCTTTTTTTCCCATATTCAAGGCCGATGTTGCACGGGCTAAATTAAAATTTACTAAAGGAATTTTGTATATTGTTATTTAACGGAAAAGGAGAAAAAATAAGGGGTGGGGAACCTAGAATTACGAAGTTATTTATTCCCCCCCCCCTCCCCTTCATAAAGGCTGTGTCGAAGATGATAGGAAGAAATTCCTGGAATGCAAGAAAAAAATTCATGAAGACTTAAATTTGTTTAAGTATGAATTAAGACTTTTTTTATAAACATTACAAATTTTTATTTATTTTACTAAAAAAATATTCATTGAAAAATAATAAAAAAATATAACAGCATGGTATTTAATTTATTGGCGATTTTAATTTTTAACCCTACATTGCCATAGTCAATGGCGATGCGGCACGATTAACGTTAAAATGTTCAAAAGATCTTTTGTATATCGTCATTTTAAAGGGAAAGGGGAAAAAAATGAGGTGTGGGCAACCCGAAATTACGAAGTTTTTTTTCACTCCTATAAATAAGGACCACCCTAATTTTTTATATATATATATATATATATATATATATATATATATATATATATATATATATATATACATACAGATAGTATGATGTCAAATTCGCCATCGGGTTTTCGTCTGCAGGAGGTTAACATCTTGTTTTGTCTGCTAGAAGGTGCTACTGTCATGTTACCGTGTTTTATCGCATAATCGTCGATCATTTTACACTCAAATCGAGTTTGAAAAGTAGGGGTGCGAAAAAAATTTTTTTTTGTTAGGTAGAGTTATTCATAAAAACAAAACCATTCATGGAACGTACGTTTATTTAAAAAGTGAAGTATAAAAAAAACACACCAAACAATTTAAATTAATAAGTCATGCAATAAAAACCTTTCTTCAATTTAAAATAGAAAAACAAAATCTGTACCCGAATGCGAGCCTGAACGAACGCGTTACTATCGTCGTAGTAGGTACCTACACACCACGAAAGAGTGCGGGCCATCAAATGTAGTTAACTCGGCACTCGACAGATAGTGCGCGTTGCAGGCACTCGGCGAGATATCAGTATCGATATTCGACTACGTGTGCGCGCTCTATACAGTAATCAACATAACCAAACATGAATGATGCCAACTAGCGCTGGCTAAATTTTTGTATGCGGTACACAGCAGCGACGCAAACGAACCGTTAAAGGTTATAACGTTTGAAAACGTCTTTAAAAGAAAATTTACACATCAGACAACGTCTAAAAAAAGCTTAACTAAAAAAAGCTTAAATTAATCATCTACCAGCCTCTATTAAGCAGATGATAACATTTTGACCACCATCTTCAAAATTCAAAATAACAATTGTAGAAAATTGGGTAAATTCTAAAAATCAGCAAAAAATCTACAATTAATTTATACTGATTGATTTTATTGGTTCCTGCCCTTGGTTTGATACTTGATCGATGCAAAACATTAATGAAATGACTGCATACTTTTATGAATAAATTTGAATAATTTTTATTGAATTATCACTATTTTGTATAGCTACAAAGGAGTGAAATGAAATCTACAGTTTAATTGATAAATTTACTTTTATTTGCACTCATTAATTCAAATATGTTTATTACTTTAACGAACAGATAATTTTAACTATAACTTTTATACAAAGAAGGAGTGAAATGAAATCTACAATTTAATTGATAAATTTACTTTTATTTGCACTCATTAAATCAAATATGTTTATTACTATAACGAACAGATTATTTTTACTATAACGTTTATACATGTTAGCTATTTAACTTCTTCCAATCTGTGTTATTCTGTTAAGGATAGGACGATGATAGGAAAAGCAGGAAACGAATGGGAGTGTTTAAAGTTTAATGTGCCTCGAAAAAGTCAAATAGATGGTTGTTCCAATCGAGTGGAAGAGAGATAGATGCGGCGCAAGCGTACAATGAGCGTAACGGGACAAAGCGTAACGGGACAATGTGCGTAACGGGACAATGAGTCATCCTTTTTCGTGCGTGCAGCCGGCGTTCATCGATTAATAGACGTTGTCACGTCAATATGGTGTAAAGTCCTAAAAGCAGTTTATTTTCCTAGACAACCAGCCAGTACTGTGCCCGGCAGATAACTTGGCGACTGAGCTCCCTAGTACTGTCTGGGGGGGAGGGGAGGGCGAAGAGAAAGCGATACCCTATTGTCAAGGTCAGCGGCCAGGTTTATACTAGCAGCACAGAAAACATTCGGCGCGTGACTTCCTACACTACGTAAATCTGTATCCACGCCCGTGGGGACCCCAGGGCGGTAAAGCCTTTTGGCTAAGAGCGCTGGGTTACCAAACCAAAAGTGAGAAATCCTATGAATTGTACTTGTACTACGTAAGTGTAACATTGTGTAAATTGCAGTGGTTGTGGTCGAATATTTGTACTCATCTGTCAGGAAAAGTGACAAACTATTATCTAAACCTGCAACATTTTACTTTGTCCCATCAAATATACTTTCGGTGTCTGCTAATTATTATGCTAACCAAAATTAATTGAAATGTTGTTAACTCAGTAACTAGCGAAAACCAGACACGATATATTTTGGAAAACTAGGTAACATAGTATGTAAAATAAATTTAAAACTATGATTCTCAATTCATTGTGTTCTCAAAGTTATTTTTAAAAAAAGTCTTACAAGAAAAAGCAAACGACCAAATCATTACGCAATTGTAGCTCTCCGCGCGAAAGCTATCTCACAGTTGATGACGCAGGAGCCAGTCTAGCCCTTATCGTTCTCCGGTTTCCGTACCTAAAACGTGCCATTTAGCGCTGGATTTACATTTAAGTAAACATGGAGCTTGTTATGTTATATTTGCTGCTTTAACTTAATGTCAGTCGTTTAGGAAACACCTGACTACCAACGTTAATGGCATTTAAAAAATGCTTGTTTATGTGTAGCTTTATATTTTAATGCACCTTTAATCGATTATTTATTATAAATGTAAATACAATTTCCATTGTACGTCCACTTTAGAATGCATATTATAACCTTCAAAACCTCATATATATTATATGATTTGTTTAATGTAAGTGTGAAGTTCTCTTTCCGTGATAATTGATTGTATTAGGTGACGAAAAACCAAATTAAGTTAAAATTAATTACTATTAATACTATTCGATTGTCAGCATTCATAGTGTACAAACAATGCAGAACATATAACTTACAATGTTAAACTTTCCATTTAAGCCACTTTTGCGCATTTTTGGAGTAATAGCAACTTATACCATAGAATTAATGGTTTTTTATTATTTCCCGCTCTCCGCTATGTATCACTTTACCGCAGCTGCCACCTTCGCCTTTCATTTTCGGGTATACACCGAAGGGCGATATTTTCCTAACAGCCACTACACGGCTCTCGGCTACGTGTCGCCTGCTTACTCCCTCTTCTTTCTCCGGTCCCGCTGTGCCCGCATCACCGCACTGAGAGACGCCAAGATAACTGCCGGCCACAGTAGTCAGTCGATGAGGACATACTGAAAACCATCTTGAAATTCTATAATAATTAACCTATATATTTGAGATGAATTCCAAATATCATCAAAATATCACTTATTAATTTACTTATTTATTCGATTGATATCCTTCCTCGGTTCGATCCTTGGTCAATGCAAAAAATAATAATTTAATTAAATAAAACACCAACTAAGCGGCATTTAGGACTTTACGCTATATTTTAATAAATGAGAATATTTTTAACCTTAAATTACCTTTTTGCATCTATCAAGTATCAAACCAAGAACAAGAACCTATCGAATCAATCAGTAAATTAATTGTAGATTTTTGATGACGTTTAAAATTTTTCCCGTTTTCTAACATTAATTATTTTGAATTTTCATAGTGGTGGTCAATACGTTATAATATTTTTACTGGAGGCAGGTCGATGAGTAACTTAAGTTTATTTGTGGTCTTTCGCTATTTTTATTGAAGTTATTATTTTTTTGTATTTTAAAGTATCGAACAAAAACAGGAATCGATCAAATCAATCAGTATATTAATTGGAGATTTTTTAATGTGTTATGGAATTTTTCCTGAATTTCTAGCTAAATAATTACGAACTTCTAAGATTGCATCCAAATTTCAATGTCGCAGGCACTACAGTAATAATTAATAATTACTTTACTCTAGCAGGTATAAATTAAACTAACATGACAGTAGCAACTTCTAGCAGACGAAAACAAGATGGCGAATGTGACATCATACTAGCTGGTGATTTATATTCAACTTGGCATTAGTGGTGGGAGGTAATTCTGTCGGTGGCTTCTGTGGAGGAAGGATCTGTGATAATTTTGGTCCCTCTTACCAGGTTCGTAATAAGAACTCCATGTTTTACATGCATTATTAAAAATAATATTTATTAAAATTTAATTTAAATTTTAAATCTTTTCCCATCAAAATCTGATAATATTTATGGATTTTCAAGATGGCTGTCGTGAAATCATAAAACAAGATGTCGAAGTGTTTTTATTTAATTTTTATTATTTTATTCAATTAAAAAATATTCACAATTTTCTAGCATAAAAATTATGGATTTTCAAGATCGCGGCTGTAACGAACAAGATGACGACATGATAACTAAATGTGCAACGATGACGACATACCTATCCAATATGGCGGGCTTGACGAAATGTGCATTGTTTTCTAGAATCCATGATGGTGACCGTAATGAAATGTGCAATAGTGTTTTGTAAAAATCATTATATTAAAATTTTATTAATTAAATTTTTTATTTATTTTAATTTTTTACCCAATTTTTTATAATAATTATGTTTTTTCAAGATTGTGACCGTAACGAAATTAACAAAGGTTAAATTAATTTTATTAATTTTTTTTATAAATTTTAAATATTTTCAAATTTTTTTGGATAATAATTAATTATGGATTTTCTCTATATGGCGGCAGTAACGAATATTGTTAAGCTGTTAAAAATAATATTTTATTAATTAATTTTTTTTCCAAAGTTTTTGGATAACAATTATGGATTTATATTTGGCAGCCGTAACGAAAATTGCTACACTAAGGAGTGGGGAATCCGATTCATAGATGGTGTAAAGTTCTAGAAAACAAAATGGTCTATTCAAAAAGGCAGACAGATCTAGAAAACAAAATGGTGGATCTAATTTGGCTTCCGGAGTCAAGGTCATAGTCAAGGTCAAGATCATACAAGATGGCCACCGTGACGTCAGGGTGGTCGGTCATTGACTGGCTCCACGCTCCACAGTCTTAAGCCTGTCTCCGTATGCCCTGTTATATACTGTTGGTAAAGTACAGAAAAAGTGCAATAAGGATCAATTAAAATTGCTTGAATAAAGTAACTAATTACAGTTAAAACATACTTTCCCAAATAATGTAAATAGGCAGTAAATGTTAAATTACTATATTTTTAAATTCCAAATTTTTAATGTTTTCAAAAGTTTTTTTATACTTTTTACTGAATAGTACAACATGTTACTCTTTCAGTGCTTGGCCATGTTACATGGTTATTTGACCAAGCGGTTGATCAAGAGTTAATAAGTAACTTTAACAATTGTGTTTAAAGCTTAAAGCTGGTGATATATCAATATATATTATTACTTAAACCGCTCACAAGCGCTTGCGAAATAAAACTGCGCGGGCTGTTTTCGTATACAACACTAGTTACAAATAAAAATATTTGTTTTGATTTGGCAGCATACGTACTTAAAGTCGCGTCGACCTAAAAGTAATGACGGTCTTGAAGGGGTATGCCCCATTTTGTTGGAAGAAAAAAAATTGTTTATCTGTGTAATATTCGATGTAGTTTAAAGGTACGAAGTTAGTATGAATCTACTAAATTTCTCCCATCGACAATTTACTCTTTTAATCCAGATATGAACCACAACACAATTGCCGCGTCGCATGCTGAGCAAAAAAGCAAAAAAAAAAAAATGTATTTGTTTTAACATGCATAGACAGTGCCACTTTAAATAATTTACGATTCTCAATACTACCCTTATAAAGAAAATTATGAGTAATAACGGCACTAGAAAATAAGTTACAAGAAAATTAAGTAAGTAAAAATTACCTACAATTATGTAGATAGTATGATTTATCGCAAAAATATTTTGTGTAAAAATAGTTATAAAACACAGTCAATTCTTCGTACTTTAATGGCCGGACCAAATATTTTTAATATATAATTAATTTCAGAGTAATCAGGTACGTTCTGTTATGCCACTGCCTTGCTTTCGGTGGTATGTTCAAGAGCTTTATAAGATTTTTCCGCCTGCATTTTTAAACAAAATATATCGAATCATAAAATACAGTCAAATTTTCCCACGATAAATCACTATCCTTAAAAATATGTAAACTAAAACGTACCCTGGGATCAGCAGGGGAAGGGGGGAGGGGGAGTCCCCTTTTCTTATTTGGGAAAATTAAAACAAGTAGCAAGAAACAATAGTTGGAGAACATTTTTAACTATTCCTCAAAAAATTATCTTAACATTTTTAAAGGCTATTGTTCTTCCATTTGTTATTGTGCATTATTTAATTGCACAATGGACCATCCTTCCCAATAAAAAGATAGAATTGCAAAAAATTACCCCTGCCCCTTCAGTTAAATTCCCAAAACTGCTTCCCCCCTCTTTTTGATTTTAACTGGGACAACCATGCCCTGTAAGGGCCCAAAAACTAATGTTTCATGGTAAAGTTCAGGGGCATACCATGGAAATTAAGTCACTTTGGAGGGCACACATATTAGTGCTTCGTGTTTGAGTTCAGAGGTATGTAATAAAGGTCCAGTGCTTGGGGCCTATGCATGAGTGCTTCGTGGATAATCTCAAGGATAAGTTATGAAAGTCCAGTACCTAGAGCTTTAGGGTAAGTTATGGAATCCCAGTACTTGGAAGGGTCCATCTGTGAGTACATTGTGGTTAAGGCTTCCAGTATACTATTGCAGCTAGGCACTCGTCTATGCCAGGACAGTGTTACTTCCACCATCAGTTGAGAAGCTTTGGCATGTGGGACGATCATGATTAGTAACCGCCAACTTGTCTGCAAGTCAATAAATGCCCGCGTGGGACATGGATGTGCGATTTTCCCCCCACTTCCTGAAGAGAATAAGCCACTGGTCAGTGAGTGTAACACCGGCCAATGTGGACGGCTCGAAGTATGGTGAAGAGATGAGGTGCTTACCACTTTCAAGACAATACAAAATGTTAGCGCGGTTTGTACCCTTAATACGAGGTGACTTGTATAGGGCATTTATAGTATTGTAGAAACGTGTCTAGGAAGTTGTGAACTGTCTAGAAAACATGTCTCTGCGGTTCTAATGTGGGTCGTGACCATGGGTTTGGGAATTACGGAACTGTGAGTTTACATTTACTTAAATCGTGTCTTTGTGAAGTTTGCAACAACTATAGGTATGCATATGGGTATATCCCAACTACCAAAGCTAACCAATTAATTAAGTTACGAAACAATTTACAAATGCCAAATAAAAACTTATCTTAGTTAATTCATAACTTGTTTATATTGATTATATGCACTTTAATCCGAGACCGGATTACATTATAAGGCGAGCTAAACATTGAAATACGTATAATACAAATTGGACGAAAATAAACGCAAGGCACATGAAAATGAATTCCCAACGATTTATTTCTTCCTATATGCAAAAGAGATGGTTAAGAAACATTGTTTCTAAAAAATGAAAACATACCAAAAATAATGATTTTGTAACCCTTCTGGCCACTGCAGAGGCCTGTTCCTACAGCTAGGCTAGGTACATGCTCTCTTTTATAAGCACTATTTTCTTGGTGATGTTCCTTAACATGTAATTAAAGTTATTTACCCACACAGTTTTGTAGGGAATTAACCTTACAAATATGGTTTATCTCTTACATTTGTTTTGAGAAACATCAATTAAATCGTTTCATATTCCAATGTAAATTTCTTATAAAAACATATATGTCAATAACCATTATTACATGTTTAAGATTGTTACCTCCCATTTTATGTTTTGAGATATTTGCTCATAATTTTACTGAATGGCTATAACATTTTTATAAATAGCATCCCCATGTTCCTTTCGAGACTGAAATGAAATGTGTGCAAATTTCTTATTTTATTTGCCATTCTCGTTTGATCACAAACGGCGGTATATTTGTTTAAATATTAAGAAAGTTATAAATGTTCTAAATGTACATTCCTGGGACCATGTATTACTAATAAACTGTTCGTCTCTCTTACTGCCGATTCAGAAACTATGTGCATTCCACAGACGACGTTCGACTCGCAGTTTAGTGAAGCCTTGCAGTCGAGCGGCACGTGACACGACCTAGTTTAGTGCCGCCGCTTGAGCTGTGCAACGCAGCCGTGTTTCATCAGCCAAACTTTGTCTCCACCTCACAGTAGGTGGTGAATACATTTGGCCGTGTATCGGGTCACAGAAGCCAACTATGTAGTTTAACCCACTTTGAGAATGTTATCAAATGCACGAACACACTTCGACATTCAACCTCCGCTGTGCAGTGGATTAAAACGCTAACTTCAGTGCAAGAGGTTGGAATTTCGAAACTCGGGTACGAAATGGAACTTTTCAATGATTTTAATTGAAAGCTTTGATCAAGTTAAGCTCATAAACCCCAAATCGCTTGACTATGCTCCGACAAAGAAGAAGAATTTATAAGCTCAGTACCAAAGTCTCTGAATAACCATGGGATTCAAAAGATTTCAAACATAAATTAAGTCATCCGGGGTTGAGGTTTTGACAAAAGAATGTATTTCACGCCGCCAAGGTAGTATGTAATAGCATGTCCAGAAACAGGATCAGGGTGTGGTGCCTTTGGTGCCGACCGCCATCTTGGATTTATGACGTCACCACATCACAATAGTGCTGAAAAAATACTCAAAAATCCTCAAAATGACTTCAAATGTTTCTACTTCAAGGGGGAAAATTCCCTTTTCTAAGAAAATTTCCATATTTTTACTCCAGAAAAAAATGAAACCGAAGGCTTCGTATTCTTCAGAGAGGCTTTATTTTACTTAGAGAGGGTTAATTCTTCTCAGAGAGGCTTAATTTTCCTCACTGTGGCTTATATTTCTTATATTAATAACAAAATCAAGCCTTTGGGTCATGACCTTGAAACTAATCGCATATTGCAATGGTTTGAAATAAAATCCTCAAAAAATAACCAAAAACCATTAAAAATTTATACAATTAAAAAATAATACATTACGTCACGACTTTCAAAGTTTCAGGGCTCGATTCCCGGCGTATGTGCTTGTAAAAAAGGCAACATTTTCTTCTTCCACAATATTTACCAGTCGACAGAGCCCCTCCACAACTACACAGACATATATTACTTCCATTAGTTTGACGTTACGGCAGCCATATTGGATTCATCAAACTGGATTTTATTGTCATCTGTTAGAGAGCACTACCACCATATCCGTTTTAATTTTTTACCCGATACAGTGCAGTAATATAAATCACCAGATCATAAACTACTTTAGTGTCCACCATATTTTCAGCCATTTATGCCGCCATCTTGAAAATTCGTTATCATCATCCAAAATATTCCAAAAATCATTATAAAATGTATACATTTATATACTGATTGTTTATATTAATCCCCGTTTTTGGTTGGAGCAAAAATGTTATAGCTTAATAGTTCGTATTAAATTTAACATCTATACTGATAATAGAACTTTTCGATGTAAAAAGTCTGTACAGTGGGTGAAATCTTGAGAAAAAAAAACCTTTTGGAAGCGACTTAAAACATTATAAAGAACTCAAAAAATACAGTTTTAAAATTGTCTGTCTATTTGTTCCCGCATCTCTCGAAAACTGCTTGACTGATTCTGATGAAATGTTTTTATTGTTAAGCACTAGGTTGTATATAATTAAACAATTTTGCACCTAAGGGGGCGAAAAGGGGTAAATATAGTTTTATGATATTAAATTATATCTCTAAAGATAATCAACTATAATTACTATTCTGTGTTATAAATAATAAACATACCGAAACAACTAACCACAGTTTTACCATTTTGAGAAATTGAACCCCTAAGGGGTGAAAAGGTGTTAAATATATTTTTTAAGATAAATAATTACATCTCCATTGTTAATAAAGCATTAGAAAAATATATTGGGTACTATTAATAATAATACGAAAACTATGAACCACAATTATATCATGTTGCGAAATTCAATCTCTAAGATGTGTAAAAAAAAGGGGTAAATAGGGTTTTAAGTTAAATTATCTCGGAATATAATCAAGCATACAAATGGATATTGCGTAGGAAAAATAAATATACGAAAAATACCAACCACAATTTTACCATTTTGAAAAATTCACCCTTAAGTGGTGAAAAAGAGATAAATGTGGTTTTAAAATTAATTATTATCTCCACATAAAATAAAGAATAAAAACATATAAACTAAGTAGTATATATTGGTTCCTCCTGTGATAGGCTTCTAGGCTGTGGTGCTTATTGCCGACCGCCATCTTAAATTGTGACGTCACGGCGGCCATATTGGATGACCTTGACCGTTCATCTTGACCTTTACCTTAAATATTTGCCAAAATTTGGCCAAAACTCCCACAAATTTCCATTTTTTTGGAAGAACATTACGCCAAACATTTTCAAAAAATATGAACACTAAAAAATTTTTCTACTTCGAGGGAAAAATTCCCGTTTTGAGGGAAATTTTCCCATTTTATTCCTCAAAAATGCCAATGGCTTAAAAAAATTAAAAAAATTGGCTTAAATTCCCCGTCGACAAGCTGCTCTAAGCCACCGATGTCATGACCTTGACAATTAGGTTGACATGGCCGCTATTTATAGATATCTATGACGTCAGCGTTGAAATTTTTTATGGTTACCATCTTGAAAATCCGTAATATTTATATTGAAAAGTGTACAAAAATTTAAAATTCATATTAAATTGAAGTAATAAAATTTTAATAAATTATTCCGCCATCTTGAAATAAGACATCACCGGTGCAGAGTTCGTTATGGTTGCCATCTTCGATTCTAGAAATGTTGCTGTTTCATTATGCCCATCATCTTGGAAGAGTATGACATTGTCATTGCACATTTAATTATGTCCACCATCTTGGATTCTAACAACATTGCAATTTTCGTTATGGCTGCCATCTTTAAAAAAATATTTTTTATGCTAGAAAATTGGAAAAAAATTATAAAATATATATAAAAATAAAATTAATAAAAATTAAAATACAAATACGTTGCCATCTTGGATTATGTTGTCACGGTCACTATATTGAAAACCTGTGTATCATACAGAAAAATTGGCAAAAAAAAGTAAACACTATAAAAAATATGAATAAAATTTAAATAAAAAACGTACTTAGCTCATGGAGTCCTCGGTTTGAACTCAGTGAAGGCAAAATAAAAATAATGACTACAGACTCTTCCTCTATGGAAGCCACCGACAGACTGACTTCCCACTACTAATGCCAAGGCGTATATATATTAATTTATATATATGTATATATATATATATATATATATATATATATATATATATACACACACATACATATATAACCAGCTAGTATGATGTCACGTACACCATCTTATTTTTGTCTGCCAGAGTGCCCTGCCGCCATGTTAGTTTAATTTTTACCACTAGAGTGCACTGATAATTTATTATTACTGTGGCGTGCGACATCTTCAAATTTGGATGTAATCCTGGAAATTTGTAATTTTTTAGCTATAAAATCGGGGAAAGTTCCAAAATCCTTTAAAAAAATCTGGAATTAATATACTTATTGATTCTATCGATTGATGTCCTTGGTTCGATATCTACTTGTTCGATGCAAAAAACCAATTTTAGGTTCAAATTACTTTTATTTAATAAAATATGGTGGAAAGTCCTAAAAGCAGCTTAGGTTTCTACTTTATAGTCTACCAGCCTCCAGAAAGTCGTCGAGGACATAATGGGTGCTATCTAGGAAAACCATAATATTTTACTTAGAAATTCGGATAACATTCCAAAATCATTAAAAAAATCACTTATTCATGTATATACTAATTTATTCTATCGTTATCCTTAATCGGTTCAATCCTTGGTCAAGGCATAAAAATATTAAATATCACTTCAGTTTTACATAAAAATGACAGTTTCGAAAAAACAACATTTTTTATTACAAATACAATTTATTATATAATTTCTACTCTACTGTACGAACACTGGCGAAAGTTAGCAATCTAATACACTTTAAGTTTTGCATCGGCTTGAACTGACTAATTCTTAGCTCCAATCGGTTTACCGAAGACAGAGACCAGCCAGATCCTTTTCATACATAGTCTTTTTCTTTCCGACAGAGTTTCTCCATACTATGTTTAACAGACTGCTTCACATCGTCGGAATTGTAAATGGGAGTGTTTACTGTCTTGAATGCGCACTTCTTCACTTTTTCTTCGAACTGATATAGTTTGCCATATGCAAAGTCCGACCAAAAGTTATATTTTAAAGATCCGTACGTTGCTACTTCATCAGTAGGTTACTTGAAATAATCAAGAAAAGTACAAATGTCTTTTGACTCACTAAATATATTTAGATAATACTAGTCTTTAAACATTCTGCGAAATGCAGATTTCACCAAGTGGAATTCATTATCATTTACCTGTAATGCACCAAGCACAACCTTAGGATCGATTCATGTCCAGGTCTCATCGCATTCAGTTGCTGAACATCTGTTTTTATGCTTGTACGCATACGAGTCTTCAATCTAAGGTAGTTCACCAGTAAGCACACGGACTTCACCTTTGCAGTTTTTTCGCATGCCGTCGCAAACTGTAAATACTTGTAAACCAAACATGACTCTCATCACAGCAAAACTTCGTACGAGAAAGATTCTTTACACATTTGCTCATCTCATGTCTTCGTACATCATTGGGAAAATGCGAATGACATACCACAGTAGCTGCAAAGATGCCTAGTTGATGAAGACGAACCTTTTAGGCTCGAACCTGTTGATGTTGTAACTGATGTAGTACTAATTCTCGGTGTTCTCTTAAGCATATAATTCAATCGCTGTTGTAGCAAAACCTTTACTTTCTGCCGCTAAGCAGGACCTTTGGATGTCTTCAAGTGTCTTTTCACCTTATCATTTCTTGCAAATTGCTTGCGACATTGTTTTCAGCCAAACATTTTACGAGGTAGATGCTTAGCACATACTCTCTTTTCGTGTCGTCGAGCATTACTGTTGTTTGAGAAAATCTTGTCACAGTAACGGTATCGATGCTCGCTAGTTGTTGACGAATCACAAACCATTGAAGTCTCCATCGACGGCGAAAAGTCTTTCAAAGAGGTTTCCTCTGTAGTCAGCACTGTAGTCATTAAGCCCCCTTCTGCTGGTGGTACCACGCCTGTTGAAGTCTTCTCTAGTAATGTCGTCGACGATGCCAACGGGATCTGCGCCACCACCCTCAACGCTGACGTCAGGGTTCCCGTAGACGATGTTACAACTTCCAAGTTCGATGTTAAAGATGGTAAATATGCCATTAAATTCACGAGTAAAAGGTAATTACGCGACTTATGCGCCAGGTGAGATATACTAGGTTTTCCTTACACCGCCGCAGCCAATAACAAACTCAAAATCCCGTCGTCTGGGGACTTGCTTATATACGCGCAACCAGTCTAATAATATGCTACTCAAAACGAGAACCATTTACTATAAAACACGAGTCAAAACCACATTCAAAAAGGAAACACACTCAAAAAAAGGAAAAACATTTGGAAACGAATTTGACAAAATAAATGAGCACGCAATACACACACTGGTCACGCATTGGGCACACAATACACACAGAGGACACACAATGTACACACAATAAACACAATTAAAAATCACTGCATACATTTGACAAACAATGAACACACAGTACACACAATATACGCGATGGATACACAGTATACACACTGGATCATCAATGACCATGAAATGGATACACAGTACACACACAGGAGTTGCAATGGACATGCAATGGTCACACAGTACACGCAATGAACACGCAACTCATACACACACCACACGCACACACGACACAAATTTGGCTAAAAGGAAGCTTATTGGCATTTTTGAGGACTAAAATGGGAAATTTTCCCTCAAAACGCGATTTTTTTTCCTTTGAAATAGACCAAATTTTAATTTTTTTTGGTGGATTATTTTAAAAACCAGAAATTTTGGGGGATTTTGGCCAATTTTGAGCACAGTTAGACAAATTTTGAGTCAATTTTGACAAATTTACGAAAATGTTTAAGTTAAAAGTCATCCCAGATGGCCGCCGTGACGTCACATTTAAAGATGGTGGTCGACACCAAGCACTACAGCCTAGAAGCTTGGTGCAGGAGTAACTAATATATAATACTTAAGTACCATTGATAAATTTACTGAACCTACCCACAAGAATTTTACCAATTTTTGTGAAATCAACACTTAAGGTGTAAAAAAGAGTTAAATATGTTTTTAAAATAATTAGTTGTGTCTCCAAAAATAATCAAGCTTTAAAAAAGCTATTGTATTGGGTACGAAAAATTAACAAACGGAAACTACTTACCTCAAATTTTACCATTTTGCGAAATTTTACCCTTAAGGGTTAAAATAGGGTGAATTCGGATTAAAATAATTTATTAAATATACGAATTTATTCTAGCACAAGAATATATATTGGGCACCAAAGATAAATGTACAAAAACTACCAACCAACATTTTATCATTTCGCTAAGGGGTGTAAAAGGGGTAAGTATGGTTTTAGATCGAAAAATTAAACCTTCCGAATCAATTAGAACTAGAGTTAAGAAAATAATAAGGATGAACTTGCATCTTGATTTTGGTATTGTATTTTTTAATTTAGATAAATAAGTTTTTTAAGGGTGCAAAAAGGGCTTACGTTTTCATTTATTTTAAGAAATCGTTTCTCCGAATGAATTTAATACGATGTAAATTATTTCGCAAGAATAATAAAAATGTTAAAACACATATTATTAATTAAACACTTACCAGATTCCGCCCCTAAGATGTGCGAAAGGGTAAAGTTTCAGTAGTATGTAATTGGTGCTCCTGGGACAGGTTCCATGTTGTGGTTTCGGTGGTGTCGACGCCATCTTTAATTCTGAAATCACGGCGGCCATTTTTTGTGTTAAAGTTCCTCAAAAATTACTACAGATTCCTTAAAATTCCTAGAAATATCCCTGTTTAAAGGAAAAAAATTCCCATATTAAAGGAACATTTCCTATTTCAAACCTGAAAAGTGTCAACCGATTGAAAATTCCTATTAGCATCTTACGACTCCTAAGCCATTGATATCAGGAACTTGACCTGAGACACCATCGTTGCTTTTTTCGTTATGGTCGCCATCTTGAAAATCCGTAAATAGTGTCAGATGTTAAACGGGAAAATTTTTTAAAATTTATAAAAAAAAATTAAAATATAAAAATCTTAATGAATAATTATTGCAGCATTTAAATATTATATTTTTAAAAAATTAAATCTGACTGCTGTACTGACTCAAGTATTAATGGAAAATGGTTGTTGTATTGACTCGCGCCTTATACTAGTCGCTACGAGTATTTATGTGATGTGCAGACGATGGAGTCTTCAGTCCTTCTCTGACCACGGTGTAATACGGATCCACTCTCTTCAGTACGTTTGCCTGAGATTTAGTTGGTATTTGAATGCCAGTCTTGATGACCAGTTTACTATCAGCAGTGCAGAACCTGATGACATCGTCGACAACAGTGAGGACTTCGATGGTATCGGAGACCTCGATGACAGCGACGTCGACGGCAAGGCAGATCCCAATGTCATCTGTGATAACAGATGCATGGGAGAAAATAGCAGATACTGTTCCTTCGGCTGAAGTTTCACCAGCAACCTTGGAGACTTCAAATGAATGATGGACTTTCATCGCGCCAGTGCAAATACTGTAGTACGTTATTCACTACCACTTCAAATGCTCGCAGGCATGAAAGAGGCGGATGTCAGAACAATGCACAAAGAATACTGTTGAAGTGCAACAAATTTGGTAAACTAATTTCATGGCTAGATAGTCTAAATCGACATTATAGAATCTACACTGGGTCAGTTAAATGCAAGCAAGAACCTGCTTGTAAAATTAAACTGGTTGTGGTTTTGACTCTCGTCTCACGCCAGTTGCTTCGAGTATATAGGCGAGGTCCAGGCGTTGAGAGACTCCGTCCAAGGTCTGTAGAAGGGGAGGTTAGTCGTTGCCCTTGGCAACCAGCGGGCATTTTCACTCGGGGTGGGGGTTCTACGTCACAGTAGGACCCTTAGCTCGCTCGCGGTCGCTTGAAAGCGCGGGAAACGATGTTCGCCACGTGTTTTGTTCGTAGTACGGACGTTTATTATATTGTGTTATAGACTATGAATTTATCTATTTGCAGTGTTACATTTGTAGTTCAAGTTAGTGCACTTTTCGACCAATGATAATTAAGTTTTCCACATTAAACTGTGTGGGAATGCAGATAAAAATTTTAATGCATACGCAATTCATAAATTTATTATTAATTTAGTAAAAGTCCTTTCGGTGATATGTACGGCCTCAAATGCAGGAAAGTTCATACTGTGACACTTTTATAGATAAATTTACTCCTTTAGTTACATTTTCTGTTATTCATAAAATTTGATTGTTTATATTGGAAATAACATTCTTGTAATTTATATTGTTTTTTGCCTTTGGTAGAAAATTTTGAGCTAGTGAAATGAAATTTGGCGATGCTTTAGAAATCCAAAAGGCGTGCAGAATATTACGTAAATTGTAACTGGACGAAAGTTTGATTAAATATTAGTATACTAGCTGCAATACCCGGCGTTACCCGGGCTGAACACAGGATGAAGGGGACCTTTTTCGAAATCAGATGTAGTTAGTAATTGTCTTCTTAATTTGAATGTCAAATGTGAAAATTAATTTATATCACTTTCAGATCCCGACAGACGTTCTGCCAGTTTATAGTTATTTACCTGGTCTGTATGTAATTTAAACTTTATAAAGCAATATAGAAAAAAGCTGAAAAATAAGAGATTACTAATATTGAAAAGATTATATTATCTAGCTAATGCTCGGCCTGCATTGCAATGCCTCATTCAGTTTTGTTTTGTAATATATTTGAAGTAGTTCCACATATACAAATCATCTATCCATCTCTCTATTATATATTTATCTCTATCTACATCTATGTATCTCTCTATCTCTATTTATCTCTTTATATCTACATATATACTTCCCACTATCTCTATATCTTCTATATATAAGTCTCTATATAGCTCTATACATCTATAGGTATATATCTAAATCTAACCCATTTCATCCTCTATACCTCGCTCTATCTCAACTTATCTCTCAGTCTCTATCTCACTATATATATATATATATATATATCAATCTATCTCTGTCTCTCTTTTATATTTAAATAAATTGTGTCATGCATGCGCACTTATACAACAAAAACAGACGAAGTGCCGCTATATAAAATGAAATAAACACATTTTTTGACACGATTCGTGCTCCAACTATTGAAAAATAGTTATACCATCTCAGTAACCTTCATGGGCATGCGCATATTAAATCGCCAAAATTTAATCGCAATCGGATGAATGGTATAGGAACGCATACGGCACAAACAAACAAAAATTAAATACATGACAAACGCATCAAACGATAATGCGTTTAAAATTCAAGGCAACTCTATCTATTGACGAAGTTAAGAACAAAACTGTTATTAGCGCCTTTATTTTGCTAGCCACTACGAGCTCCACTAAGCGGACTGGTCTCACAAAGGAGAAAAATATTAATTTGCCAGACCTTACTATGTATATGATCGTGTATCAGACATAGAGAAATGACACTCACTCACTATTTGTATGTCTATGACCTATGATTTTTTCTGTTATAAAATGAAATTATCACTTTTTCACTCCCTTAGGGATGGAATTTCATATTAATATGGGGTCTATGTGTTAATCCAGGTTATAAGCTAGCTGTAGGCCAAATTTCATTCAAATCCATTCAGTAGTTTTTACGTGAAAATATGTGTTTACATAATACACGATTGTTATAATAACTCTGAACGCATTACATATTAGTGCAACAGGTGTTATATGCAGTTTATACACTTAAAAAGATAAAAAAGACATAAGGAATTGTGGCAGACTGGTTAGGCATTCATGCGAATCAAACTATATATTCTGCGGGAAGATATTTTTATGCATAAAACATGCAAGATATCATGAAGTATATCATAGTCGTTTTAACAAAATTGAGAACTCTGTGCTGTGTAAAAAAATACGGTAGTAAACTTTCACGTGGAACTGCTGTGTAAAGGACGCGCTTAGTACTCTAAGAAGACTGTATATATCGAGAAACGTTTGAAATTTACTTGTTTTTTGTTCTTGTAGTAGAGTAGACATTACGTAATATATTTTTAAATTTGTTGTTTTATATCTCGAACCTGCCTTTTTTGTATTTTTAGTTAAACTATTTTTTCACCATTTAATAATCGAAATGGGGTGATCGATTAAATCCTAATTTTAACTAGTGATTTTTTGGGAATTAGTTTAGAAATTCTAGTTTAATAATTAGGATTTTTTAAATGGCAGCCAATACGACTGGCAAGATAGCCACCATGATGTAATGCTGGCTGGCATAATATTTGCTTTGGCATTAGTGGTGGGAGTTCAGTTTGTTGGTTGCATCTATGGAGGAAGTATCTATAGCCATTTTTAAACGATTACCCTCTTTGGGTTTGAACCCAGTACCGTTTTATAAATTTTACTATCGAAATTTAATTAAATAAATTTTTCGTGTGCAGCATGCTTGAATCAGGATTCGTACACACAACAATCTCTCACACGAAGAGGGGGGAAATCTAATGTGTGAGAGGATAACATAGAAAGGCAATCCCTTCCGGTAGGGATCAACAGAGTGTGACCAAGAGTATGTTAAAACTGTGCCAAAAAAGATTTACCGACAAAATATCTAATCAAAATATTTATTATTAACAGGCAACATGATGACACAAATCTCAGGTAACAAATGGCAAATATACAAACGACGTTCAGACAAAAAGACGGCCAGGGCCTGCCCAATTGAGGGCGTACAAATAAATATAGGGCCCTAATTTTTGATGCGAAAACATTCACAAGTATTGAGGCATTAGCATATGGCTCAAGCCCCAAGCCCAGTCCACATGAAATAAATATTTAGCAACATGAAAACACGCATGCTCTAAACCAAGGTCCAATTACTATAGCATGCAATGCTGGCCAAATGCCTTAAAATAATTACAAGTTACATAGAGTTTGACGACGCGTCGACAACAGGGATGGCAGTTCGGTGCGGGAGGAGGGTGTCTTAAACTAGCCCTTATGTGGTATAGGGCGCACTGGACATGACACGATAATATTACAGGGCAGAAGAACTAAGAAAAACGAATTTAACAATACTGCCCAACATCACTGCCCAACAGAAAAACTAGGCGTCCTATACAAGTGCGGACGCATTACGTTAAAAGCATGAAACGCTATAAAGGAAAGACGAACAAGTGGGAATGCAAGCCACACAACCAAAAATCAGGCAGATCGGTGGGGCACAAGAATTTACAGCCCAATAGCATCAAACAGCTATGGCGAGTACCTTTAAGAAATCTACGGGCTACGTAAAATGGCCAAATAAAGGCACAGCCATATCGTGCATGCACTTACGATATACTGTTTTCGTTCAATGCCACTGCCGATACTGACCCGACCTAACTCTCCGAACGACCCGAGGCAAGCTCATACAGGAGCTTAAATATCATAATTTTATGTAACGTGTGTCATAGATATACAAACTGTTAGTGTCATTCCTCTATGTCTGCCGAGCAATAGCTTTCAAGCCATTACGTTACGTTTTGCTATTGTAAGGAACTAAGTAGAGAGTAAGAAAAAAATAAATATCTTGACAGTTTGTAGTGTTGCCATATTTGTTTCAGTTTTCAATACCGTTTTTGTATATTACAATTTAAATTATTTTTTTTACAGTACCTACTTATAACTTATTTGCAAGGAGTTTGGTTTAGTGTTTATAATTTATCTGTTGAGCGTCAAGAGTCTTAGGGCTACTGAGACCGAAGACCAGAAATATTTATCAATTATGTAATATATTGTTGAAAAATTTGAATTTTACTATTTCAGGTAGGTCGATTTTTTTTATTAATTATAATAGTTACGTGTAATTGCCATCTTCCTTTATTTCATATTAAACATTATGTTTGGTTGAGTGTGAGATTATTTTATTTATGTATGTTTTAATTTCATTTATTTTCTTATATATATATATATTCTTACCTACCTACTTCTATTAAATTTCAGGTGGATGTTTACATTGTCATTCCAGTTGAATAAATTTTTTTGACAAATTAGTTGTTATTTATACTTTTTGTTTCATTTTGGACTATGTTTTTTTTTACTTAATTCAAAGATTTGTGGTGTGTACAGGGAGTGATGTCTCTATTAATTTCTATACTCCTTTGGATAAGCGGAATATGGCCACCACAGTTTTACATATCAACAAATCCTACAAATGTTTTAAACATTATGACAAATAAAAAATAGTTTCACAAACATCCTTAGTTTTTTTTGGTGTGTATAGTTTGAAGTTTAATATTATGTATGTACGTAAATTCTTAAACATAGAGTTATTTATTAATTTATTTAGAAAATTATTCATAGGTAGGTAGTAAGTTTTCCTTTATATCTCTTTCGATTTGGAGTGTTTCCGAGCCATTCGGGTTCCACAACATCACACCCTCCCCCCTCCCCCCCCCCCCAGGTGGTTAAAGCCCCAAAATTTCGAAAGTTTAAAATTTTTAAAAAAGCTTTCTCTTTCGATTTTAAGCGTTTTCGAGCCATTCAGGGTCCTAGAACCCCCCGCCCCCCTCTGGGAAAAATCCCCAAAATTTCGATAATTTTAGGAATTTCAAATATCTATTCTTTCAAGATGGAATGCTTCGAAACATTCAAGGTCTTGAACCTCCACCCACCCCCTCCTCCTTTCCACAAAAGTGAAGCCACAAAATTTCGAAAAATTGGAGGAAATTGTATTAAAATTAAGTCATTACTAACTAAAGTGTCCGGGGAATGGAATTTTTAAAAGTAATACTAAGAAAGTAGTGTATAATAGTATGTCCGACGCCAGGCTTCAGGTTTGTGGTGCCAGTGCCGGGGTTCAGTCTGTGGATTGTGACGTCACGGTGGCCATCTTGGAAGATCTTGACCTTCTCTGCCCATGAAATCTGACATTGACCTTTGACCTTGACCTCGGAAGCAATCTTGGCTCCGCCATCTTGGATTATAGAACTTTGTACTCTTCGTTACAGTCGCTATATTGAATTATATTAACGTGTCCGCCATTTTTAATCTGTTTTCACAGCCATTTTTTTTTTCGCTTCTGACATTATGACCATCCTTTTGTTTTCATCTGCTGGAGGCAGCCATCTTGGATGACGACACGTCCATGCAGCATTAGACTCGGCTTACAAAAATCTTAAATGCTCTTATCTAATACGTATGTGAACATTGTGTATTTTTTAAAAAGAATTTTAAAATTTATATCTTGTGTCTTTTATTTCTATATTTTTAAGGTACCCACGATTTAATTCAAATTAACACTAGAAAATTAAAATGCATACTTGTTTTAACTCACACATTATACCTGCGATTGTGAGTATATAGCCTACGCGGGGCCCAGACGACGGAGACCTCAGTTTTTTACTGTCTTTAGTGGCGTGATGATCGACTAGTTTGATTTGTCTGACATATAAGTCCAGTAACTGGCCATTATTGTGAACACTGATGGCATCTTTAACCGTAATTTACGCCGGCCTTGTACAATCGTTGGCGCAGACCCCGATGGCAGCGCCGTTAAAGATGGTGGAGATCCCAATGGCGGCTACGCCGATGACTGCAGAGGTACTGATGGTGGCTGCACCTACTATCACAGCACTGCAGGAGATTTCAACACGGGCAGTGTTGTCAGCAGAGGAGACCTCGGAGACATCAAAAGTTGAAGTTTCCGCAGTATTACCAGCAACCTTGGAGACTTTAACACTTTAACGGTTAGTGATTCGCCAACTTTAACCGAGCATAGATGCTGTTACTGTAATAAGATTTTCTCAAATGGTGGTAATTTCCGGTGACATTAGATGAGGGAATATGCTAATAATCCGCCTCGCACAAAATATAACTGCACGAAATGTCGCAAGGAATTTTCAAGAGACAATAACTTTGAAGACATGCTATAACCGGCAAAGTGCTTTCCCCGCTAAAAGACCGAGATTGCATTGCAGAATATCTGTGTTGTTGCATTACTGAGAATGTGCGAAGAACCAATCACGCTTGGAATTTGGCTGTGATAAGTGCCATATGTGGTTTACTCGTATTGACAATTTAATAAGACATATGAAAAACTGTAAAGGTAAGGCTTCTTTACCTACTGAAGACTGGTTAGTGTTGCAAACTTTCCCGCAATATAGGCTCGAGACTACGCGCACTGAATATAACAGTAGAACAGATCTGCAGCAAGAAGCTTCCATATAGACTCAATGTGCAACATAACCTGTGACAGTTCTCGGCACATTGAAACCGAATGAAAATGGATTCTACGTGGTGAAATCAGCATTCCATGTGTGCCTGAAATATTTTAACTATCTAAACGGCTCTCTTGCGCCAAGAAACGGCTGTACCTTTGTATCAAAGGCCAAGATGGATATAGCTTACCAGCTTGCTTTGAAGCATATTTTGTTGCTGGAATGTACTTACAGTAAACCTGAGTCATTTCAAGACCAGACATTCAAAAGACCATTCAACACTATGAATGCTGTTCTTTACCTATCGCACGATGTAGAAGAGCCTGTAAATAATGGTACTGAAAAAAATCTGTTGGGAAGAAAAAGCATGCCAGGGAAAAGGTAGCGGATGGACACTTAGCCACGTGGATCGATTACACCTGAGAACAAAGAGAGACTGCTCGCTGAACTAATTGTACCAAAGGGTCATTTGTACTTATAGTAGAATAGAATGTATGTAATAAATATAATTTTTACAAATGTTTTTTTTATATCTTGAAAACATTCCTAGTATTTAATCAGTGTTTTTGTGGTAAAATGTTAAATTGAGGCGATGTTTAATTAAATATGTACTTTTAAGCTGTAATATTTTTTTGCACCCACCAAAGATCTAACCATCGACGGGAATATATATATATATATATATATATATATATATAGGTAAATTTTTAAAATTATTTTTGGAATCTTGGATAAAATTAATAATTTTAGAGAGTGTGACAGAGATGGCTTACGAGATGGCGGGCACATCAATTATTCACAATATGTTGATTTTTTTTTAATAAACTCTATCGAAAAAAACCCAATATGACGGTAGTTCTCTTTATCAGACAAGAAAATACGTGTTAGCGGATCCAAGATGGCTGCCATGACATCAATCTAATGTATGTTATATGTATATGTCTTAGTAGTAGTGGTGGGGCTCAGTTGGTTGGTAAATATTGTGGAGGAAGTATATGTTTTTGTTTTTACAAGTGCATACACCGGAAATCAAACCCCGAACCTTTAAAAGCCTTAATGTATTTTTATTAAATTTTTATAAAAATTTGTATGAAATAATTGTTTTTATTTGTTTATACATTTAATTTTAAAGAAATCATTTGGTGGTTTAATTTCGTGGATTGATATTTCGTTAATTTATGGAATATAAGCCTCAGCGAGGAAAATTAAGCCTTGAAAAAAATGAAACCTCCGGATATTTTTGAGGAAATAAAAAAAAATTCCTAGAAATAAGGAAATTTTAAGTCATTTATAGGAGTTTTGAGTCGTTTTTGAGGACTTTGTTATTGGAAATTTTGGCCGTTGCGACGTCACAAATGCAAGATGGCGGGCGGCATCACGGCACCACACCTAGAACCATGATTCCAGACCAGCTGTTACATACTGCTTAGAGTAACATAATGGAAGTAAGCAGACCAAACCAAAAACCAGTGATAAATTTTATTTGCGTTGATACACGCTTGTCGACTTTTCTTACAGCATACAGGCGAGGCTTTCAAGAATATGTCTTAATTGAAGTAAATTATAAGGCGGAAACTTTTGAATTAATCGTTAATGTGAAAACTAAACAACCTTAAGTCAACAAGTAAAGCAGCCATAACACAAAGTGAAACCGAAACCACAAACTGATACGCAAGCTGAAAAAGCACACACAGCCGTGATTATTGCCATTTCTATGAAATCGTGATACTTTTATTTTTCCAGTAATTACTCATCATTCCATGGTTTGAAATGTTTTCCTATATAAGATAATTTATATTAGCATATGATGTTATTGCTATGTTTTTATTATATTTTAATATTACGACAGTATTTTATGAATTGTTAGATAACGTTTCATTTAAAACGTTATTTGAGAAAAAATCCAGTTTTATCACAGTTATGCCCATTTAAATACCTAAGCTTAGGTAAAAATAAAAAAAATAATGGAACGAGAACAATTTGATATAGGCTGGTATGAACTAATGGTAGCTCTCTTTCTCTCACACACATAAAAGAGAGAGTGCGAGACAAACGGACAAAGAGTCTTGGTCATAAAAACACTGAAAATTGCAATGCTGTGAGACACTCTGGACTGGTATTTTCTTCTGTTGCTGCTGCACACCAGTACCACAGGAAATGTTCGTACAACTTGTACGTTGATGTGGCGAAACCATGCCTCGTTCGGCAGCAACTAAAGTTTTCATTACACACAATCTCTCGTTATCATCGAGCGTTCAGACTCAAGTTAGTTTAGAAAACTTGGCTGGAATCAGGTTTTCCGGTTTTAGTTTGTTAGCAAAGTTGACTTCAAGCACACATGCACAGCTGTTTTACATTGGTGATTGGATTTCAGTTCTTTTGACACTTTCTGGACGACGTTGGACCAATAATAAGCAAGTAGAAGTAGTGTGAGCGAATCTCGCGCAGCTCAGTCTAAAGAATAGACGACCTCCGCTTATAACAGAGCAGCCAATGAACGTACCATTTTGGCTTGAGTATGTACAAGCATGTTAAGTCCAGCTTGGAGCGAAATGAATCTGTGAAGTAATAGTGTCTCAAGAAACTGTGTACTGAAAATACGTAGTGTCTTACGAGTATCCAATTGAAAATAATTAAATACAGTAAGTCCTCGGTTTACGTCGGGGTTACGTTCCTGAAAACCGCGACGTAAATAGAAACGATGCAAAATGAGCCATGTTTCATGCCACCGGCCGGCCACGGCCCAAGGTCGGCCGGAAGCGCTGGCATACAGGTGGCAGACCTAACACTTTACTAATCTCAACAGCCCTCTCGCCCGAATCGAAACGTCTCAAAACTTCCATTTTCGTGGCTAATGAAACATGTGTTCTGTTCTTATTTTTTGAAATTACGTTTGAAGATAAATTTAGTCGTTTGGAAGACATCTTATGAAGAAAAAATCATAAATTGCAGTGAGCTGATACTGTAGGCCTACTACAAACGCATTTAATCACGATAAAGTTAACAACGGCACGTTTAAAACTCCGGCCAACTCAATGATATCATAGCGACTGAAGTGCCAAGGAGTTGGACGAAAAGGGGTAGGAGAAAATGCTGTGTCGTTGCGGGAAGTAGATAACACTTCTACGTGCGAGATACGTGGGTGGCCGAGCGGGCGGGCTGGTAGTATTGCATCACCGCGCGGAGAGAGAGCAGCGGAGAGCAGGAACCGTCCCTCATGATGTATGATAAGATAAGGCGGTGAACGTGTAGCTTACGCTACATAGCATAAATTAACTACCGAAGGAAACAAAGAATTATAAACGAATTATATACGGTGTTTTGGTTAAAATAAAGATTTACGGTGATTGTAAACGACGTTATTGTGAATCGGCGACAACTTAAATTGAAACATGAGTACTCAAACATTAGCGACGTTAATCCGAAACGACGTAAATCGGTATGACGTAAATAGAGGACTTGCTGTACAAGAAATATAAAAAACCATACCAGAATTCACTAAGAAACAATATAGAGAATGAATAGTATATAATAGGGCATACTGGCGCAGGGTTCAGGGTGTGGTGCCTGTGGTGCCGCCCGCCATCTTGGATTGTGACGTCACGGCGGCCATCTTGAATGAACGTGACCTTGACCTTTGCATTGAACCTTGACCTTTGCATTGAACCTTGACCTTGACCTTTGACCTTGACCTTTAAATTTAGCCAAAATTAGCCAAAATTTACCCAAAAATCCTCAAAATTCGCCAAAATTTCCATTCTTTTGGAAACAAATTCCGGCAAAAATTCTCAAAAAATTGGAAAAATTTAAATTTCTTTTTTCGAGGGAAACTTACTCGTTTTCTTCCTCAAAAATTCAAAAATTAGGATTACGAAAATCCCCAAAAGACATTTTGCCTTAGAAAGAACACATCCATATAGAGGCTTAAACATCCATGTCTAAAGCCTCCGATAAGCCTCTGACGTCAAAATGGATTATGTCTACATGGCATATGACGTCACCGTTGCAATTTCTGTTACGGCCGCCATCTTGAAAATCTTTATTTATTATCCGATTTTAATGAAAAACATACTATTACGACATGGAGCTCGGAGTCCTCGGTTCGAACCAAGTGAGGACAAAAAAATAAAAGTGGTGACCGAACCTTCCTCCAAGGAAGCTGCTGGCAGACTGACTCCCCCCACCACTTATGTCAAAGTATATATATCGTCACCTAGTATGACGTCATGACCGTCATCTTGAAAATCCGTAATTTTAATGCTAGAAAATCGGGAAAATTTTAAAAATTATTAAAAAAATAGTAATTAAAATTTAAAACCATCGTGGCACTTTTCGTTACGTCTGCCATCTTGGAAAAACGTAATTATTTAGCTAGAAATTCGGGAAAAAATCCAGAATTCATCAAAAAATTCACTTATTAAAGTAATGATTGATTATATTGATTCATGTTCTTGGTTTGATCCCTGGACGATGCCAAAAAATTTAATTTAATGTAAAACATAATAATTTCAATAAATCATGATCTAAGTCCTAAAAGAGACTTAAAATCATCTACTACCATAATCCTATAAACCATTACGACCGCCAACTTACATATTTGTACTTATTGACTTATAAATTCGGGAAAGATTCCTAACTCACCGAAAAAATCACACATTACTTTACATATTGAATCGATAATTGGTTCGATCTATGGACGAAGTTAAAAATAAATTTTATTTAAATACCAGAAAAGTTTCAGGTTCAAGAAATAAAATATCACATGTTCTTTTACAAACATAATATTTATTACATAATTTCTATTCTACTACAGGATCACTTGCGAAAGCCAGTAATCTTATAAACATTTAGCCCTGCATAGGCGCGAAATGGCTAATTCTGAGCTACAATCGGTTTATACTAGACAGAGACCAACCAGAACCTTTACTGACATAGCCCTCCTCTTCTTGACAGAGTTTCTGGATTCCGCGTTTAACAATTTGCTTCACATCGTCAGAACTGTAAATTACTGAAGCCGATGTCTTGAATGCACACTTCTTCATTTTGTCATCGAACGGATATGGCTTTCCATATATACAGTCCATCTAAAAGTTATAATTCAAAGGTTCGTTTGTTGCTACGTCATCAGTAAGCTGATTGATTTGTTCTGTTTGATATCGTCAAGAAAATTACAAATGTCTTTCGACTCACTAAGCGTATTTAGGTAATAGTAGTCTTTCAATGTTACACGTAATGAAGATTGCGCCTTGTAGAAGCCATTATTATTCTTTTGTAGAGCACCGATCAGAGTCTTAGGTTTAGTTCTATGTCGATAAGCCATAGCAATCGGTTGCTGCGCATCTGTTTTTTATTTGTACGCTTTCGAGTCTCCAATCTAAAGCGAGGAGTCGAAATTTCTGCAGGTAGTTCAGCAGTAGACGCACGGCCTTCACCTTTACAGTTTTTCGCATGTCGTCGCAAATTATCAATTCGAATAAACCATTCATGACACTCATCACAGCGAAACTTCATGCGAGAAGGATTCTTACTCATCTCATGTCTCCGTACATCATGAGCAAATATAAACGCCATATCGCAGTAGCTGCAAGGATACCGCGGTGATAAAGACGAACCTTTCAGACCTGATTCAGATGGCGATGTGACTGCAATTATACCATTTCCAGGTTTACTCTTATGCACATCAATCATTCGCTGTTGTATAGAAACCTTTACTTTCTGCCGCGTAAAAGGTCCTTTGCATGTCTCCAAGTGTTGTTTCATTTCTTGTAAATTGCTTGCGACATTTCTCACAGCCAAACATTTTTTGTTAAAGGTTCTTGGCACATTCTCTCTTCTCGTGTCGACGAGCATTTCTGTTGTTTGAGAAAATCTTGTCGCAGTAACGGCACCGATGTTCGTTAGTTTTTGTCGAATCACCAGCCATTGAAGTCTCCATCGAGGGCGAAACAAAATTCGCCGAGTTTTCCTGTGCAGCCAGCACTACCGGCATTAAAGTCTCTTCTGCTGGTGGTACCGCGACTGTTGAATTCTCCTCCAATGTTGACATCGTCGTTGCCAACGGGATATGTTCCTTCTTCGTCGACGCTGTCGTCAGGGTTCCCGTAGACGAATGTACAACGTCCATCAAGTTCGCCATTATAGACGTAAATGATGCCATCGAGTTCACAAGAACAGGTAATCACGCGACTTATGCACCAGAAGAAACAATCTAGGTGATCCTTACACCGTCGACGACAGTAACAAACTGTGCGGTCTGCTGTCAAGGACTTGCTTATATACGTGCACCCGATATAATAATACTCTGGTCAAATCAAGAACCATTTACTATAATACTAGAGTCAAACCAACATTTAAAAAAGAAGCACATATGATGGAAAAAATTAGATGCAGAGTGATACTTTCTCGTCTCATTAATTCGATCTCACCAATATACGCTAGGCTCCAAGAGCTCCACAGCTCCAACAGCTCCAAAACTCAAATGCTTCAACAGCTCCAAAGTTCCAAATGCTCCAACAGTTCCAAAGCTCCAACAGCTCCAAATGTTCCAAAGGTCCATAGCTCCAAAGCTTCAATAGCTTCAACAGCTGCTAATGCTTCAACGCTTCAATGCTACAATGCTCGAACAGCTCCAAATGCTCCATCAGCTCCATCGGAGGCTTTAGACATGGATGGATATTGTGTTCTTTCTAAGGCAAAATGACTTTTGAGGTGTTTCGAAATCCTAATTTTTAAATTTTTGTTGAAGAAAACGAGAAAGTTTCCCTCTAAAAAAAATTTTTTAATTTTTCAAATTTTTTGAGAATTTTTGGCGGAATTTGTTTCCAAAAAAATGGATTTTTTTGGCGAATTTTGAGAATTTTTGGGTAAATTTTGGCTAATTTTGACTAAATTTGAAGGTAGAAGGTCTAGGTCAAAGTTCAAGGTCAAGGTCAAAGGTAAAGGTCACGGTCATCCAAGATGGCCGCCGTGACGTCACAATCCAGGATGGCGGGCGGCACCACAGGCACCACACCCTGAACTCTGCGCCAGTATGCCCTATTATATACTACTAGAATGCCAAAAAATATTTAAATCATCTGCGCTGTAAATATAATGCTTTTTTTTCTTCGGATCAGGAAAAATTTATTTACAAGAAGTGAAAATTTGTTAGTAGTTATTTCTGAAACAATGATATTATTTCTGTGTTTAAAATCCTCTTTCGTTTGCTAAACATTGAACTAGGGCACTCTTATGATTTCCCAGATATTTTGGTCTTGCCAGAAGCTTGTCTACCACATAGCTTCAGAACACGTTTTAAAAGTCTGCACGCACATTCCATTAGGAGCGTTATTATTGTTTGTGAAATTCAGCTAATTGATGCAAGATTATGGTGACGCAAATTTCGCCACTGGTTAAACAATTGAAAAAAAAAAACAGTGGGAAATCTCCAGGACCACTTATACAATTGATATGTTTTTTTTTTTTTTACGTTGCAGGCACTCGAATCGGACAAGCATCGGAATGCTTCGTTTATTGGAAAGACCCCATGACGAACGATACATGGGGTCTTAACTTCACTTCGCCCATAGATGCCAAGCAGTTTCGCGAATGCTGCGTAAGTATGACCTAACACAAATCTGAAGTAGATATTTTCTTGCTTACAAGAAATACTCAATTTAAAACAGATTAAAGTTTTAGTCAAATTAAGCATGTCTGCATGTAAAAATATTTTCAATTTTAGTAACAAAGCACTGGTGTTGATCTGTTCTTGACCATTTTCTTAGCACTAATTTTGCCCAGCAATACTTTATGAAAAGTAAAACTTGTATCAAGCTTAAATATTGTGGTACTGTTTGAGATTTCCATACTTTTATTGATCCTTCTCGATATAAAATTGCTCAAGACTTTTGAACTGCGGCATTGCCACATTTATAGAAACTGAAAAAAATTCTCGAATCCATTTCGCGATAAGCTAAAACCCAAATTCACGCTTTAATGATTGTCTCACTGTTCATCTGGCAGCCCATTTGAGACGTCTTACAAGTCAGAAGCCGATTAGCCCAAGTGTTCCGAGGGGTGTCGAGTTGAACCTAGAGTCAACCAACACACGAAATTTTCCAGTCTACACCCGTTACCGATTATTTCCAAACAACACTGATGTTCAATTTTGAGGTAAACTTCAGAGCACAGAGTACGAATAGCTTCAGCGTTTTAACCTGGCCGTTCATTACCTGCTGGGAACTCGCGAACTTGAAATGAATGTGGAAATCATGAATCTAATTTAAAATGAGTTGTCAAAACGAGCAGTGCCGGAACAGCAGAAGTTATAGGTCCAGCGCTGCGGAAACTCTCAAGTGTTGTTGGAATCTTGCATAATATGATTCATTCCTGTCATTTGGTAAATTTTGGGACAGATAAATAAAGTTCGTTGATCGAATTGCTGACAGAGATTTGACTTTAAGGAAGATACACTTACTAAAGCTTAACTACATGACTCTCGAAATTACTAAAAATACCTAAAATCGTTTGGCTCAAATACTGCATATTCTGTAAAAAGAATTATAATTATTAGGTCACACTTGTGGAGGAGGAGGGGAATAGTATGTTGGGTTGGTTTACTTAATACAACCATCGTATTCAAAGAATCAGTTTCCAAATAAAACATATGATGCATTATTCATGGGTATAAATAATTACTAAATATGATCGTGAAAGTATAAAAAAGTATTCAGAAATGATAATATTATGCTTCATTAAACTTTTTATTATACAGCGAAAATATTAGTTGAGTTTGTGCAGTGAGTAATTAATGTAGTTTGCCATTATCTTACTGTAGTTATCCTCGTTCTGAGACAGCTATAACATGTATTCAGTGTCATTACTTAAGCACAATTTTATGCTGTTCAAAGAGTTGGAACTAGAAATGCCCACGTACCTATTTATTACATGAAAAAAATTCGTATCACGTCGTTAAACAACGCAGAACACTATGTCAGTTTGAAATATTTATTTCTGATCTTGAGATTACTACACTACTCCTTTGACGGTTTGCTGTACAACTACTTAATAGAACCGTTGTCTAACTCATGGAACTTAAGTAATATGTTAATTAATTTTCTCGTGCTATAAAAAACACTATAGTGCCTGTTACAAAAACTAAATAGTCAGTGGTGTTGATAAAACTTCCTTCAAAAAATCATTTTGTGAGCGACGAATCTGCAATATCTACAACTGTACGGAGAGTGGTGCATCGGTCTACTTAACTTTTAAACATACAATGCTGTAATGTACATTGCTGAAGAAGTTCTGTGGTCGGTTTTGTGAACAGTAATAAGTAGTATATATTGGGAGCTACTGGGACAGGTGTCGGAGTGAGGAGCTGGAGCCGATGTCCACCATCTTGGATTGTGACATGACGGCACGCCAATATTGAATGACCTTGACCTTGACCATTTACCCTGTCCCCCGAGGCCATTTTGAATCCGGTATTTTGCAATCCGCCATCTTGTTTTCCGCCATTCAATATTTCTTGAAATCTAACGCCCCACTCCCTAACATTTCTCTTTCGTTAAGAACGCAATCTTCAAAATCCGTAGTTTTAATGATAGAAAATTGGGACACATTTAAACATTTATAAAAAATTTATAATTAATAAAATTGTAATATAAAAACATGATTCCACCTTTTTGAAAATTATGACGCCCCATTGTACTTTTCGTTACTGCCGCCGTCTTGAAAATCCAATATTTTAATGCTAGAAATTTGGTAAAAATTTTAAAAATTATAAAAATTAAAAATAATTTAAAAAAACCTACTTGCGGTATAGTGTCTTCGGTTTGTCCCCAGTTAAGGCAAATAAATGTCGACGGGTCCCTCTTCCACGATGACAGCTGGGAGAATGATCCCCACCACTTTTTTCCAAAGCATTGAACTTAAATTCCCCCTCCCCCCTTATAAACCAATCTCAAAACCTGTTTTTTTTCCTCGCAGATATCTCTCCATCACATTGGCTGATTCCCGCACCCCCTCGCCTAAATTTATCCTATAAATACCAGCTCTATAACCCGGGACCGCTTCAGTTACCTCCGTTCACTGAACCGAGTGAGATCGCCACCTATTCCCGCATCATCTCAGTAGGTGCATATAGTCAGACTTTGACTTTGTGCGTTCAGTCGGACTTCGTTCGATTCGTAAAACTGGCAATCGGATTTAGCTCGATTACCAAAACTATAATTTTGACTTACTTCGGGTGGACTTTTTAGATTCTCACAACATCTATTCAGTTTAAGATATGGACGAAAAATTGCTACGAGGCAGCTTTTGCATTTAATAATAGTAGGCCTTACCAGTGCCAGGCCTAGTTCAGCATCCATGCCAACCGTTGACATGACGCCTAGTCCAGCACGCATGCCAGGATCCAGCGTCGAACCTCGTGCAGCGTCCACGACAGTAGTATGTAAATGTCGGTCGAAGCCCTGGGTTATGGGTGAGGAGCGAGAGTCCCTCCGCCATCATGGATTGGGACGTCACGGCGGCCTCCTTGAAAGATCTTTACATTTGACATTCAAAATTTGACAACGTTGCCATAAATGACTCAAAATTATCCAAACTTTGCCCTAAATCCGCCAAAATCCGCCAGAATTTCCAGTTCTTTAGAAAAAATTCCGCCAAAGATCTAAAAAAATCTGAAAAAATTAAATTTTTCCTATTTCGTGGGAAAAATTCCTGTTTAGAGGGAAAGTTCTTAATTTTTAGTCCTCAAAAATGCCAGTGACTTGTGAGGTCCTCAAAGTGGCTTAAAGTCCGCATGTAATAACCGCTCTTAAGCCGCCTAGACAATTAGAATGTCACGGCTACCATCTTGAAATATGACGTAACCATTGGAATTATCGTTACGGCCCCCATCTTAAAAATCAGTATTTTTATGATAGAAAATCAGGAAAAATTTAAAAATTAATAAAAAATTAATTATTAAACATTTTAATAAATAACATTCCGCCATCTTGGATTATGATTTCATGGGTGCCGTCTTGAAAATTCGTAATTTTTTATGCTAGGAAATGGGGAAAAATTTAAAATTAATATAAACACAAACTTTTAATAAATTATTTCACCATATTATATTATTACATCATGGCCGCCATATTTAACGCTAGGAAATCAAAAATAATTTAAAAAGGAATAATTAAAAACATTTAATCAAAACATTCTGCCATTTTGGATTATGTAGTCAGAGGCCGCCATCTTAAATATACTTAATTACTATCGGAAAAATAAGGAAAAATGTTAAAATGTAACAAAAAATTATTTAACTAAAATTTTAATAAAATTTTAATTCAAAAACGCACTTACATCATTGAGTCTTCGGTCCAAACCTGCCGAAAGCAAAAAATGGCGATGGATCCATCCTCTATAGAAGCCACCAACAGATTAACCTCTCACCACTAATGCCAAGGTATTTATATTGTTATTTATTAAGATGTCATGTGCGCCATCTTGTTTTCATCTGCTGGAGGCGCCATCTTGCTATCGTCTGCTAGAGGGCGCTACCAGCATGTTATTTTACTTTTTACCCACTAGAGTGAAGTAATTATTTATTCCCACGGTGTCCTCCATCTTGAAATTTGGTTGCCATTTTGAAAATCTGTATTTATTTAGATAAAAATTCGGGGAAACTTCCATAGTTCATAAAAAATCTTTTGCATAAATAATAATTTTTTTAAAATCGATTATAGTCCTTGGTTTGATCCATAATTAATACAAAAAATTAATTAAAATTACGAAAATATATCACAGGTTCCAAAATATAAGATTGTTTATCACATAATTTCTACTCAACGAACGATAGGTCGCTAAATATGGTATGATACAATGCCTCCAAGCGTCATTCGCTCCAAAAGTCTTTGGCTCCAAAAGTCATCGGATCAAATGTTATCGTTTAAAGGTCACCTTCTCCAAAAGACTTTGTCTCCAAAAGTTTTTGGCTCCAAAAGTCCTTGGCTTAAAAAGTCATTGGCTCCAAAAACCATTGGATTCAAATGTTATTGGCTTCAATAGTTTTGGCTCCTACAGTCTTTGGCTCCAACATTATTAAATGTCATTAACTCTAAATGACATTAAATCCAAAAGTCCTTGTTTCTTATTGTCTTTGGCTCAAACAGCTCCAAATGCTCCAATTCTCCAACATCTCCAATTGAACAAACATATTCAAGTGCTCCAAAGCTCCAAATGCTTTAAATCTTCAGCTGAATTCCATTTCATTTTGATCAAACTTGCCCCGATTAATAAAATGACTTTATTATTACACTTCAATATGTTAGTCATTGGTGATGATTTTTACATCCTTTAAGTTAGTAGTTATATTATGAGAAATCATTTTTAGTTAGTAATTAGATTTCGTGAAATAAAAAATCACTTTTAAAATCCAAAATATAATATTTGTATTATTTAAATTTTGTACAATGCATGTAAAACAAGTCATTATTGTATGTAGCCAGTTTCCTTAAGTTCTTTGAGTATGGTGGCTACTTCTTTGAGGTGCGAAGAGTTTCCTGCCCTAAGCGTGAGCCATCAGAAGTCTCAGACGATCGCCATTAAGTTAGGATCTTTCCATTATGTGTAATCGATATATTTTGCTGCTGTCATCTTCTTTGTATGTTTATAATATTTTTTTTAGTATCACTATGATCCCAGCGATCGTCGTAAGCTTTATCAGAATAATGTATTGTGTCACGACGTTTCCATCGTTTTGGTTTCAGGGCTTCATCACAGACTTCGATCGTGCAGCCTCAGAAGTGTCATCGCAGTCTTCGATATTGTCAGCTTCAGGTGTTTCATTGCAGTCTTCGATCTTGTCGGCTTCAAATCGTTCTCTATCGTTCAAAATTTTATGTAGTTGACTAGAATTTGAAGTAAATATCTTTTGATTTCCCATAAATATGCTACTTTCTTCGTTAGTTTTCAATTTTAAATCATTTGCAAGATCTGGGATAGCATTTTTAGCATTAGAAATTCTACATTCTTCGTAATCATTACAGTCATCTAATATTTGCCTTTATTCCATTTCTTCGGTGTTAAAGACCTGTCCTCGTTATCTTTAGTCAGCTAAGTTGTAAAGATCTTGCGATGTTTATTCAGTAAATATCTTCAAAAAGGATTTCTGACACTGACTGTAGCTAAATAGTTTGGCAAAGACCAAAAATTGACTCGCTCCCCTCATAACATTTAGCATTTTTTTCTCAAGGTAAAGTCCTTGCTGCAGTACTACAGCAAGGTCCTTTTGATACAGCTACAGGCAACGAACCAGGATCCGTGTTAGTTTCTACGTCTGAAACCAGATTAAAACTGAGAATTTAAAATTATAACATTTTCTTAAATATATATTTTAATATTTCATCAGTGAGAGTTAATTTGACATTATGAAAGACTCATAGACAAGAAGTTCTGCTTTTCAACAACAGATAGTGCCACGTGTTGCAAAGTGATCATTTTATTTATTTTGGATGAGGGATGCTCTCTCACGAACGCAAGAGAAGCAGCTTCTTTAGACATCAAGGATAAGGAATTATATCTTGCAATGATAGAGTTTCCAAGCCATCACAAGACTTAGTAATCAGCTTATTAATGAATCTCTTTTGTTTGAATTCCTCCATATAATAATATATATTGTTAGTGCTGATTTGGTAACAGGAATTTACCAAGTACGCGAAAATATGAATAAAATTTCTTGTGTCATTACGAAAAAAATTACATGCGGGGATTGTTTGTTAAGGAATAACAAGGAGCACTCGGAGAACATCAGCAGAAGTATCGCCAGGAATAAACAGGAGCACAATAAGAAAACCATCAAAATACAGGCAAAAACAATCAGGAGCACACAAAGAAAACTAACGCACATTTTCCTAAATAAATATTAGTGAATTACAGATTTTCAGTATTGCACAAAAGATGGCATGGGTAACTAAGCATTAACAAGATCTTTTCAACCAAATTTTTTTTTGGATCGAGCAAGGTTCAAACAATGTACAGGAATCAATCGAATCAATCATTAGATTAACAAATGATTTTTTAATAATTTTATAATTTTTGCCAAATTTCTCGTTTAATAACTATAGATTTTCAAGGTGGCGGCCAAGATGACCGACAATATGGCGGATGCTATGGTAATAAATACTATAATTACATTCTTCTGGTTAAAAATTAAATCACTATGGAGGCAGCACTTGGATTATAACAGAATCTCAATCTTAGATACCCGAATCTTGGTTATAACACTTTCCGCCATCTTGTTTTCGTCTTGTATGATGTCACATCTGCCATATTTTTTATGTTCTCCTGGAGGTCGCCATTTTTGATACCACCATCTTTATTTCTGCTGTTTGTTCCTAGAGTGTGCCAGCATCGCTCTGTCTCATGCACATATGGTTGATGTTCCATTACCTACCGGTGTTGTTATGGCCCTTATAGATATATTAAATTTAATTTTTTATACAAAAAAAACATATCGGTAGCGAGGTGATTTGAGCCATGACAGCTCCGACATATGAGTTGGCACGTATACATACGTCTTTGACCACTCGGCCATTGAGACATTTACCACATTATAAGTTAAAACACTTATTGGCAGTAGCGGCCGGTGATGTAAAATTATGGGTGTTCACACACTCATACATACACACATGCTAACACATATGCACTCATAAAGAAAAAAAAGACCACCTACCTTACTGCGTTCTTGAAGCCTGTTTTGGTGTCAGATTATCTGTGTTGGTGCGGCACCGTAGCAGTTACTGCTTATCTTGGAGTCGTGAAAGATATATTTCGTTTATTACACAAACTCATGTCTGTAATTGTAGACCGAATTAACACAACGAAGCTTATTGAGCAGACTAGTTGTTTTTTTAAGAGATTTTAAATTGTAATTCAAAATGGTAGATCGCTGATCAAGCCTCACATAAATAATAAAAAATTATGTTTGATGTTCTTGATTTTTCAAATTTGTGGCTGGGCTTAAATGATCAAAGTGTTGCACCTGAAAGCAATGTGAAGCTAAAAAATATGATTGTACAATCTTTAATGCTACAAAGGTATTGCACCATTATTTATTTGTAAAAAAAAAAAAAAATCCATTCTGGTTTTCAGCTGAGCAAACTTGTTGATGACTCTATGATTAAAATTATGCATGCTATTTATTAGTCTTTTTTCTATTGACAACATTGCTAAAGCAGTAAGTCTTTCTTCTGACATAGTGTTCCTACATTTTTAATTGTTAACTTTTCTTTGTAAAAAGTTTTCTGTTCGCTAAAATTGTTTGTACGGAATTCATTATGGCGATTTTTAAAAATTGTACATGTTTGCTATACGCGCCAAATAACGCAGTCACATTTTCACAGTTAAAGTCTTACAACAAAGGGAAACTTTATAACATACCTCAGAAAAATGTTGTCCTGCGTAAGGCACAGAAAAATATTTTACAAACGCACAGTCACACTAATTATTTAATGATATTTACGCTCGCATTGAACCACACGCAAATACTTGTTTCTACTGGACGTAAAAAACTGAAAACGAAAGGTTTGTTTGGTTAGGGGTGATAGTATTGGAGTGGACAATACTGGCATCTACCGGGCTGATTCATAAGTTATGACTTACTTCTCTGATCAGTGCTGCTGTGCGTGCTGAAATTTGGAACTTCATCAATGAGCAACGAAACGCCAGGACAATCACGTGTAATCGTCCAGTGTAAAATGTCCCGTAGGAGGTGACGTAATTCCTTCGTGCGCATGCGCAAAAGGACCGAGGCAGGCATGCAGGCAGCGCGTTTCGTGCACAGATCCATTGTGAACACTACAGCGTTGCCGTATCGCCGCAATCGAAAAAATAAAAACAGACGTCCGTGACAGATGCAAACAAAGCGACGAGTGTAACTCTGGTAGCTGCCACTGGTAAAAGTAGATAAAAAGGAACTTTTAACTCTACAAAATAAATAAATGTTCTTTAGAAAACTGGGTGTGCACGTGCACTTGTGCTCTTTAATACCGGCCGCTACTGCTTATTGGTAATTAACAACACAAATATTCGGACTTGTAATAATTTTTAATTTAAAAAAATAATAGCATAAAATGCTAGAGGGTACTGCCACCATATTTATTTTCATTACTCGCAAATAGGATAGCTAGTGTCACGTAGTGCCTCCATAGTGATTTAATTTTTAATCACAAGAATGCAATTATAGTATTGATTACCACAGTATCCGCCATATTGTCGGTCAGCTTGGCCGCCACCTTGATAATATATAGTTATTAAACGAGAAATTCGGCAAAAATTATAAAATTATTTAAAATATCATTTATTAATCTAATGGTTGATTCGATTGATTCCTGTACATTTTTGAACCTTGCTCGATCAAAAAAAAAATGGTTTTAAAAATATTGTTAATGCTTAGTTACCCATGCCATCATTTGTGCAATACTGAAAATATGTAATTCACTAATGTTTATTTAGGAAAATGTGGGTTAGTCAGTATGACCGACAATATGGCGGATGCTATGGTAATAAATACTATAATTGCATTCTTGTGGTAAAAAATTAAATCACTATGGAGGCAGCACACTCTAACTGGTGATGTGTGTACTATGGGACGTTAGTGCTCCTAGTACTGAGTATTGAAAACAAGATGATCGCTGCACCCTTTTGCAGACACTGTGTGCACCACATGATACTATCACTACTAGTGGCAAGTACTGAAAACAAGATGGTGCCATTGCTCTCTAGCAGATGTTGCGTGCACAACGTGACACTAGCTAACCTATTTGCGAGTAATGAAAATAAATATGGTGGCAGCACCCTCTAGAATTTGATGCTATTATTTTTTAAAATTAAAAATTATTACAAGTCCGAATATTTGTGTTGTTTCAACCAATAACTGTTTTAACTCTTAAACTGGTAAATGTATCGATGGCCGAGTGGTAAAAGACTTACGTATGTATACGTTTAAACCCATATGTCGGAGCTGTCACGGCTCAAATCACCTCGCTACGAATATGTTTTTTATGTATGAAAAATTAAATTTAATATATCTATAAGGGTCATAACAACACCGGTAGGTAATGGAACATCGACCATATATGCATAAGTCAGAGCGATGCTGGCACACTCTAGGAACAAACAGCAGAAATAAAATGGTGGTATCCAAAATGGCGACCTCCAGGAGAACAAAAAAAATATGGCAGATGTGACATCATACAAGACGAAAACAAGATGGCGGAAAGTGTTATAACCAAGATTCGGGTATCTAAGATTGAGATTCTGATATCATCCAAGTTTGTAGCTTGGTTAAAGGTCAAGGTCATTTAATATGGCTGCCTTGATGTCACAATCTAAAATGGTGGACATCTCCAGTTTCTCACTTGTAACTCTGTCCTCGGATATACTATTGTAAATTTTTTATCATAAATATTAAACGTGACCAATTCAGTGTAAGGCCTATGATTTTCTTTTAACATAATTGAGTGATAGGGAGCAGAAATTATTAAAAATAAAAATTAATGTTAACATTAGTTATTGAAGTTAGGAATAGTTACTATAAAGGTTTTATTTTTTTCAATCTATTGTTTCATGCTTTCTATGGCAATGCACATTTTTAAGCAAACATTGACGACACTAAGTTTTTAACTAAGATATTATTTTAAATAATTGTGAAGCAAATCAACAGAAATTTTAGTGCTTGAAACAAATAAATTAATACGAAAAATATATTAAATTATCAAAAAAACTAAAAGTCATTTTTAATTGATAAAAAGTTTATTTAACATACACTTTCAATGTTACTAATCGATTGTACGCCTTTGAGTTATTTATTTATACCATATCGTGAAATATAACGAAAAGAAATCCACATGTAGGTTCGTTATCATCGAATGCCGTACGTTTTTCGCTTGGCTTTGAGAATACAGCATATCTACACGGGTGACCGTAGTCAGCGCGCTGGACGACTGGGTCCTGACGCTAACACTTAAGGGGCCCGCCTCGTCAGGGGTGTATGTGTGTTAGTGAGGCGGGATGATAAGCGCGACGCTCGCTGGTGCTTCCAGCGCGGTATAGCCTCTAAGCGCAAGGCTCTGAACTGGCGCGCATTCGACTTGTCGTCACAGGATAACTGTGAAATTTGAGCGGTGACCGTAACATTATATGGCGGAGAAATGAAGATAAAGGTGTTATGCAAGCCCCTTAAGTGCTTTCAGGAATCTTTACTGATTGTTTTATGCCTAAAAATTACTCTGAAAACACGCGTTTTAGGCATTTTAACGCTTCTAAAAATACAGTTTAAAAACTTAATCCGAAATTAAAAGTACTTTTCGGCCCTCAGCGAACTCTTAAATGCTATTCGTAAATAGGCCCCACTCGGATATCTTGAGTAGTTTTGAAATCGCGTTGTTTTTCCTGAAGCTCTGCACACCGTATGTGTGCCCAGGTAGGCGGGCCCCTTAATGTCTGCCCAAGGTGACATCCTCGGCCACTCAGAACACTGGTCAACAGTAGCTCAGCAACTCTCTGCTGATACCTCGCTATGAGTCTGGGCGTGAGGGCACGCCGATCTTCCATGACAGTCCATCACTGACTTATTACCAGTTTCATCCTGTTCGTTCGCTGGCCGAATATCGCACCACGACACTCTTCGTCGGCTGCTCTCACAAAGGTCTCCCTCATGTCACTCAGTCCGCGCCAGCAGGTTTCAAGACGTCACAAGCGCATGCATTTTTACCGGTGTTCGTCGCCGAGTGTTCTTTACACGTCACAAGTACAGTCCATTCCGTAAACAACGCGTATACGAGGGCCCAAACTTTTTTTTTTAAAAATGTTTTTTACAATTTCCGTGCTAAAGATAGTGCAGTATAACTATATATTAATAAAATGCTGTACACCTCATTTTAATTACGTATTATGTTCTTTAAATAAGCCGAGCTAATAACTTTCGTTATTTTAATGAAATTTGACATTAAATTGTAATTTTTGTACTGAATGACATTATTGCATTGCATTGTATATCGCGTTTAAACATGAGCGAATACTGGATATGTGTGTAACTAGGATGAAAGAAGACTTTTGCGAGAGCATCATCAATTTTCACACCTACACCCTACAAGAAGTTTGCGAGTTCGTTTTTCACGCAGTACTAACTTCTCGACTCTAATTACTGTCCTAGCCCATCGTCTTTGCAGGTACATATCACTGGGCTTGATGAAACTTCACGGTTGGCATTTTTGCCAGATACTTGGTTAAGTTTGCTTATTGACAATCACTGACATCATGACTTTGCACGGTGACCTCACATAACGTTGAGGTATAAAAGCTATAGTCCCAGGATGATTCAATTATTGGTTGCCATTTCCTTCCGCTGCTTGTAGAAAAATATACATTACAAAACCTTGAACCCGAGAAAGGAAGTTCTCCACAAGTGAAAAAAAAAAAAAAATAAAAATAAAATTACCAACCCAGCATGGAAAACCAGTATGGACAAAACGGCCAGATATTTTCGTAGGCATTAGTTTTTCAACTTACGTTAATAGAATCAGGGTACGAGGGTATTTTTCCTGTGTTCTATATCCAAGGTTAAATACTAAGGTCTCAGCTTTTGGGTCATAGGTCAATTTTATAAGAAATGAATTTAAATAATTAAATAAAGTAATGAAATATAATAAATTATGTCCCTGTTCGTTATGTACTAGTTTTTGTGGGACAAATAAATCCCTTTATAATGTTACATTTTTTTTAAATTTCTTCATGATTCAAAACCAAAGACAAGTAATATTTAACTTAGCCAAAATTTGTAATAATTAATTATTTATGATACTGTCTTCATCTCTGTGTGACAGGTTATTTATGGTTCTTTGTATTGGTTTCTGGGACAGTAGAAAATGTGTAAAACCACATATCCTCCAATAAACGTTGATTTTAATTTAACTATTTCAATAAATCCTGAAAAAATAAATTATTTCTGCATCTTTAAATTATATATATGCCTATATATATGTGTGTGTTTGAAGATGCCAGCACTAGACATAACCTGTTAACCATAAATTTCGTAGAAACTTCAAAAAAGTAGTATACAAATGTTCCCCCGAGCGCAAGCTTCAGGCTGTGGACCCGGGAGCCGGTCCACCATATTTGATTCTGACGTCACGGCGGCCATCTTGGATGAGAGTAACGGGACACAGCGTAACGGGACAATTAAGACATTGACCTTTGACCCTCAAAATTCGCCAAAATTGGGCAAAATTTGCCCAAAATTCCTCAAAAATCGTCAAAATTTCCATTTCTGTGGAAAAAAATTCCGCCAAAAAATCTCAAAAAATTCCTCAATTCAAAACTCAGGATTTCGAAAATCCTCTAATGTTAATTTGTCTTAGAAAGAACCCAAATGCCTAAAAGCGGCTTAAAACTCCTAAGAGCTAGCCGCTTTAAGCTGCCAACCTTGAAAATAAGGATGTCACGGCAGCCATTTTGAAATATGACGTCATAGTTGCAATTTTCGTTACGGTCGCCAGCTTGAAAATCTTTATTTATTATCCGATTTTAATAAAAAATTTAAAATTTATAAAAAATTAAATTAATAAAATTATATAAAAAAAATTAAAAAACAAACATTTACGACATGGAGTTCGGAGTCCTCGGTTCGAACCCGGTGAGGGCAAAAAATAAAAATAAAAATAAAAAATGGCAACAGGCTCCTTCCCCAATGGTGGATGCAGGCAGACTGACGCCCACCACTTTTTTTCAAAGCATATATATATATATATATATATATATCGCCAGTGAGTATGACGTCATGTCCGCCATCTTGAAAATCCGTAATTTTAATGCTAGATATTCGGGAAAAAGTTTAAAAATCATTAAGAAAATTAATCATCCTAATTAAATAATAAAAAATCCTCAAAACCATCGTTGCACTTTTCGTGACGGCCGCCATTTTGAAATCACCCGCTGGAGATTACCATCTTGTTTTCGTCTGCTAGAGTGTGCTGATACCATGTTCGTATAATTATCTGGTCACCACAACTTTGACCTTGACCTTGAAATTTGACCTTGACCTTGAACTTTGACCTTGACTGTGAACTTTGACCTTGAACTTTGACATTGGCCTTGAAATTTTACCTTGACCTTGAACTTTGACATTGACCTGTAAATTTGCCCTTGACCTTAAAATTTGACTTTGTCCTTGTCGACCATCATGGATCCGACATTTTATGTTCAGTACATGCTACCAGGAGCTACCACCTACTGGAGTACACCATCTTGTGTGTTTACTCGTATTATAGAGTACATTTCCATCTGGATAATTTTATTCTAACCTGCTACAGTGCACTAATCATTTATTACCGAGGTGCCCCCCGCCATCTTGAAATTCATCCACCATCTTGAAATCATGTAATAATGTAGATAGAAAAGCGGGAAAAAAATCCAAAATTCATCAAAAAAATCACTCATTAACTTACATATTGATTCGATCTGCTCCAGTCCTTGGTTCGATACTCGATCGATGCAATAATGTTTAATTTTATGAAAAAATAAATAATTTCAATAAACCACGTTCAACATTCTTAAAGAGACTTTAAATCCTCTACTACCATCATCCTTTCCGACATCAAGACCAACATCTTGGAATATTCGGAATAATTAACCTATAAATTCGGGAAAAAGTTCAAAATTCATTAAATAAATTTGTAATCTATATAAACTGATTGATTAGATCGACTAAGGTCCTTGGAACGATCTTGGACGAAGCTAAAATTAATTTAATTTAAATACCAGAAAAGTGTAAGGTTCGAGAAATAAAACACCACAAAGTCTTTTACAAACATAATAGTTATTACACAATTTCTTTTCTACTACAGTATCACTTGCGAAAGAGAGCAATCTTATAAACATTTAGCCCTGCATAGACGTGCAACGACTACTTCCTAGCTCTAACAGCTCCAAATTCTCCAACAGCTCCAAATGCTCCAACTGCCTTTTCTTTCAACAGCTCCAATGATATTGGGCTACAATGCTACGAGTTTAAGACACTACGAGGCTACAAGGCTACGAGTCTAAAAGGATCTAGCTGGTTCAAAGTTATACATGGCTGCGAGACTGCATGACTAAAAGAACGCATGGCTACGAAACTACATGTCTATGAAGCTACATGGATACAAGTCTACTCGGCTCCAAGACGCAATGTACACACAGTACACACAGGAAACTGAACGTACACACAGTACACACAGGAAACTGAACGTACACACAGTACACACAGGAAACGGAACGTATACACATAGTACACAAAGGAAACTGAACGTACACACAGTACACACAGGAAACGGAACGTACACACAGTACACACAGGAAACGGAACGTACACATAGTACACACAGGAAACGGAACGTACACACAGTACACACACAGGAAACTGAACGTACACACAGTACACACAGGAAACGGAACGTATACACACTGTATACACAGGAAACTGAACGTACACACAGTACACGCAGGAAACGGAACGTACACACAGTACACACACAGGAAACGGAACGTACACACAGTACACACACAGGAAACGGAACGTACACACAGTACACATAGGAAACGGAACGTACACACAGTACACACAGGAAACGGAACGTACACACAGTACACACAGGAAACGGAACGTACACACAGAAAACGGAACGTAAGCACTATATACACAGTACACACAGGAAACCTAACGTACACACATACAGTAGCGGAAACACAGGCTTAGTTGGAAATCAGAATATAAGAAATAAAAACATTACATTTTTTTACTTTCAATATTTAATTTATTTCTCAACATTACACAAATACAAGTAAAAGAAACCATTATTGTATGTAGCCAGCTTTCCTCAGTTCTTTGAGTATGACGGATATTTCATTGATGCACGAATATTTTCCTGCACAAAGCGAGCCATGTAGAAGTCTTAGCCGGTCAACCAGTATGTTTGGATCTTTCCATGATGCGTAATCAATCTCTTCTACCATCATCTTACTTGCTTGTTTATTATACATACTTTTAATATCACAATCGTCCCAGTGATCATAATAAGCATTATCAGATTTATTTATTTTAACACGTCGTTTACATCGTTTCGGTCTCAGTACACCTCCACATTCTTCGATCTTGTCAGCTTTAGGTGCTTCATCACAGTCTATGCCTTTGTCAACAGCTTCAGAGTCACTGTAACAATCACTGTAGAAGACAACCTCTTCACCCAGATTACCGTATGAATTCGCTATCGATGATGTCGAAGTGTCTTTATCGTCTTCATGCTTCCTTTTTAGGAGTCCATCATCATTTTTACAAAGAATGGAGGATCTACTGAATATAGGCTTGAATGTATTCTCACTTTTCACGGTGTTGATACTTCCATTAGTTTCAGTCTTCCCGAAGCCATTAGCATCCTTCAATTTATGTTCTTCCTCACGATCAGGTGAGCTAATACCATCACGCTCAGGACAAGGAAAATTATTGTCGTAATGCAGATCACTCTTCTTTAGTCTAGTGGATCCATCGGTGCCCTCTATGCCGTAATTAGTCTTGACTTTACATGTTCTACCATGTCTTTTTAAGCTGTCAATTCGTTTTAACAACCTGCTACAACGATTACAGCTTAACATGTTGCGTAGTGGGTTTCTAGCACAATCATTCTTCTCATGACGTCTAGCATTCCTTCTAATGACAAAATCCTTGCCACAGTATCTACAGCGGCTTCCTTCCGATTCAGCTGCAGATAACAAACCATGATCCATGGTAGCTTCTGTGACTAATGTTAGATACAAACTGTCAGTTTTCTCCAATTGGAACCATTTCTTAAATATAATTTTTTAAATATTTCATCAGCGAGAGTTAAGTTATCTAATGCAAAGCAAATTGATGCAAGTAGTTCTGGCTGTCATCAACAGATGTCGCCACGTGTTGCTTGCAGGTAAATAATATCTATTTCATTAATGCAGGATGCGGAATGCTCACTATCGATCGCAAAGGAAGGTTGGCTTCGCTAGACTCCAATGAGAAGGAAGTTCGTCCTTCCTGTTAGTGCTTCTTAGATTTCTCAGAGTATTATTATTCGACTTAGTAATGATATTTTTTTAAATTTTCACCTGATAAAAATATTACAAGTGATGATAAAGTAGCAGAAGTTCACTAATTAAATGCAACCTTGAATAAAAATGACATTCCTCATTAAGTAAAAATAAAATCCTTCATGCAAAGATCAATTCCTCATCAGTAACCAGAAGCACTCGGAGAAAACCATCAGATGTCTAGTCAGGAATAATCAGAAGCACCCAGAGAAAACCATCAAAATATTGTCAAGAATAATCAGCAGCACACGGAGAAAACCACCACACGTTTTCTTTGATATCATAAAATTAGAGGGAAAAAAATATTTAAAAATAAAAATAAATTAATAAAAAATTTACAAATAAAAACAAAAAATACATAAAATTCTGGCTTGTACCAGAACTCTATCTTTGCTCATCAATGAGAAGTTCACAAGCTAGCAGAATCTATTTATGTATTTTTTGTTTTTATTTGTAAATTTTTTATTAATTTATTTATATTTTTAAATATCTTTTTTTCCTCTAATTTTATGATATCAAAGAAAACGTGTGGTGGTTTTCTCCGTGCGCTCCTGATTATTCTTGACAATATTTTGATGGTTTTCTCTGGGTGCTTCTGATTATTCCTGACTAGACATCTGATGGTTTTCTCCGAGTGCTTCTGGTTACTGATGAGGAGTTGATCTTTGCATGAAGGATTTTATTTTTACTTAATGAGGAATGTCATTTTTATTCAAGGTTGCATTTAATTAGTGAACTTCTGCTACTTTATCATCACTTGTAATATTTTTATCAGGTGAAAATTTAAAAAAATATCATTACTAAGTCGAATAATAATACTCTGAGAAATCTAAGAAGCACTAACAGGAAGGACGAACTTCCTTCTCATTGGAGTCTAGCGAAGCCAACCTTCCTTTGCCATCGATAGTGAGCATTCCGCATCCTGCATTAATGAAATAGATATTATTTACCTGCAAGCAACACGTGGCGACATCTGTTGATGACAGCCAGAACTACTTGCATCAATTTGCTTTGCATTAGATAACTTAACTCTCGCTGATGAAATATTTAAAAAATTATATTTAAGAAATGGTTCCAATTGGAGAAAACTGACAGTTTGTATCTAACATTAGTCACAGAAGCTACCATGGATCATGGTTTGTTATCTGCAGCTGAATCGGAAGGAAGCCGCTGTAGATACTGTGGCAAGGATTTTGTCATGAGAAGGAATGCTAGACGTCATGAGAAGAATGATTGTGCTAGAAACCCACTACGCAACATGTTAAGCTGTAATCGTTGTAGCAGGTTGTTAAAACGAATTGACAGCTTAAAAAGACATGGTAGAACATGTAAAGTCAAGACTACTTACGGCATAGAGGGCACCGATGGATCCACTAGACTAAAGAAGAGTGATCTGCATTACGACAATAATTTTCCTTGTCCTGAGCGTGATGGTATTAGCTCACCTGATCGTGAGGAAGAACATAAATTGAAGGATGCTAATGGCTTCGGGAAGACTGAAACTAATGGAAGTATCAACACCGTGAAAAGTGAGAATACATTCAAGCCTATATTCAGTAGATCCTCCATTCTTTGTAAAAATGATGATGGACTCCTAAAAAGGAAGCATGAAAACGATAAAGACACTTCGACATCATCGATAGCGAATTCATACGGTAATCTGGGTGAAGAGGTTGTCTTCTACAGTGATTGTTACAGTGACTCTGAAGCTGTTGACAAAGGCATAGACTGTGATGAAGCACCTAAAGCTGACAAGATCGAAGAATGTGGAGGTGTCCTGAGACCGAAACGATGTAAACGACGTGTTAAAATAAATAAATCTGATAATGCTTATTATGATCACTGGGACGATTGTGATATTAAAAGTATGTATAATAAACAAGCAAGTAAGATGATGGTAGAAGAGATTGATTACGCATCATGGAAAGATCCAAACATACTGGTTGACCGGCTAAGACTTCTACATGGCTCGCTTTGTGCAGGAAAATATTCGTGCATCAATGAAAAATCCGTCATACTCAAAGAACTGAGGAAAGCTGGCTACATACAATAATGGTTTCTTTTACTTGTATTTGTGTAATGTTGAGAAATAAATTAAATATTGAAAGTAAAAAATGTAATGTTTTTATTTCTTGTATTCTGATTTCCAACTAAGCCTGTGTTTCCGCTACTGTATGTGTGTACGTTCCGTTTCCTGTGTATACTGTGTGTATAGTGTTTACGTTCCGTTTTCTGTGTGTATGTTCCGTTTCCTGTGTGTACTGTGTGTACGTTCCGTTTCCTGTGTGTACTGTGTGTACGTTCTGTTTCCTATGTGTACTGTGTGTACGTTCCGTTTCCTGTGTGTGTACTGTGTGTACGTTCCGTTTCCTGTGTGCACTGTGTGTATGTTCAGTTTCCTTTGTGTACTATGTGTATACATTCCGTTTCCTGTGTGTACTGTGTGTACGTTCAGTTTTCTGTGTGTACTGTGTGTACGTTCAGTTTCCTGTGTGTACTGTGTGTACATTGCGTCTTGGAGCCGAGTAGACTTGTATCCATGTAGCTTCATAGACATGTAGTTTCGTAGCAATGCGTTCTTTTAGTCATGCAGTCTCGCAGCCATGTATAACTTTGAACCAGCTAGATCCTTTTAGACTCGTAGCCTTGTAGCCTCGTAGTGTCTTAAACTCGTAGCATTGTAGCCCAATATCATTGGAGCTGTTGAAAGAAAAGGCAGTTGGAGCATTTGGAGCTGTTGGAGCTGTTGGAGCATTTGGAGCTGTTGGAGCTAAGAAGTAGTCGTTGCACGTCTATGCAGGGCTAAATGTTTATAAGATTGCTGGCTTTCGCAAGTGATTCTGTAGTAGGACAGAAATTGTGTAATAACTATTATGTTTGTAAAAGACTTTGTGGTGTTTTATTTCTCGAACCTTACACTTTTCTGGTAGTTAAATTAATTTTAGCTTCGTCCAAGAATGTTCCAAGGACCTTAGTCGATCTAATCAATCAGTATATATAGATTACAAATTTATTTAATGAATTTTGAACTTTTTCCCGAATTTCTAGGTTAATTATTACGAATATTCCAATATGTTGGTCTTGATGTCGGATAGGATGATGGTAGTAGAGGATTTAAAGTCTCTTTAAGAATGTTGAACATGGTTTATTGAAATTATTTATTTTTTCATAAAATTAAACATTATTGCATCGATAGAGTATCGAACCAAGGACTGGAGCAGATCGAATCAATATGTAAGTTAATGAGTGATTTTTTTGATGAATTTTGGATTTTTTTCAGCTTTTCTAGCTACATTATTACATGAGTTAAAGATGGTGGCCGAATTTCAAGATGGCGGGGGGCACCTCGGTAATAAATGATTACTGCACTGTAGCGGGTTAGAATAAAATTATCCAGATGGAAATGTACTCTATAATACGAGTACACACACAAGATGGTGTACTCCAGCAGGTGGTAGCTCCTAGTAGCATGTACTGAACATAAAATGTCGGATCCATAATGGTCGACAAGGACAAAGTCTAATTTCAAGGTCAAGGGCAATATTCAAGGTCAATGTCAAATTTCAAGGTCAAGGTAAAATTTCAAGGTCAAGGTCAAATTTCTAGGTCAATGTCAAATTTCTAGGTCAAGGTCAAAGTTCACAGTCAAGTTAAAAGTTCAATGTCAAGGTCAAATTTCAAGGTCAAGGTCTAAGTTCAAGGTCAAGGTCAAATTTCAAGGTCAAGGTCAAGGTCAAATTTCAAAGTCATGTTCAAAGGTGTGGTGACCAGATAATTATACTAACATGGTATCTGCATACTCTAGCGGACAAAAACAAGATGGTGATCTCCAGAAGGTGATTTCAAGATGGCGGCCGTCACGAAAAGTGCAACGGTGGTTTTAAGGATTTTTTATTATTTAATTAGGATGATTAATTTTTTTTAATGATTTTTAAACATTTTCCCGAATCTCTAGCATTAAAATTACGGATTTTCAAGATGGCGGACATGATGTCATGCTCATTGGCGATATATATATATATATGCTTTGAAAAAAGTGGTGGGCGTCAGTCTGCATGCATCCACCATTGGGGAAGGAGCCTGTCGCCATTTTTTATTTTTATTTTAATTTTTTTTGCCCTCACCGGGTTCGAACCGAGGACTCCGAACTCCATGTCGTAAATGTTTGTTTTTAAATTTTTTTTATATAATTTTATTAATTTAATTTTTCATAAATTTTAAATTTTTTATTAAAATCGGATAATAAATATTTTCAAGATGGCGACCGTAACGGAAATTGCAACTATGACGTCATATTTCAAAATGGCTGCCGTGACATCCTTATTTGCAAGGTTGGCGGCTTAAAGCGGCTAGCTCTTAGGAGTTTTAAGCCGCTTTTAGGCATTTGGGTTCTTTCTAAGACAAATTAACATTAGAGGATTTTCGAAATCCTGATTTTTGAATTGAGGAATTTTTTGAGATTTTTTGGCGGAATTTTTTTCCACAGAAATGGAAATTTTGACGATTTTTGAGGAATTTTGGGCAAATTTTGCCCAATTTTGGCGAATATTGAGGGTCAAAGGTCAATGTTCTAATTGTCCCGTTACTCTCATCCAAGATGGCCGCCGTGACGTCAGAATCAAAGTTGGTGGACCGGCTCCCGGCTCCACAGCCTGAAGCCTGCGCTCGTGGGAACATTTGTATACTACTTAAAAATATATATGATATAAAAAGTACACTAAAATAATTCTATTAAAATTTTTCATAAGAATATTTTAAAGCATTTACCGAAGATTTCAAACTTTTTTTTTTTTTTTTTATAAAATGTATTTTTACTTTTCCTCTCCTTAATGCAGTCACAAAATCTAGTGTAACGTAATTTTAAATAAGCAAACTTATCAATAAAAACGGGTTTTAAAATAACTTTCTTTTATAAGGCTGTAAATTGCATGGCATGGAATGGAATTTGTTCTTAAATAGCAGCATTTCAAAATAAATATTTAACGTTTTTTGTTCCTCAACCCCATTTCTTAAGTTATCAATCGCTAAATGAATGTTGTGATTTTAAGTAATAAATTTTAACTGAAATGTTATTTTCTTGTCGTTTTATAAATATTTTGAATGAGAAAACGGAATCCACTTCAATAAGTTAGTCCACCGGTAGCTCTGAATTGAAGCCATACATTGCAATGATATACCGTCGTCATGTGTGAAGCTGGTCTGCGTGTGTTGGGAGGCGGGCACAAAGTGAGTTTCATTGCCGTTGGCGCTTGCTTCGTCGTGGCTGGAAACGCAACTGCATCACGTGACACAAAGGCACGCCTCCTGGTTGGCTTCCTCGCCAGCGGCGCCGCTGTGATTGCCGCCAGCCATGGCGACTCGCGCTGGAGCGGTTGTCGGGGTCAGTTCGTTGGAAGCTACCCGGGGCTTCCCTCGCGAAGGCTGGTTCGAACAAAGATAACGTGCGCTCGCCATGTTCTATTTACAACATCAAAATGTTCAGCTATATGTCGCACAGCAGTGTTTTCACATGAACGTTTGAGACGTAAATTTCAAATTAACGTAATGTGGAAGTTGGTCCAACTCTGACACAGCGCAAAGGAAACGCAGTGACAGCCAGTACTATTTAGTGTCTTGTTTTTATTTTTTACTAATTTTAATTTTAACCATTTTCCGTTGGTACATGTGGGGACGGAATTTGTATGTTAAATTTAATTTCTTAGTGAGCATAACTGTTTTTATGATAAACAATACAAATATTTCACAATACTCAACGAAACTAAAAAAACTATGGACATAAAATATGCACAAAATTACGTTTAATATGTTAAATATATGGTAATACTTATTACGAGTTCGTTTGTACAGAAGATATATGTAACATATGTGGGGCAAGTGTTCATAAACAATATAAATTTTTCAATATTCATTTGAGCTAGTGAAGAACAATTTTTAAACTAGGCATTTAAAAACTATTTATTTATTTCTTTTCTATAACTTTTCCAAAACAAAGAATATTTTCAGGAGTTTTCAATGGAATTAAGTTAAAGAATCCATTTAAAAATTGACGTTAAGTCAATGAACAATTAACTTAACGACCCTTTCGCTGACAATTTGAATTGCCCTTAGGCACGTAGTGTTGTGACTTGTTCCGTTTCTTGAACGGAGGCACGAACATGCATATACTCCAAATTAATGTCATGTGCAAACACCTCAAAACACTTTTCTACATACATAACTTTAAAATTTACTCTCTGAAATTTTCCCCCAATATTGGGAGTCCCCGAAAGTAGTATATAAAAGTATTTCCGCGGACTGCAGCCAGGCCGAGGTGCCTGGTGCCGGTCCGCCAGCTTGGATTATGACGTCACGGTGGCCATCTTGTATGCCTTTGACCTTTGACCTTGATCTTCAAAATTTGCCAAAATATGCCGAACATTGATTTAAAATTGGCCACATTTGGCCCAAAATTCGCCAAAATGTTCAGTTTTTGGGGAAAAAATTCCGCCAAAAATTAAAAAAAATTGAAAATAAAAAATTACACTTTAATAAAGAAAATTTTGTAAAAAAAATTCAAATATTTGAAATTCGTAATGTTTCCAAAAACTTTGGCCTTTGAAAAAACGAAAATTCCTCATAGCAGCTTAAATTACCTATCGTATAGCCGCCCTAAGCCGCCGAGGTCATGTCCGCAATCTTGTCTGCTGGAGAGCACCATTTTGAATTGTGTCGTCATTATTGCAATTATCGTTAAGACTGCCATCTTGAAAATCCGTAATTATTATCAGAAAAAATGGGGGAAAAACATACAATAAATAAACTGATTAGTTCTATCGGTTCCTGTCCTAGGTTCGATAATTGCAAGATGCAAAAAAATATTAGGTGCAGAAAATAATTATTTAATAAAATTTGGTGAAAATCCTAAACTATGCATAAATTCCTAATCTACCAGTCTCCAAATGATTCGATATGATTAATTCTAGTCTTTGGTTCTATCCTTGCTCGATGCAAAATAAAATAATATTAAGTAAAAAAAATCTTTTATTTTAACTTAACATTGAACTGACAAGTTAAAGGAATATAGCAACAAAATTACAAATAAAACATTTATTACATAAATTCTTCAAGTATAAACAAGGATATTACTACAGTTTCTTGATTTCTACAGCCTTCTTAGAAGGCGAAGAAAGTCCTTTGCATGACTTGACATGTATTATCAGGAAAGTTGTATATGACCGCCGATTAACCAGGCAAGTCCAATCAGTGGCCAGGCACATCTAGTTAGTGGCCAATCACATCAAGTTGGTTGTCTAGGAACGTCAGATAGGTTGGCCAGATACGCATGTTCAGTCGGTTGATCAGGCTAACACTTAAATTTTGTGGCAAGGTACGCCCAGTCGGTGGCTTGGTAAGTTTATTTAGTGGCTAGGAACGCAACTACAGTAAGTGGCAAGGCACATCCAGTTGGTGGCCAGGCATGTCTATTTAGTAGTCAGACACGTAATCGGTGGCCAGGCAATTTCAGTTTCTGGCCAGACATGTCCAATCAGTGGCTATGCATGTACAGTCAGCGACCAGGCACGACTAGTTGTTGGCAAGACATGTCCAGTTGGTGATTAGGCACTTCATGGTGGGCAGGCTAACACGACCAGTTGGTGGTCAGACATATCCAGTTGTTTGCCAGGCACATTGAGTCATTGCCCATGCTCATGAAATTGGTTGGACAGACATATCTAGCAGGTATGCCAGGCAAAATTAGTAGGTAAGATAGGCATGTCCATTTGGTGGTCAGGCACATACTGTCAGTAGCAAAAAGGTCTAATTTTTCAAAACTCGTGGAACATTTTAAATAGCTTGTGTACAATGTCAGGCACATAGACAAGGCGTCTCCGAAACACGAGGCAAATCATGACATGACTAAAGATTTGTTGATGCATCATCAACGAAAAGGACTCACACTCGTCAAAAAGGACACAAAATTGGACACACTGTAATCAGAAATAACACATAATAGACACATTTTCAAGAAAAAGGAAAAACACTGAACACACATAAGTCAAAAAACATACATATAAGTCAAAAAACCACATACATGATTCAAAAAACACACACACTGGACACACACTCATCGAAAAGGACTCACTGAACACACAATGGACACACATTCGACAAAAAGGGCACAGAAACGACCAAAAGTAAGCAACTTGGAAGCAATTTGGAAGCAAATTCGACAAAAAGGAAGTAGATTTGTACGATCATTAAACTAAGTAGAATACGATCTCATCAGAAGTATATGATCTCATATGAAAATATACGATCTCATCATAGGGATACGATCTCATCAGAGGAATACGATCCCATCAGTAGGATACGATACAACGGTTTTGTTTATGCGCATTAAAGGAAATGGGAGTACATTTACACGAACATTCAGTTCAGTAGGATACGTATTCATCAGTAGAATACGTTTGCCAGTTAACGGTAGGCCTCAACTGATACTTTTGACTTTGGCTCCAACAGTCTTTGACTTCAACTGCTCCATCGACATTTGGCTACATGGCTACAAAACTGCTTGGCTATGAAGCTACAAGTCTACAAGTCTCCAATTGTTGCATCTGTCTTTGGCTCCAACTGTTTTTTGCTCCAACTGCTCGAGCAAAATTTGGCTACGAGATTACGAGAATAATTGGTTATGAAGCTACAAGTCTAAGGGGCAACGAGGCAAACATGACAACAAAACTAAGAGACTACGAAGCTACAAGACTTCAAGGCTACAATACTAAGAGCCTACAGGACTACGTGGCTACAAGACTACGAGGCTGCAAGACCCCAAGGCTACAAGGCTACGAGTCTACAAGGCTCCATTTGGCTACGAGGCTTCATGGCTACAAGGCTACATAACCCATAGGCTGTAAGGAAACATGAATAAGAGACTACTAGGGTACTAAATTACGAGGCTACAACATTAAGAGGCTACAGGATTACAAAGCTTAAAGACACAAGGCTACAAGGCTACATAGCTACAGCTCCAACGGGCTACAATAGCTCCATTCAGCAACGAGAGTTAATATATCTCTTGCAAAAAACTTGTCGCAAGTAGTTCCAATTCTTTCAGCAGATGTCGCCATGTAATGTGTCGAGGTAAATATTATTTATTTTTCATATGGGCTGCGGGATGCTCTCTTACGGCCGCGAGAGAAAGAGGGCTTCACTAGACATCAAAGAGAAGGAAGTTCTTAAATGATACCGTTTCTAAGCTGTCTCAAGGCATAGTAATCGTCTGAGTTATAAATATTTTTTGTATATACCTGATAAAAAAAATACACTATAAATGCTGATTAGGTAACACGAATTTATTAAGTAAGCTAAATTCAGAATACAATTGCTTCTTTCATTTCGAAAAAAAATTACATGCAGGTATTGTTTTCTCAGGAATAACCAGAAACATTCAGAGAATATCAGTAGAAGTCTCGTCAGGAATAACTAGGAGCACATGGAGAAAACTAAAAGCAATCGAACTAGGAATAAGCAGAAGCACTTGGTAATCCAACAAAATATTGACATGAATAATCAGGAGTACATGGGGAAAACCAACAGAAGTCTCGCCATAAATTATCAGAAGAACTTCCAACACAAGGCGAGAGAATATGTTAAGAATCTTTCACGCAAAATTTTTAGCTGTAAAAAGTGTCGCAAGCAATTTAGAAGAAGTAATACCCTAAAAAGACACTTGAAGATATGTAAAAATCCTGCTGCGTGGCAGAAAGTAAAGGTTTCGCTAAGAATGCAATTGACTGACTCTCTTAAAATTACATCGGTAATTGGTACTGCTTCAGTTATATTAGCATCTGGTTCGAGCCAGAATGGGTCGTCTTCATTAACTAGGCATCCTTGAAGCTACAGATATATGTCGTTCGCGTATTCCCATGATGCACGAAGATACAAGAGAAGAAGCAAATGCACTAAATATCCTTCTTGTATGAAGTTTCACCGTGATACAGTTTACGTGTATTGACAGTTTGAGACGACAAGTGGAAAACCGTATAGGTGAAGTCCGTTTACCTTCTGTGAAACTACATGCAGACATTTCGACTCCACGGTTTAGGTTGGAGACTCGTATCCGTACAAGCACAAAAAAAGATGAACCGCAACCGATTGCGATGACATTTGGACACGAATCAAAGCATAATACTGTGCTTGGTGCATTACAGGTAAATGATAACGGATCCCACTTGTCTAAATCTGCATTTCGTGGAATGTTTAAAGACTACTATTATCAAAATACATTTAGTGAGTCAAAATACATTGGTACTTTTCTTGAAGATATCCTGCAAATCAAAATTAATCAGCTTGCATATGAAGTAGCAACGATAGGGGCTTTAAAATATAACTTGTGGCTGGAATGCGTGTATGGCAAATCGTACCCACTCGAGGACAAAGTAAATAAGTGCGAATTCAAGATAGTGAATACTCCTATTTACAATGCCAACGATGTGAACAGTCTGTTAAGTACAGTATCTTTTGGGAAGAAAAAGAATATGTAGGAAAAGATCTGCTGGTCATTGTATTCGGTAAACCGTTTGGAGCTGAGAATTAGTCAGGTAAAGCTAATGCAGAACTAAATGTTTATTATATTGCTAACTTTAGCAAGTGTTCTTCTTGTTGTGTTGATTTATATAATAAAGTATATTTGTAAATATTTTTTTCGAACCTGCTACTTTAGTGTAAATTGAAGTGATATTTAATTAAATTTGTTTTTATTTGCTTAAACCAAGAGTCAAAGAAAAAAAGTAATCTGTTGAATTAATCAGCAAATGAGTTATTTTTTTTTATGTCGTTTTGAATTTTTTCCGGATTTCTAGCTTAATAATTACAAATTTTCTTAAATTGTTGTCAGTATATGTCATCATTGGCTTACTGGAGGCTGGTAGTAGAGGAATTTAATTTTACTTTAGGATTTTCCACTAAATTTATTGATAATAATTTGTACTAAATTAATATTTTCGAATATGTTAAGTATCAAACAAAGGACAGGAACCGACCGAAACAATCGGTATATTAATAAGTGATTTTTTGATGGATTTTGGAATTTTTCCCGAAATTTCTAGCTCAATAAATACATATTTCCAAGATGGTAGTCGAGACGGCCAACAATATGGCGAACGCCACACTAATAAAACAGGGTTCCCACGCTCCTTGAAAGTCCTTGAAAAGTGCTTGAAATATTTTGAAGTAATTAAGGGCCCTTAGAAGTGCTTGAAAAAACTTTTAGGTGCTTGAAAGTGCTTGATAAAGTTTACACTGTAAGTTATAATTACGTTGTACATATTTATTTAGGACAAGTTTTTAGTGTGGCACCGTAATTTAATTCTACGATAACTTATTTATGGTATGTTCAAATAGTTGTCATTTTTACATTGAATAATGCCTCGTTTTTCGACGGCATACGATAAGATATCTTCTATGCACTATTTTTATCGGCAGTTATGGTGTCATCAGTGTTTTTGTTCTGACAAATGACGATCACTTTCATTTGCTTTGTGTCCAGATTGTAGAGCATTACTCTATGATTGTCCGTTGCTGCAGCCATGTTGGAATTTGCAGTTTGTTGACTTCGTTCTCGTAAAAATGCCGGGAGGGAAGTGTGTTTTTAGTGATGCGTGGCTCGCAAACGATATTTATTCATTATGGTTAGTGAAAGTGCCTGAAAAAAATAAAGCAAGATGTTCGTTTTGTTCAAAAAATTTTGACATAAGTAGCATGGGTGAAGCTGCTTTGAAATGTCATATTAAAGGTAAGTCATATTTTTATTTGATCCATTATGAATTTTCTGGTTTGTTACAAATTATGTACTGAATTGCTGCATTTGTAATTTTTTTTTATTGAAAATCGGTAAATTGGCATAAAGTTGGTGTTTAGTCTACTCCGATTATCTGTGTTGCGGATTAACCATGCCATATTTCACTTTCACAAACCGTTAAAACAAAAATAACTTTTTTTTTTTTCCGTGCGCGCACAATGGCAACGGAACTTTGTAGCATTTAATATAATGTAATGTATTAGTAATGCAACTTAATATGATGAATCCACCAACAATAATTTTCTCTTTCCTCAGTTGCTATCAGCTTCCTTCATTCTATAATTTCCGAAAATGCCCAAATGTTCAGTAAATGTTTGTATTCAGCCATTCTGCGCTGCCTATCAGCAGCTCTAGAGAGAAAATCTAGAAGCTTCCGGGATAGTTTATACTTTGATACTAAGATGCGCTGGGATGGAAAACACACATTTAATAAACAACAGTCTGGAATTAATTTAACAGATTAAATAATATTTATAATAATAGAAAATGTTAAGTAATTTTTTGTTTTTTAAATTCTCATTGGAACTGAAATATATCTTCGGTATCAATAACTTTATTATTTTGTAACTCAGAAATGTTGGTAATGCATACATGAAAAAAAAGTATGACAATATATTACCGTATTTAGCTTAATATTGTTCATGAAATTTAAATTTAATATAAGTTTGATTAATCCGTAAATGTTTAACATATTTTAAAATGTTTCTTTTGGTATATTTAACTGTACTTCTAATGTATTTATATACGTATTTATTAGTACTGTAAATTAATTTTAACGGGAGTAGTGTGTTGATTAACATTGTAGCCAGCAAGCGCACTTACCTGTTCGTAAAACGAGTTATTTTTATAAAAATTCTCCCTTATGCAAAATAAGTAGGTATGTAACTAACACAGTTTTGACTAGCGCTATGTATTATTGAAAGAAATTAGGGTGTTAATTTAAGGGCTCGATGTTATCAAGGACATCGTCAAGGGGGGTAGGGAGGGGCAGCTGCCTTCCTCTAGAGGAATTAAATTATTTTACTTATTCCATTCCAAGTATTCAGTCTGCACTGCTATAGTCTACTGTTGAAGCATGGCTCTATACATCAACTCGCCGCCCCCCCCCACCCCCCCCCCCCAGGCCATCTACCGGTGACGCTCTTGGATGTTATAGTGTTTAAGATATTTGGGTTACTAACATTTTAGTCATTTTTTGTGACATTGCTGCTTTTAACCGCCTTTTTCTGTTATCTGTGTATTCCTTGCCAATCATCTCAGATACTCGCGAGTGTATAATGTAGTCGGATGCATGCCGGCTTAGGATGCAAGGGTTCTGGGTTCAATTCCCGGGTAAGGCTTTGGTGTACGTAATTTGAACATTGAATGTGGCAGATTTGACTTTTTGGACATTGGCGTAAAGCTGTAGGCCACATAATAAGTAAAAAAATATTACAGTATTTGTATCGCACACAACATTTTGAAAGTAATTTACCAAAATAATTCAAAAATGAGTAGTTAAGAACATTCTAGGTAGAACATTCTAGGTTTTTAGGTCGTGAATAGCTAAGAATTGATTTTGTTCCTCTTCAATGGGACAAAATGTGAGATGCAAATAACACAAAACTAAAACCAAAGTAAGTTGAAACATGTCCTCAGATTTTAATTTGTGCTTTCATCAATGTTTACCCACGTATTTTTGGTAAATTACTTGCAAATTCTCTACATAACCCTACTTTTTAATGGAATGCACATTTTAAGAAAAATTATGTTATACAGAGGAAGTGCCTGAGTGGTTGGCTTAGTTTTCTTAGGACACATTGTTTTGTGATAGTAAATCATAATTATACATATCCTGTTCCATCTCTTTCAGGTAAAAAACATGCTGCTTTCACTGATGCTGCAACAAAATCACTTGGATTGACACAGTTCTTTGGTGTTGAAAACTCCAGCACAGTAAATGTCAAAGCTGAAGAGAATAAAATTAGGCCAGCTTCTGCTTCAGTTGTAGACAGCTGTCATGTTACAAGTGTTAGTAGTTGTAGTAGCAGTTCCAGTCCTTCAGTATCTTCACATTTCAGTGGAACAGATGTTATGAATGCTGAAATAAGATGGGCTTTGAAATGTGCAACCAGTCATTACTCACTTAATTCGTGCGAAGGACTTCCAGAACTATTCAAGAATATGTTTCCTGATAGCAGTATTGCGAAACAGTTTTCATGTAGTGCCACAAAATGTGCATATATGATATGCTTTGGACTTGCACCACACTTCAAGGCTGCTATCTTCAAGACTGCCAATGAAGTGGAACACTATTGCCTGTTGTTTGATGAGAGCTTAAATCTTTCTAATCAAAAGAAGCAAATGGACATACACATCAGATTGTGGGACCCAAACAGCGATGAGGTAGTTACAAGGTTTTTCACATCTGTATTTATGGGACATTCCAGCGCAGAAGTAACCCTATCAGCTTTGCAAGAAGCAACAGAAAAGTTGAATCACTCAAAACTGCTTAACTTGTCAATGGATGGTCCAGCTGTGAACTGGAAGCTATTTAATATTCTGCAAGCTGAATCAAAAAAGGATTTTGGTTGCACCTTAATAGATGTAGGCAGTTGCACTCTTCACACTTTGAATAATTGCTTCAAACATGGCAGTAGATCTACATCTTGGGATATTGACAGTTTTTTGGTGAGCATATACTGGCTTTTTAAAGATTCTCCAGCTCGCAGGGAAGATTATTTGAATCTTTCTGTAAACAAAAAACTCCCCTCTAAGTTTTGCAAACATCGTTGGTTGGAAAACGTTCCAGCAGCCGAAAGAGCACTCGAAATTTGGGACGACTTGAAGAAATATGTCGGAGAAGTTGACAAGGGACATCTTACAAAAATTAAATGTAAGTCTTACCTTATTGTTAAGGAGGCATGTCAGGATGTTTTGATGCCAGCAAAGTTGAACATTTTCCTTTCGGTCGTCAAACTGTTACAACCTTTTCTTACGAAGTATCAAAGTGACAAACCACTCTTGCCTTTCTTAGCTGAAGATCTAAGAAATATGATTGTTAGTTGCTTGCAGAGTTTCAATATTATGAGGAATGAGTACATTTCGAAATTATCTTCACCATACCAGGTTTCACTCTTTGACTTTAAAGACAGAAAGTGTCTTTTAAGTTCATGCAAAGTTAACTTGGGGTTCATTGCTGATAGACTAGTCAAAGAACTTGTTCACAAAAGGGAAGTTTCAGAAAAAGAGGTACTAGAACTCAGACATGAAACACAGAATTTCATTTTCTTGATGCTTGAAAACCTAGTGGTAAAATCCCCAATCAAGTATGCCTTCGTTCGAAGCCTTTCGTGTCTTGATCCAAGATTTATGCTAACCGATAGCCACAGCTGCTACAAGAAGATGAAGCAGATTTTGTCAATTATTGTAAAGGCTAAACAACTTCAGGAAAAGATGTGTGATGAAATCCTGTTGGAGTATCAAGAATTGCTCCGATATGCTCATGAAAACAAAACAGCATTTAGTGACTTTTCCCCTGATGTGTCTCGAATTGATGTTTTCTTTCGCAATTACCTTGGTGGTGAGAAAAAGTTTGTGAAACTGTGGCCAGTTATAAAAATGCTTTTAATTTTTTCACATGGCCAAGCAGCTGTAGAGCGAGGGTTTTCTGTTAATCGCCATATAGAAGTGGAAAATCTAAAGGAAGATTCGTATGCAGCAAAGAGATTAACCATTGAAGAGGTCAGAAAATGTGGCGGTGTTACAAATGTTCCTCTAACAAGAGAGTTGCGGGCTTCTGTTGCAGCAGCTCGTCAGAAGTACATGTCATACTTGGAAGAGGAACGCAAGAAAAAATCTAATGCGCTGGAAAAGAAACGTAGTCTTCAGTTAAGTGAGGAGTTAGAAGTTCATAAAACAAAGAAGATTCGACTACAACAAACAATAGACAGTCTCCAAAAATCTGCCGATGAACTTGCTGAGCAGGCAGAAAAAACTGAAAATGTGAACTTGATTATCCAGTCAAACAGTTTTAGAAAGACAGCTAAAGAAAAGTTACTTGAAATTAAAAAGATAGAAAAGAAAATTCAAGAAGTATCTGAAAACATGAGGAGAGTAAAATAATCAAAATTGTTATATTTTGTTGTGCTATATTAAATATTAATATCATGAACCTTTGAGAGATGTACTGTAAACTGTCTAATATGAGTACATTCCTATTTTCTAGTAGTAATGAGTAAAAAGTGCATTAATATTATTATCTTGATATGCAACCTGTAATTATATGTGCGTGTAGATGTAAAACTATGCAGTAACTTAGCATGTTGTAAATTATGCAGTTGATAAATATTTGATATTGCATCATTGGTATGTATTTTTGCCACACTCTTAAACATAGCATTGTTATGAACAGGAATTCTGTAATAATGGGACTGTCAAGGTTATAGTATTTGAAGTTAGGAATTCCATGAGTGCTAATTCAATATTCTTAAATTTAAATTCCTACCAAATACCTACCTAACCAAATGCCTACCTAAATAACTTACTATAATAATTGTGAACCAGTTCGGTATAATGTTAAACTCAGCCAATTTGCAATGTTACTGTCCCTCCGATAAGCTTTTATCTTTTTGTTTATAAGTAATAGAAGGAAAAAAAAAACAATTCTGCACATGTTCATAATATAACTATAAGTACTAAAATTATTTCATAATATTTAAGTCCTTGAAATTTTGGAAAAAGTCCTTGAAAGTGCTTGAAAAGTACTTAAATTTTTTCATCAAAAAGGAGTGGGAACCATGTAAAAGATTACTGCACTCTAACGGGTAAAAATTAAACTAACTAGACGGCAGCGTCCTCTAGTAGACGAATACAAAATGGCAGCTTCCAATAGATGAAAACAAGATGGCGGACGTGACATACTAGCTGGCAATATATCTTCCTTAGCATTGGTGGTGGATGGTGAGTCTATCGGTGGCTTCTGTGGAGGAAGTATCCGTCACCATTTTTATGCTCTCACTTGATTCGAACCGAAGACCCATTAGGGTAGACTGGGTACGGTTGAAACATTTTAGCGTTTATCGTACATTGCGTCGGGATTAGTTAAGCGTGCGGTGACGGAAATATACTAAATAAAATACCATATATCTGTCTACTAACGGGCAATGTTATTAGAGATCACTGTATTGTATTTTATGTGTAAAATCAAATTTAAAAAAAATGTAATTTGTTTCAACCGTCCCCATGCCAGGGTCGGTTGAAACATAGCCTGGGGTCAATTGAAACACTTGCAAAAATACAAAATATAATAAACGAACATGTTTTATTCATCGTGTAATAAAATTTTACGACTCATAATGGCACACTTGAACATCACAAATATATTTTTATTAATATTCAAGTCCTTCATGATACTTATAATCTAGTGCGTTTGTGAATATATGAAGAGTGGTTATCAAGCACAAGTATGACTTTATGTGAAGGAGAAGCATTGGTCTGTTTCTTAAAGTGTTCCAGGAAATGAATAAATGTTTCATCCTGCATCCAGCCAGAAGGATTTGCACTTCCAGCAGATCCTATTGGTCCATTCCCGATAAAGTTATCTTGGTATCGCATTCGCGGAAAGACGATGAATGGAGGAATAGCATTTCCAATGGCATTGACCGCAAAGGCTACTGTGACCAAAGTACCTCTCTCGGCTGAAGTCACTGAACCTAATTGACGAGCACCACATCTAGCTATTCTTCTGTCGGGTTTTTGCACAGTTGTTATGCTGGTCTCATCAGCATTATATATATTTTGTGGTTTAAATTTATAACGGTCCAAGACAATAGCCAAATTTTCGTAGAAAGCATCTACGTTATTTTTATTAAAGCTAGTCGCCCTAGAAAGACTTGTAGCCTGTGTTTCACGTACTGACAGTTCAGGATTTCTTGTCATAAACATGCGAAACCTTTTTACGCCAGCCATTTCGTTGTCATCCCGTCCGAGGTCGTGATAAATCGTAATTGAAGGTTAGTTCGTATGCCAGTTTCATAACATCCTTTTTAGTTAGGCCAACATATATGTCTGCACATCTAATTAAATATTTAGATAGCTCATGCTCTTGCTCCTGGCTAAACACTCGATTGTGAGCCTTATATCCAATTTCTTTATTTTCATCGCCACCAGTCGCATCTCGTTTATATACATACCTCAACAGGGAACAGTTGTTCAGTCCATTCTTTTCTGCCGCTATTCTTAACGAAGATCCGGCTTTTACATCTTCATAGGCTTGTTTGTACGTTGATAATTCAGCCTGACCTCTCTTAGTCTTGGTATCTAAGAAACAAGAAAACTATATAAATAAACTGTTTCAACCGTACCCACAAAAAATGTTTCAACTGTCCCCAACCCCCTTTCTTGGTATAAAACTGTTCACAGTTAGAATGATAATTAATTTGAATAAAAACTAATCATACATCCATATTCTAAAAACTTCAATTAAAACGATAAAAAAACTCTCAATACTCTAACTTTAATAAAACCATAATAATAGCAAAAATGTACGGACAAACAATACTTACTTTTCCGTCACAAAACACAATGGGGCCTCCTATACACAAGCACAGTGCGCAAAGAGCGACGCACCACTAAAATTCGTGTTTCGACTTGTAGTCCGCTTCGTTCTGCCCTTGTACCCCTCACCGCATCACGCACGCTGTCGAGATATCCGCTTTGTTTCAACCGTCCACCGTTTCAACCGTACCCAGTCTACCCTTGTAACCTTTTGTGTTAAACACGAGGGACACAAGAGGTGAAATGTAAGACAGAGGTGTGCAACGTGTTACACTTTTATTAATAACCAACACGTACTCTTAATGACATATATACAAATATTTAACATAGGGTAATATATCGAGGTACATTCGTTTTTGGAGGCTTCACTCTTAACATAATTGGACAGTAACTGTGAACAGACAAAACAAATTATTAGCAGATACCTTTGGTTTAGTGACACCGCCTTAACAAAAAGCACTGGCCTTGTGGCTCGCCAACTACCGCGACGGCCAAGTGTCGAGTTACACTGTCAAAGCAAAAATAAATCATACTGAACTGCTCCAAGCAGCACTTTTGAATATATTAAGAAAATACGTATACTGCAAAGATATTAGCTGTAATGCTATTTCACAAAAGAATATTACATACGTTGTCTGACTTGCGATTCGGTTAAGACTCACACATATGTTCATTACATTAATTCATTTACTCTTAACAACTTAATTATTACATATTATTCAACACCTAAACTAGTGATATATACGTTAACCAGCAGTTAATGCCCTCAATTGGCAAATGTTTCGTTTATGTTTCAAGTTAAAGTTACGTCTTAACACGTAATTCAAAACACGTAGTTCAGATGCTGTAGTGGCGTGACTATTGCTGTTAAGTCTTTGTTTGGCGTTTAGAAAGAGTGTCTATAAGTAGGGACCGGAAAAATTCGCTGGTTCAATGACCTGCAGGATGAACTCCATACTTCTACGTACACTCGGTGAAATGTCACCCACTCATTGGCTGCTGTCTTGTGAGACGTCCCAACGTAGCAGCCTGTGATTCGATAAAGCTTTGGTTGAGTGTTTCTCATTGGCCCAGCGTCATCCAGGTGAGTTGTGAGCCAATAGCAGAGGCAGCACTGAGGTATAACTATTTGTATTTTAGCCTATCGCGAAATGAATACGCGAATTTTTCCGGTCTCTATCTATAAGTCTTAGTTTGAGAACAGGAACAACTTAACCAAGTATTGAAATTATGGAACTTCACATGTTTCTTCAAAATGCTGTCGGGATTTACTGTCGAAGCAATAAAAAAAATACATCTCTTGTCGGTGGGTTTTTAATGCTCAAACGCCGTCAGCTACAAACCTGCCTCCGTCACCGCTAGCCCCTCTTCTTTATGTTTTACTCCGACTGGTAAAGCTTCCTTAACTGTGTCGTTGTTCCCTGGGCATACAGTTTTATGATGAAGCGTCTTACCAAGCTGGTCGGAGTTTCTTCGGGCAGCGTGACGACAGGCAGGCGAGGTTCTGACGGTGTAGCTTCGGGCGGCAGCAACTCCCCGCCTTGGTGGTCGACTCGGAGCTGTCTGTCTTTCACTCGGCAAATTGGGGACCTTATATACGCTGAAACTTGAGGAATAAAACATAGGAGACTGTTCTTGCCCTACATGACCAGAAACGCCGCACATGCGATGTCCGATTTTTTTCCCTAACCTAACTAAAACTAAGTGTATTTTGGAGGGGTCCGGGTTAGGGAGGGACCTAGGTGCGTCTCAGGCCGAAGCCTATACGCCTAGCCATGCTGGGATTAGCCATGCAAGGAGAGGGTCGCATGCATCATGTGCTAGGAGGGGATTGGCCAGCCATGGCAGCGATTGGCGCCATGGCTAACTCTCCTCACTCTTAAATCTAGACTATAACTAGAGATAGGTTGGGCCCAGGTAAAACCTGCATGGACACAGGGAAAACCCTGGGCACATTCATACGGGATGCAAATTGTCATGCATTACGTGTAGGAATTTACAGGAGACAGAGGAGGGTCTGGATGAAGTGTTGGACAGAGTAGAAAAGAGTCTACCATGCGGGGGTTGGACACTTGGACTCGTGGTCCGCTTTGCTTTTTATCCAGGACTGGATTTAGTGACCAGGGACGCAAGCGCCCCTGGTGGTGAGTGGTTACACTGACCACTCAGTCCGCCGCCTGTCAGCACCTAAAAAACTAAGAAACTAAGACAGAAAAAAGATAAATGACTTACAAACTAGGAATTTCGTTACGAAATATGCAAACACCCAACTCAGGGATGGACGTGCACTGCTTAAGATAAAACTAAAATAATAACTATAAATATTATTTTTTGATTTTATTTTTTTAAATTTTTTTATTATTATTATTTTAGAAATATATAGTTTTGATGACTATTACTTAGTAGCTAGGACTTATTACTAATTTACAAATCTCTAATATCTACTACTATACTACTAGTTAAATATAGAGGAACTTTCGGCGTATAAAGTTACAGGTGAATTAAGTAAAGACCTATTCGCATTTTGGTATTTGTTGCAAGCTTGCAATTCAAAATCCCATGTTTTTCAGGGACACAACCGGCACTGGAGGTGAAGCCTGCCAGGCGGGCCATGCCCATCTTACATAGGGAGTCAGCCCTAACACAACAGGCAGTGAACCCCCGGGAGCCAAACCTACACCTGCGTGCTTCGGACCATTTTGAATTAGCAGACTATATTTTAAGATTTTAAGAACATTTAACTATAAGAATCAGAATAGGCGATGTCGATTTTTTTTTTCCTAACCTAACTAAAACTAAGTGTATTTTGGAGGGGTCCGGGTTAGGGAGGGACCTAGGTGCGTCTCAGGCCGAAGCCTATACGCCTAGTCATGCTGGGATTAGCCATGCAAGGAGAGGGTCGCATGCATCATGTGCTAGGAGGGGATTGGCCAGCCATGGCAGCGATTGGCGCCATGACTAACTCCCCTCACTCTTAAATCTAGACTATAACTAGAGATAGGATGGGCCCAGGTAAAACCTGCATAGACACAGGGAAAACCCTGGGCACATTCATGCGGGATACAAATTGGCATGCATTACGTGTAGGAATTTACAGGAGATAGAGGATGGTCTGGATGAAGTGTTGGACAGAGTAGAAAAGAGTCTACCATGCGGGGGTTGGGCACTTGGACTCGTGGTCCGCTTTTCTAGTTGTCCAGTACTGGATTTAGTGACCAGGGACGCAAGTGCCCCTGGTGGTGAGTGGTTGCACTGACCACTCACTCCGCCGCCAGTCAGCACCTAAAAAACTAAGAAACTAAAACAGAAAAAAGATAAATGACTTACAAACTAGGCATTTCGTTACGAAATATGCAAACACCCAACTCAGGGATGGACGTGCAGTGCTTAAGATAAAACTAAAAATAAGAACTAAAAATATTTTTTATTTTTTTTTTAGATTTATTATTATTATTTTAGAAATATATATTTTTGATGACTATTACTTAGTATCTAGGACTTATTACTAATTTACAAATCTCTTATATCTACTACTATACTACTAGTTAAATATAGAGGAACTGTCGGTGTATAAAGTTACAGGTGAATTAAGTCAAACCTATTCGCATTCTGGCATTTGTTGCAAGCTTGTAATTCAAAATCCCATGTCTTTCAGAAACACAACCGGCACTGGAGGTGAAGCCTGCCAGGCGGGCCATGCCCATCGGACATAGGGAGTCAGCCCTAACAGCACAGGCAGTGGAACTCCCGGGAGACAAACCTACACCTGCGTGCTTCGGACCATTTTGAATTAGCTAATTATTTATTAATGTCTATAATTTAAGTTTCAACTCGCGGGAGACTGATTGGCCGATCGCTCAGCCAGCCACAGCACACTACGGAGGTCTGTGAGCCAAGATTGAATTTGGCATTTTATATTTTCCATGCAACTCTGGATCTTGTTCGCCCAGTGATGAAATATATGGGTTTCTGCTTATGGCACATTTATCGTAGAATTTTTGCGCAGTTCGGAAATAATAATGTTTTAAAAGTTCGAGTTTGAGCTCTCTGTGCATAGCTCTTACGGGGCAATACACAGGCGCATCTGTCGCAATACGAATACTCTTATTCTGAATTCTCTGTAGCTTGATTAAGTGAGATTCCGCTGCTGTTGCCCACACCGGCGCTGCATACGTGATTATTGGTTTTATTAGTGCGTTATAAATTATTATTCCGTTTTTAACAGAGCTACCTAAACGTCTGCTCATGACGGGGTAGAGGGCCATGAGCCTAGTGAAAGCTGTTTTTCTTTTCGCCTCTATGTGATCGCGCCATAGTAGTTTCCTATCCATGTGCACGCCTAAATATTTAACATTTTTGTGAGGAATTTGCTCATTGAAAAGTGTTAGTCGTGGTCTATCTTCGAGTGGCGGGAGATGTTTACGCGTAAAAACTATAGCTTCTGATCTAGTAGGGTTTACCTTAATTCGCCATTTTGTGCACCACTGTTCTATTGAATTTAACGCGGTTTGCAATCTATCTGCTGCGAGTTCTAGAATACTTGATCTGCTAAACAATACCGTATCGTCCGCGTAGCAGCCAAACTGAACTGATCGGTGTGCGGGCTTAGGCATATCATGGATATAAATATTGAATAAAACCGGCCCCAAAATGCTGCCTTGTGGGACTCCTGCTTTAATTATTTTTAAATCGGACTGTGCTCCTTCTGTCGTGACTCTAAACGATCGATTTTCTAAATACGAGGCCAGTAATTTAATATAACAATCGGGGAAGCCAGTTTTATATAATTTATAAATTAAGCCTTCATGAAGTACTCTATCAAATGCTTTTTCTATGTCCAAAAACGCTGCGAGATTATACCTATTCTGATTGAACGCAGTTATTATTTGTTCTGTCAAACGGACCAGTTGATGCGTTGTTGAATGCGCGCTGCGAAAACAAAATTGTTCGTCCGGCAGTACGTTATTTTCTTTAATGTGAGCATTTAGTCGCTGCAGAATTATGCATTCGGCTACTTTTGACAATGTACTCAGCAGACTAATGGGCCTATAATTTTGGGGCAGTTTCTTATCTTTTCCGGATTTATGAAAAACTATCACATTCGCTTCTTTCCACTGCAATGGAAAATACTGTAGTTTAAGTATTCCATTTATTAATTGAGCTAGGTATTCCAAAATTTCGTCGGGCAGTTTCTTAAGGACTACTGCCTGAATGCCATCGTTTCCCGGTGCCTTACGTGGTTTCATACGCCTGATAGCCCGTTTAACTTCCTGAGATTGAGTTAAGTAAGGTTTTGAAGTTAAAGGCTGATTAAGTTTAATTGTAAGGTCTCTGTATATTCCGGCATTAAATTGCGGGTCACAGGGTTCGATATTAGGTTGAAAGGCTAATTCAAGGGTATTCGCGAAGGCTTGTGCCTTGTCTGTCGGTGTAAAAGCGAACCCAGTGCGAGTTTGTAGCGGAGGTATTTTATCTATCTTATGAAGGAATCGCTTTGTCATACTCCAGGTGCTACCATCTTGCACCTGTAGCTGAGAGACTTTCGTCTCCCATTGGCTGCTCCTCCATAGAGTTATTTCATCGGAAATTATTTTCTGTAATTCATTAATTCTCGCTTTATTGTCGCGCTGCCTACGTCGAGTATATTCGCGCCTTAATCTATTTTTCTGAGAAATTAAATCCCTAATATACACCGGCAGTACATCTTGCTTAAATCTAACCACCTTTTCTGGGATGCACGAGTTAATTGCAGTTTGAATTTTAACTGTAAGTTCAGTGACTGCTGATTCGATGTTATCTTTCGTTTCGAAGTTGGCAGCATCGGCTGCAGGCAAATTACCGACTAAATACGTCTGAAAGCCTCTCCAGTCAGCTTTCTTGTAATCTTTAATTTTTTCTCGGAGGACTGATGTCAGTGTCCACGTCATCGAATAGTAGATGTACTGGAAAGTGGTCAGACGACATTTCGTGAAAAACTCTGAGTTCGAATCCCGTTTGAACTCTCTTATTTAATGCAATATCTAAAATATCGGGGTTGTGCCTTAGTACTACGCTATCATGAGTGGGCTCTGAGGGTGCATGTACTTGATAATTTTTGTTAGACTCGTGTCTTTGCAGCAGTAGGCCATTGGCTGTATTGCTCCGACAGTTCCAGTCTTTATGCTTGGCATTAATATCGCCGACTGCTAGAAATGTGGGAGCTGAGCCATATAAGATGTCCAGCTCGTTTTCAGTTAGTGACCTCCCCGGTGATGCATACATCGAAATAAGCACTATTTGTTGTTTATTGACTTTAAAAGTAATTGCAACAGCTTCTAATTTATTAAATTCAGGTAAATGAAATTCACTATGTTGTATACTTCTGTGGATTAGTAGGGCAACCCCTCCACTTCTGGTATCGCGGTCGCGCCTATAAATAGTGTAATTTAAGATAGTTAGACGATCTGTTGGAATTAAGTGTGTTTCGTTTATCGCCGCGATTCTAATATTATGTTTAATTAAATGATCGGTAAATTCGATTATTTTATTTCTAATTCCTCGTGCATTCCAGTAAAGGATGGTACTTAATCTACTGTCTACGGGGGTAGTATTAATGGCAGAACCTAAATTAAGGGTGTGCGGCATTAAAGCTGGCCGCTAATGCTGTCACGAAGCCCGTGGTGGCTTTTATTTTTTCCTCTATTGACTTGGACGGATTACACCAAATAGCCATTAAAATGTACATTGGTTCCAGGACGTGTGCCAGGTTAGGGTTCTGTGCAATGGCATCCGATTGGCCCACGAGCTTCAGAAAGTCACTCGCGCCCATCGCTGGATTCTCCAAGGGTTTTAACTGCGGTGAAGCAGTTGGCAATTCTGTTGGTGAGTCTGTCTGCAACGGGCTGGCTTGTTGTTGCGCGACTTTCTTGGAATCACTGGGGGGAGGAGTGGAGTTGGGTGGCGCCTTAGTACCTGGCTGATCCATCACCTGACCTTGCGCCCGGCCTTTACAGTTTTTGTGCCCCGAATGGTGTTTCTTCGGGGGCCTCTGGGGCAGGGGCTGGCCTCTAGACCTGGGTGGGTTTGCCAAGACAGGGTACTCCAGTTCATGTCTATCGCTCAACACTGAATATTGGTTAGGGCTCTGCCATTGTGGGGGGGGCGGGGTAGCTCGGGGCTAGCCACGGTTGCCTTGGGGGCTGGGGGCAGTAGCCTGAGGGGCCGGCTTGTTGTGGGGGGCGGGCGGACTTGAGCCGCGGCTGTTGCTCGCTTGTTTTCGCGCACTGCGCGTTTGGACTGCAGCTCTCTGTCTTTCCGCTCCTGTTGCGGGAGGTGACGCCAGTTCTCCCTCTTGTAGGCCATGCAGCCTCTGTAATTGGCGCAATGCGGGCCTTCACATCGCGCGCACTTTGCCTTCGTCCTGTCACCTCCCTGGGGGCAAACCTCGGTTTTGTGCCCTTGGCTGCACCATCGGCACACAGGGGAGGCTCTGCAGCCTTTTGCGGGGTGGCCAAACCTCTGACAGTTGCCACATTGGAGGGGGCCTTTGGGGTGTCGATAGTCCTCAACACGAATGCTGAGGCCTCCGAATGACTTCTGGTCGTAAATCCTTTCTGGATTTACGGCCTTCGGGAGCTCTACAACTAACTTATTTATAGGTTGCCTTGTCTGCCTGTTGTACAGAAACCAGAAGTTCTGCACTGGAAGCCCCATTGCGGCGAACTCAGCCTGAATGAATTGTTTGTCGGTGCTGCTATGCACTCGACAAAACACAAACTTGTTCGGGATCTCGTCCCGTTGCAGCAGCACAGAGTGTTCCACTCCGGCCTGCTCCAGTGCACGCACTGCCCTGTGGTACTCCTCCACGGTGGCAGTGTGAATCATGAGCTGGTCATGGCCGCGACTGACGCACGACCAGCGCTCCTGCAGTGCTGCATTCAGCACTGTTTTAATTGCCGGGTAGCTGTGGCCAGAATCCACGAATACATACAGGGGTTTCACCTGCATTTTCTTTGCCTGAGGGGCAGGGTTTGGCGGGGCAGGGCTCGAACCTGCGGACGTGTTGGCGGCCGTTTGACTGGCCGAGTTGTTTGCCCTTCTGACGGGCTGCTTGCGAAGTCGCTCGGCCTGCTGCCTGGCGATCGCGGGGTTCGTCAGTGGGGGGCACAGTCTTTCGTCCTTTCCTCCCGTTTTTTGTTTTTTTGAGACGACTGTTGTAAAGCCGTCGTCGCTAGACATTTCGGCTTCGTCGTCGCTCGGCAGGGGCACATCGATGCATTCCTGCATCACCTGCTCGTCACTTAACTGATCAGTCATGTCGCTAGTTACACCCTACAATGCACTAACACCCACTGACCACGCACCCGGGATTAAGCCGGGTTGTGGCTAGGCTGTAGGGTTAGCTACAACCCGGGTTATTTTGCACGCTTCCCTTCTTAGGAAAACCTGGGAATACCACCTGGCCTGTGTGCGAGTAAACAGGCTGTTCCTGGAATCTCGCAGCTCCGCTTGACGCGTCCGTCCTCGGCCAAGGCTCGAAGCGAACTCCGGCGATGTCCGATTTTTTTTTTTCCTAACCTAACTAAAACTAAGTGTATTTTGGAGGGGTCCGGGTTAGGGAGGGACCTAGGTGCGTCTCAGGCCGAAGCCTATACGCCTAGTCATGCTGGGATTAGCCATGCAAGGAGAGGGTCGCATGCATCATGTGCTAGGAGGGGATTGGCCAGCCATGGCAGCGATTGGCGCCATGACTAACTCCCCTCACTCTTAAATCTAGACTATAACAAGAGATAGGTTGGGCCCAGGTAAAACCTGCATAGACACAGGGAAAACCCTGGGCACATTCATGCGGGATGCAAATTGGCATGCATTACGTGTAGGATTTTACAGGAGACAGAGGATGGTCTGGATGAAGTGTTGGACAGAGTAGAAAAGAGTCTACCATGCGGGGGTTGGGCACTTGGACTCGTAGTCCGCTTTGCTTTTTATCCAGGACTGGATTTAGTGACCAGGGACGCAAGCGCCCCTGGTGGTGAGTGGTTGCACTGACCACTCACTCCGCCGCCAGTCAGCACCTAAAAAACTAAGAAACTAAAACAGAAAAAAGATAAATGACTTACAAACTAGGCATTTCGTTAAGAAATATGCAAACACCCAACTCAGGGATGGACGTGCAGTGCTTAAGATAAAACTAAAATAAGAACTAAAAATATATATATTTTTTAATTTTTTTTATAGATTTTTTTACTATTATTTTAGAAATATATATTTTTGATGGCTATTACTTAGTATCTAGGACTTATTACTAATTTACAAATCTCTAATATCTACTACTATAATACTAGTTAAATATAGAGGAACTGTCGGTGTATAAAGTTACAGGTGAATTAAGTCAAGACCTATTCGCATTCCGGTTCAAAGCCCGCCACACGAAGTCCGCCGAGCACTTCCGAACGGCTCCGAAGTTTGACGCACAGCGCGCGGCAAACCCTGTTCACCGGGTAGCATCGGGCGCGCGCTTAGGCGCCGCGTAGACATCATCATGTACGTAGTGTGGGAGCACACGTAACACCCTAATAAGTGCGTTTTATTTAAATTTTTTTAAAATTATATAAAATAAATTTTTATAAATTTTAAATATTTTACCAATTTTTTGTGATAATATTTACTAATTTTTATAATGGAATCCGTGACGTCATAACCCAAGTAGTCGAAATATTATTTATTAAAATTTTCATTTATAATTTTTTTATTAATTTTTAAAAAAATTCCGATTTTCTAGCATAAAAGTGCGGATTTTCAAGATGGTAGGGGTAACGAAAAGTAAAACGTTTCTAGAATCAAAGATGGCGGGTGTGACTTAAGTATGTTTTTATACAAAAAATTAAAAATTTGTACGTATACATATATTACATGTTTACTCTCGCCGGGAATAGAAAAGAGGTCTGGGATGGATTGCATAAATAAACATTTAAAGTAAGCAATTTTTTGGTTAATAATTAAAGAATTTCAAGTTATGGTCAAGGTCATGACCTCAGTGTCTAATGGCGGCTCGTACATGAGGACTTTAAGCAACATTGCGGACTTTTGGGTTCTTTGAAAGGCAAAAGTCTCTTGAGGAATTCCGTATTTTGAATTTTTGACAAATAAAACCTGATATTTTTCCGCTCAAAATGGGAATTTTTCCTTCGAAATAGGGAAATTTCTAGGAATTATGAGTCATTTTTGAGGAATTTTGAGAAATTTTGAGTCTAAAATGGTTACCGTGACGTCATCCGAGATGTAGGTTCGAAGGCAACAGACACCGACACCACCACTCACCGCCAGCCGGTTCTGACATATTGCCAGTTGAAACAACAATTTATTTTAAAGCTAAGTGTTGTGTAGCTATCAACAGAAATGAATACCACAAAACTTTTCGACAATCACGACCAAGAAACGTTTTGAAAATAATTTTTTCACATTGAAAACTAATGTGTATCAGAATATTGTTGCTCTGTATTACTGTGGAATAAAGTCTTTATCAGTGAGAGATACTATATATTTATATTTTGAACCATCCCTTAAATTAGAGTTTCTAGAAAGTTTTATTATAGACAATACACTTGACACAGCAAAAGCACACAAATTTTTCTCAAGTACATAAATATTAATATACAACAAAATATTTAATGGCAGAATGCATCATTATGAGTAGAAACTCAGCTTCTTTTTTTACCATAAAAAATTTAATACTGCTAGAAACTGATTTTCAATTCCAAAACAGAATACTCGCGAAGCCTCAGGAAGGTTTATGGCAGTTCAATACCGGTATGTCACAATGGGCATTTGTTGAAATTTATAGACAGGCCACCCAAAAAAATTTTAAGTCGTGAGTAATGCATTGGCCGGCAGTTCCGTGCCTGGTGAGAGTGCGAGTCCAACCAAATGAGAAGAGTCGGAGTGCTGACCGGAATGAGCTGCGGGATAATGCGCTTGCGGCCGCTAGAGAAGCAGCTAATATACTTGGCGACAGTTCGCCGGTGTTGCATTGGCAAGTATCTATGAACACTGGACTTTACAAGTGGTCTATCATCAATGGATGTGCAAAATATTGTGCATCAATGAGGATAAATGTGCAAAGAAATGAGCATCAATGATGAAGAATGGGCAATTTATTATACGACTTTGATGGTAAATGTGCGTCAAAATTTGCATCGATGATGATTGTACGTCGTATTGTGTATTGTTTACTATAATTTTACATCGAAATATGTGTCGATAATGATAAATGGCTATTAAAATTTGAGTTGATGAGAATGAACGTTCTTCGAAATTTGCTTAGATGATGAAGAACGTGTTTCGTATAGTGCGTCGATTATGATAAATGTGCGTCAAAATATGAGTCCATGATGATAAACGTTTTGCGTTGATGATGATGAACGTTCGTCAATGATGGTGAGTAGGCCTATACATTGTGTGTAGTCAAGAATGTAGTAAGGAATGAAAATTTCAATGTTCAAAGTCACTTGGTTCTATATTAATCGTAAAGTGTGTGTGTGGATTATGTATGATGACTACAGAACTCTTTGTTAGAATTTTAAGAGGGATATTCTTAAAGTAAGGTCCGTTTGGTCAATTTATTTTTATTTATTTATTTATTTATTCAATTTTTGTTCTGTAGATCCCATATGGAGGTAAGGACTCCGGGATATAGAACAAGTCAATTAATACAAATATATACATATATACAAACAAACTGTACAACCACAAAAATTAGATATTACACAGTACTTTTACATTTCAAAAGTAATAAAAACAAAACATGGGTACATAAAAAAGAACATGGGTACACAAGATATTGTATAAACTTAAGTCTAAACCTCAGAGTGTAGAGTTAGTTTACAAAACTCAATATTTGTCTCGTTTTGTGCTGTATTTAAATAAGATTTACCAGAGTTTAGTTTTCTTATCTGTTATTAGGTCAAAGAATTCTATCAGAGAGTAGGAAGGATGTTCTAACAGAACTTTTTTGATTGTTCTTTTGAATATAGGTAAATTGGTTATATTTATGACATTTTGTGGCAATAAGTTGTAAATTTTTATGCCTATGTAATTTGTGCCCTTTTCATACTGACTGGTATTATGACATTTTATCCTCAATTTATTGGAGTTTCTTGTGTTGTATAAATGAATATCTAAATTATTTTGTAAATAGCGTTTCTCCTTATGTATGAATAATAGTATTCTTAGTATATACTCGTTTATGACTGTTAAGATTTTAAGTTTTCTGAATTTTTGTTTACAGTGAGCTGACATTTTGTCATGTGTCATTATACGAATAGCTCTTTTTTGTAATTTTAGAATTGTTTCAATTCCCACAGAGTTTCCCCAGATTTCTATATTATATGTCATTATAGAGTGGAAGTGAGCGTAGTAGACAGTTTTTAATGTTTCAATACTAACTATGTCTGCCAGTCTTCTTAGTACATAGCAGGTTACACTTAGCCTACTAGCGACAGAGTTAATATGGTCTTTATACTTTAGCTGTTCATCTAAGTTCACACCAAGGAATTTAACATTTGATGTTCTAGTTATGATATTACTGTTAAACTTTAATTCAAACTTTTCTTCTACTGGATTATGTATGTTTCTAAAATTTATACAATTTGTTTTAGAGGTATTTAGTATAAGTTTATTTGCTTCCAACCAGTGATTTAGATGGCCAAGGATTAAATTTGCTTTAGACACGATGTTGTCTACATTTTTACCTTTCACTAGTATTGAGGTGTCATCAGCAAATAGCACTGTGCTGGCTTGTGGGATATTTAAAGGGAGGTCATTAATATACACTAAGAACAATAGAGGTCCTAGGTTACTACCTTGAGGGACTCCATGTTTAATGACTTTCCAGTCTGAGAACACTATTTTATTGTTTGATTTTATTTCCACTCTCTGTTTGCGGTTGTACAAATATGAATACATTAGCTCAAGTGCTTTGCCTCGGATACCGTAATGATTAAGTTTTTCAAGCAATATTTCATTATTAACAAGATCAAAAGCTTTAGACAAATCACAAAAAATGCCTAGTGCTGTGTTGCCACTATCCAAGATTTCGAGAGCTTTACTAGTAAAATTATGTATAGCATTTATTGTCGATTTGTGTTTTTGGAAGCCGTATTGATTACTGTTCAGAATTTTACAGTCCGTGAAGAAGGATGATAGTCTATTATAGAGCACTTTTTCGAAAATTTTGGCAACAATTGGTAATAAGCTAATGGGCCTATAGTTTGCTGCCTCTAGTGTATTTCCCTTTTTATAGATAGGTAGTATTTTTGCTTTTTTTAAACAATCTGGTACAATACCTTCCATAAAAACCTCATTAATTAATAGTGATAACGGCTTAGCAATGTGATGTCCAGCAAGTTTTATTATTTTGTTAGATATGCCATAGACATCTGTCGAATTTGAACTTTTTAATTTATTTATTACTTTTAATATTTCCTTTAATGATGTTGGGTATAGGTAAATTGATTTATTGTTAAATGGGCAGTTAATTTTCAGGTTTTCAATAGCATTTGTTATTTGACTGTTTTTTGTAGAGTTTAATGAATCAGCAACATCAGTAAAGAACCTGTTGAATTCTAAAGCAATCTGGTCACTGTCATGATTTATTTTACCATTTATTTCCAGATTATTTACTTCTTTTTCGATTTTAGTGCCCCTGCTTAGTTCAGAATTAATTATTTTCCATGTTGTTTTTATTTTATTATCACTTTGAGTGATCCTGTTTTGTATATTCTTTCTCTTTGCCAGTCTTAAAACTTTTTTGTAAATTTGTTTATAGTTCTTATAATATTGCTGAAATTTGGTGTCGTGACAGTCTGTTTTACTAAGATAATATAAATTTTTTAGTCTTACACTTGATGTAATTATTCCCTTGGTTAACCATGGTTTGGGTTTTTGGTCAGTCCTAACTTGTCTTATTGGAAATGATGCATTAGTAATGTTTATCAATTTATCAATCAGTAATTTAAATTTTTGTTCAATGGTTGTCATTTCATCAATATTTAGCCAAGTTTCTTTACCTAAAATATCTAAGAATGTTTTTATACTATGTTTATTAATGCATCTGTATTTTAAATAGTTAAATTTTCTATCAGGTAAATGTGCTGATTGCACTCTAATTACCTGAGCCATATGATCTGGAAGTCCATAATCAATGACATTACTTGCATAGTCTTTATAGTCAAGGTTGGTAATAATATAGTCAATTGCAGAACTGGTTTGTTTAGTAATTCTAGTATGTTCATTGATTATGTTAAGTAGGTTATAAGAATTAAGTATATTCATTAATTTTCTTTTGGTATTAGTTTCTTTTAAAAAATCAATGTTTAGGTCACCACAAATAATTATATAGTTTTTTCCAGTGTTCCAAGCTTTTTTTATTATTTTATCAAATTGTTTAAGAAATATATCAATGTCTCCATCAGGTGGCCTGTATACACACAATATAATACATCTGGCATATGCCAGATTGGTTTCGACAGCAGAACATTCAATTAATTTTTCCTTACTTAACAAGACCAGATCCTGCCTACTCTCTGTGAATTCTAACAGATCTCTATGAATGTAGATACAACTACCTCCATTAATTTTGTTTAGATCTACTATAATTTGATAACAAAATATAATTTGATATAGGGTATAATCTAATTTCATCATTATGCAACCAATGTTCAGTAAGACATATAATATTTGGAATAGTGGTTTCAATTGTTGACAGAGTAGTGTTTACCAATACTTCGAGTTCAATGAGTTTGTTACGTAGTGACTGAATATTCTGATGCAATACAGTAAGTGTAGGCCTTTTTGATGCCTGGAATTTGTTTTGTTTATTGAGAGCATTATCTTTAGTTTGAGTTCTTAACTCACAAGGCTTTACATAAGTACTAATTTTATTTGGAAATACATAATTAGTTATATTTATATTAGCATTACAACTGATTGTGTTTAAGAACCGAACCTCATTGGAAGTATTATTGTTAATTAGGTCGGTTCCCTTTTCTAGTTTCCCTGTGTAATAAAGCCCAAAGGTATAGCCTTGGAGATTTTATCCCCATGTGACAATGTGTTAATTGCACTATAGATTAGACTAGTCAGCTTCTCTTTGCCTTCACGATTTAAGTGCATTCCATGTGTTGTAAACAATTTCCTGTCCAAATTATCAGTTTCTACAACTTTAACATTTCTAAACATACTACAAACTTTGTAAATCCTACGATTTGTTTCCTTGACAGCTACATTAACACAAGACCAAGATGGCAGGTCATTCCTAAGGGGTATTTCTGTAACAATAACATTTGTTTCCTTAAATGATTTTAGTTTTTGCTTAAGTACCTTTATCGCTACATCTCCTTCATTTTTTGAAACGTCATTGGACCCACCAATGATGACAACTGAGTCCTTAGGTCCTAGGTTTTTACTTACATTTTCACTATCACCCAAGATAGTTTGCAACCTTGCGCCTGGCTTCACCATCCCTAATACACACTTCTCTGGCATTGAAATACACAACTCTCCTGCAATCCCTCTTCCATGGCTTTCGGCAAGAATTACTGTGCTACCGGACTTTCTTTGCTTCTTTCTTGTGTTTACATGTTCAACAGCCTCACCTTTCCTTTCATTCAGAACATCAAACTTGTTATATACAGGAATGGAAAAGTCACAAGGTGAAGTTGATTTTCCTGACTTACGTTTTTGTACCACTTGCGTCCATGTGCTTCCAGCATTAAGACTCGTTGTTACAGTGTCTTTTTGTTTGAGTGACAAGGATTTCAGTTCTGATTGCAGCACATTAATGATTTCTCGGAGCGAACTAACTTCATCCAGAAGTTGGTTTATTAGAGCCTCCTGCTTATTCGTAGTATTATTTTCAGAGTCTGTAGTACACAAGTGTTGCGTGGTGTCATATTCCAGCGAAAGGGTTGCCATGTTGTTTTCGTCGTCTTCATGTATTACACACGTGGCACACTCCCACTCGTTTTCCGGGATGTTGTTTTCTTTTACATCACTACATTTATTAAAATTATACCACTTGTCACATAGAATTCCATTCCTAACTACTTTTGTACATTTCCCACACCTAATATCTCTTAAAACACAGTTTTTCGGCGGTGCTAACGAACAACACTTTTGAGTCGGCGCCATCTTAAAAATTGACTTGTGAGAAACAGTTTTAAGTGACTGTTTTAGTTTACTACGTATCTGCTTCACATTTTCATATAATTGGAATTCAGTAATAAGGCACTTTTCGTAACACTGCACCAGTTTTTTTAACCACTCTGCATCGAAGTTCAACACCTAGGATTTAAACCATTTGATAATCGTAATTTTGTAATGTTTACTGAAATCGTGTACCCACGTTTCCTTAAATGATCCATAATGAAGCTCTTTTCATCCCAAAACCGGTAGCCATAATTTTCCTACTCGAGTATGGAGATTGCGTAAACGTTTTCCAGAGATGTTTACTAAGCGCCTGTAATTAGGCTACACGCATTGCGTATTCGAAGTCCGTGATGCATATTGTCAAGGCGTCCATTTCATTCCCAGGTGGCAAACCTTTATATAGAAGGTTAAAGAAACTGGTGCAGCTTTATTAAAAAAATTCTTGAAAACTTTCTTGCTTTCACTTAGACATTTTAAACTTATGACTTCTATTTCACCTTCCCTGGATACCTTTTGGATAATGTGAATTAGATAAACTGTAAAAAAAAAAAAATTCCTCGAATTTATTATTTTAAATGACAAAACTGACCGTACTTTAAGAATATCGCTGGTATTTGCGAACAAACATAATATTCTGTGTAGTATTAGCCCAGTTATTCGAAGAATATGCTGTGTATCTTGTAATACACTTTATAGTATTTCCTAAGCACACCTGCATCTGGTTATTCTTATGCTGTAGGCCTTGTAGTTCGAAGACCCTCATTCTATATGCTTGACATTGGTCATGACTTGGTTCCAAGGAATGCTAAGTATCGAAAAAAAGACCCAATATACTTGGATTATATGTTTGTAGTTGGCACTGTAGTTGTCATAAGGTGCACCGAATACGGCCCTCATGGTAGGCATAATGACATCGAGTAACATATTTACTCAGCCGGGAGCTGCCTTGCATAGAATTCTTTTTCGTAATGAGGATGATTTATTTACTTGTCAAAATGACATAGAAATGTTTGCTATATATTATCACTTGTATTTTAAAATAGGTTACAACTATGACTTTGAATTTATTATTCTTATAATTATTTTACACAACTTGAAGCCATAATTAATTTTAAAAATATTGTGAAAATGAATGCTAAAATTTAAATTATTCACCGATCAAGGATCGAACCAAGGACGGAGAATCGGTAAAATCAATCAGTTAAATAGTAGATAGTAGGTATATAGGTTAAGGTGGAGCTATTTTGATCATTTCAAGTTTTAAGCTTTATAATAATTCAACATTTTATGCGATCAGATGAACAAAAATACAGAAAAAAGTAAATATTTTTGCATCATATGAAAAAAGAAAACTTGTTATTTAACTCATTTCCTGGTAAAAAAAAATATTAACGAAAACACTGTGCTAGCATGAAAATACATAAATCGTGGAGCTGTTTGGATCGTTTGTTGGGCTATTTGGATAACGTATTTTTTTGCTTAAAAGTGCACATATAAAAACAATAATAAAGTACAAAATAGTGATAGGAAAATTTTCAAGCACATCTATCACAAATAATTTTTTTTCCATAAGCACCAACACAAATTCCATGAAATAATTCGCCACACTTTTGGCAAATTATCCAGTCAACTTTGCCTTGTGACTTTTCCTCCAAATATCTTACACCAAAGAAGTCGCATGGTGTATTTATTGTCTTCATCTGATGTTCCTGACAAAATTTCGTTCGAGCTCGTAGAGGTCTCACTTTGTTTCCTTATTCGCTTCTGTTTTCTATGCAACTTTGCATTAGCACTTGTTGTTGGCTCGTTTCTTATCAGTGCTGATTCATCAAAATTTAATTTCTTATTAGTTATTGTTTTTTCAATATGTTCCGGAGATGTCATGATTCTATTCACGAGATCAGTTTATTGATCTGGTGAAAATATTGTGGCATGACCAATGGCCTTTCTTTTATTGAGAATTTGTACATGGTTAGCATCATTCATCAAATCTCCTTGAAGACGAGCTTCACGGACTCTTCTCTGCAGAATAGTGAATGGAACATTGAAGTGCGAAGCAGCAACTCTCATACAATAAACATTAAATATAATAAAATCGATTTTGGTTTATATTTTTATTTTTAAACTTTATTAATTTTTTTAGATATAGTATATAGTTTAAAAATTATATTTCTTTACCATAAACCTTAGAACATAAAGGCAATAAAAACGAAAACGAAGGAATGTTTCAGTATGATTCAAATAGCCCCGCCAAAAATGATTCAAATAGCCCCACGTGAAACAAAGTTCTAAACTTCTAATAAATCCAAGACCAAGCAACAGACACCGTTAATTGTCATGTAGAACGGCGAAGTGATATTTGCAGGCCGTGATACAAACACAAGATGCACAAAGTTTCAGTTATTTTTCTCGCCAGATCTTAAATACCAAACATCGAAAACTACATCAGTGCCATGTATTCACAAAAAAAAATACTCACAAATTTTAAATTGCTATCACATGAGATACGTTTTAGATGTTTAGTTAAGTCTTCTAGTGCTTCCATCCATAACTTCACTCACAAGCTCTCACATGGGAAATGTCATTTTACCTTTAAATAAAAGAGGTTAATTTTTTTTCTTATTTTAATCCAAATGGCCCCATGACCCAAATAGCCTACCCTATTGAATTATCTTTATATATATATATTTCTTGTGTGCGTGTGTATGTCACTGAACTCCTCCTAGACGGCTGGACCGATTTTGATGAAATTTTGTTTGTGAGTTCACGGGGATTCGAGGATGGTTTAGATTCACAATTGGATATTTTATCTCGATTCTGAGTTAAGAAAAACTAAAAAAAAAACACGCTTTAAAAGCAAAAATTGCAACGCATTATTAGAAGCCATTAAGTTTTGCTATTGTAAGGAACTAAGTAGAGAGTAAGAAAAAAATAAAGATCCTGACAGTTTATAGCGTCGCCATATTTGTTTCAATTTTCAATACCCTTTTTGTATATTACAATTTAAATTGCAGAAAAAAAATCATGTTTCATAGCCACACAAATAGTGAGGATGGTTTAGATTCAAAATTGGATATTTTATCTCGATTCTGAGTTAAGAAAAACTAAAAAAACACGCTTTAAAAGCAAAAATTGCAACGCATTATTAGAAGCCATTAAGTTTTGCTATTGTAAGGAACTAAGTAGAGAGTAAGAAAAAAATAAAGATCCTGACAGTTTATAGTGTCGCCATATTTGTTTCAATTTTCAATACCCTTTTTGTATATTACAATTTAAATTGCAGAAAAAAATCATGTTTCATAGACACATAAATAGTGAGTGTGTGTCATTTCTCTATGTCCACGAGGTCTCGCCGCGTCAATTTTCTCCTTGGAGCGAACCCGTCCGCTTAATTAAATAAACAGCTTTTATCGTTGAATGTTTTCATGATTTATTTAATGAAAATATGCTCTCATAAAAAAATTAGTTAGATAGACATTCAATAGGTGTCTTTCTCTCACTCTCTCCCTCTCTCTGAAATGTATGTAGCTTGCTCGCGGGTCAGTAATGCAGACAATCTTTACATTGTAGCTCGAGACGGAAAAAACAGTAAATGTGGTTTATAAAGACATTTTATGAAGTGTCTTCCCGTCATTACATTTGAAAGTAGAAACATATTTACTCAAAATTTAGGTAGTAACATATTTTAATTGCAAAGACTGAAATAGAGGTGAGAAAAATTATCATTTGTGAACATAAGAAAACTACTCCAACTGTATCAACTGTTATGTTATAATGTTTAAATTTATAAATGGTGCAAGATAATACAAAATTCCATGCGGAAAAAGTCGTGGGCAGCAGATACGTATAGTTATAGGTGTGGGGCTATGCATGCTGATTTTTCATATACTGCATGGATGCGAACATGTAAGAATAATCTATCTATCTTACTATAATAAAACAGTACTTTTTCTGTCTGTATGTTTGTACGCGATTTTGATGAAATTTTGTGTGTGAGTTCACGGGGATTCGAGGATGGTTTAGATTCACAATTGGATATTTTATCTCGATTCTGAGTTAAGAAAAACTAAAAATACACGCTTTAAAAGCAAAAAACTAAGCATTCTTGATAATTAGCCTCCATGGCAACGGGCTTTTGCATTGTTGTTGCCTTCTGCGTAACCATGGGAAAGGTTTTTGGTAACGGCAGTGGCGTGCCCAAGAGGAGGGGTATGTATAATGAGAAGATACAAAATGTCCAGCGTAGAAATACTTACCGCCATATCCATATCTCACAAAAAGTACATTTGGGCAGGACAATGTCTGTCGGGTCCGCTAGAAAGATATATAGAGAGATAGAGATATAAATAGAAAGATAGAGAGTTATAGAGATATACATAGAGAGATAGAGAATTAGAGAGATAAAGAGAGATGCTTAGTATACGTTTAAAAAATTACAAAAAAAAATTGATTGAGGCATTGCAACGCATGCCGGGCATTATCTAGTATTTTTATATATTTTAAGATTTTAATATGCCAGCCAAGATGGTGGAAAATGTCTGTCGGTTGGTTTACAGGTGATTGAACCTTGTGGTCACTCTAGTGGATAACAAATGAAGCTCTTTGACGATAGATACTAAGGTACTTTATCAGACTAAGAGAGAATATAACATGGCGGTAAACATGGCTGCCTTGATCGTACACTGTTAGGAGTTACATATTTACCTTTGTAGAAATAGTGGGGGTTAGGCTGCTTGAGTATACACCATGAAGATAGATAATATTAATGTTTTATTGCAATTGTAGGAATTTAAACAGAGCACTTAAAAGTCTGTGAAAAAGGACATTATATGACTTTTTGTAAACATTTTCTTACATTTTAAATATTTTTTTAAATAATATATATTTTTCTATTAAATGTCTCTTGGTGGGTTCGAACAGACGAATTCCGAATTTAAAATGTAATGTATTTTTATTGAAATGTATAATTAGAATTCTTATTAATTTATGTATATTTAATTTTTTTGGTAACCGGGTTCAGTGTAAAAGATATAAGAGACTTGTATTTTTTTTGAGGGGGGTGGGGGGTGGAGAATACTAAGGCTCTTTGAAGAATTTTGAATTTTTAAGAATATTTTGGGTGGCAGGTAATACTTCTCTTATTAAAAAACATTTTTTATCCTAAAAAAGGGTAATTTTGAGTAATTGTAAGGGATTTTGAGTATTTTTGAATTACAGAGTTAAAAGTTCAATGTCATCTGACATGGTGGCTGTGACCTCATAAACCATTATTTTAGACTTCTGACACCGACATTAACTCCTGAATCCGGTTTCAGGACCGATATTTACATTCCTCTAATGACATTACCTACACTATAAAAACGTTATTTAATTGTTTAACTACACCGGTCTCTTCTAAAAAATAAAATTAACAAATTATTTTCTTCCGCGAATAGTGTCTCTTTTATATTTAACAAGGCATATTAGTGAACTTGTGCCTTTGACATATTCCACAGCAGCATCTCTCCCGTACAGCACTGTGAAATTCTAATGTGTTTTTGTGACCTGGTGGTTCTAGTGCTAATACGGTTATATCATGTATCTCACGAACTTTCAAACCTGTGTAAAAGTTACCATTTCTTCAATTAATACCGTAAAATGCCAATTATACTTTAAACATCAGCAACAGCAAGTTCAGATGGCTGACAAAACCGTTAAAAAACTGATTAAATTCCACAAATTTATTCACCAGTCTTAACAATGTTTTCACAGATTAGTATTGTACAGTTAATTGTAAACAAAAAAATTTTTAAACGATTTTTATAAAATAGCTTGCGCAAGTTTTCATACCGTTTATTTGGTAAAGACAAAGACTAGAAGACATCCACTCTGCCCACTTGCATGGATTCCAAACATTGCTGCTGTTTCACCTGCAAATATTGTATCACCTGTGTCGTTGTTGGATTTGAGGTTAAGTGAGTTGCAAATTTAATATAACTAACCTGAACTTTTTGCAAAACCATACATACAAATGACCGAACTTCAAAGCTATTCATTTGGGTTAGAAAAACAGCCAATATCTCTTGAACGCCGCTTAGCCCCCTTTATGACTGTTATATTTATCGACACTTTGTTCCATGCAAATGTTCACCAAGTGGTTTATTCATCTCCTATGACCTCACTGGCGGGTAAATGTTAAGCCTTGTTTTAAAAATAAACAGGTTTACCAGTTTAATGTACACTCATTTCATTCATAATTTTGTGATACGTTATGACACTTTTGTCACCACTTATGAAAATTTATAAAGAGTTTCTGTGAACGTAACATTTTATACCCCGATTAAATACTAAACTATTTGACAGATAATGTACGCTTTGCGCTAAATTGAAAGAGGATAATGTGGATTTAAGAGTATATAAATTAAAAAAAAAATAGTGCATACAGAGGAGATTACACTGAAAACTAGCGTAACGATTATATTTTAAAGATATTTGACACACTTCATTAAGCTATACATTTAAATCTGTTGCAAATTGCTAAGCTGACATTTAGATGGATTTTTGAATGAACGATTTTATATTTGTATTTACGAAAAAAATCATACAGAAAATAAAACGAAATTTCAATTGATTATTAATTTTATAATCTGCATATAGCTAAGTGGGTCATAATATAAAAATGGATCAAACTACATAATGCATTGTAAGAAAATGAAAATGACAAGAACTTGAACCAAAATCCTTGACTTTTTAAAAGAGAACAAATAATAATAAATCGTCCAGCTTAACTGACGAATTAAAAATATATCATTAAAGAGAAAATTGTTATTTGTTAATTATTAGAATAGATTGTCTTAACCAGAAAGCTTATGTCCACATAATGTTGTTGAATACACGCTTAATGGGTTTTATACCATAACTATTTTCCACTTATCTTGTAAATCTTTGTGATTTTTTATAAATGTTAGTGCCACCCACCAGAACGTTTCAAAGTAGTATGTAATTGCTTCGGGATAAATTTATTTAAATTATTTCAGGAATTACTGGCTTGAATATGTGTTAATAAAAATTATACTTGTTAATTAATATATCCTCAGGGTTAATAATTTTTGCTATAAATAATATAAAAGAAGAATTAAACATAAACTTTTAATGTAGTGTGTTTTTCTGTTGCCGAATGAGGATGATGAGTGAGCATAAGAAGTGTGATGGTTTTCAAATAAGAATAACTCACAATTTAAATGTGAAATCGTTGAAATTGCTTAAAATTATTGAAAATGACGGAAATTGGTTACAGCTGCTCCATTTGAGTCAATGGACTCATTCAGCTTACTTCAGTCTTACTGTTCCATCAGTGGTATTCACGAATATCCCTGTTATTACATTGTTTAAGAACACACTGACTGATCAGTCAGCAAAATATTTTAGCGTAGTTTTCTGTTTAAAATCGTTAAAATGATTCAAATCACTCATTCGGGTTTAGAACAAATTGTATCTACATCAAAAGCAAAGTAATGAAATTCAGTTTTTTGTCTGTGAATATTGTAAACAAGATGTCGAAAGCAAACACGTGGGTGGGCGAGGGGTCAAGTGCGTCAGACGAAACGGGATATCGTTACAACACGACATAGTCCGGTCATCTTAGTAAGTTCACCTGGGAATTTGAGATACCCAGCTATAAACTCGTATAAACTTGTATTTTGACATCCAAAAAGCAAAAAGTTGTCTTAAAACCTACATATGGTAGGGTGTAAGCGACTATTAAAATCTAACGTCAAAGGTCACCAAAATATATTTTTTTTCCACATGTTTTGCAAATATCTCATTTCCTTTGGGTTTTTAACTATTTGTACCTATTTACTATCAATATTGTAGAGGATTAAATACCCTAAAACTTTTTTTTCAAAAATATTTTATACGTTGAATCGTTTTCGAGATAGAGGGCGGAGAGCGCGCGGTTAGAGCATCACTTAAGCTCAACCGGTAGTCGCGGTCAAAACACGCCATATAAAGTTTATTTATTGATAGATACGTAATTATTAATATTTTTGATTTCTTATTAACTATTACATTATATTTAATAATTATTTTACTTACGTATCTAATTTAAATTAAGTATCAATTATTTTAATAACACTTACCTGCCCGTGTAGTTATAGAATTGTTAAGGAAAATACTTATATTATATTTCAATTATAATGTAATTTATATTAATAACTATTTAAATAAATAAAAAAGAAAGAAAGTAATTCTTAATTAAGGTTTTTATTAAAAAACATAATTCCATACATTTATGATTTTGGAAATTAAAAAAAATTAAATAAAAATTACAAGAACTAAAACTTATAATTTTAATTATCTTCTACTTTATCGTCTTCAACGACATTTGTCTCCAGGTCTTCCATGATTTCGGGGTCAAAGGTACTGTCTTCATTGACATCGCTGTACTGAATTATTTTCTATTTAAAATGTAATTGGTGGAAATGATAATATAGTTAAAATGTAATTAAAGTTTGTCCCTTAATTATTTTTTAATTTTAGTAATCGGTTATAAGTGTTATTGAGTAGAAAGATATTTAAAAACTTAAAAATATTAATGTTAAATGTAATGCAAAAGTTAATAATAAATGAAAATTATTAATACTTATGTATTTATCAATAACTAATAAACTTTATATGGCGTGTTTTTGACCGGGACTACCGGTTGACCATGATGCTCTAACCGCGCGCTCTCCGCCTTCTATCTCGAAAACGATTCAACGGATAAAAATGTTTTTGAAACAAAAGTTGTAGTGTATTTAATCCTCTACAATATGTATAGCAAAATACAAATAGCGAAAAACCCATAGGAAACGAGATATTTGCAAAAAAAAAGTGCAAAAAAAAATCGATTTTTGTGACCTTCGACCTTAGATTTTAATAGTAGCGAACACCCTACCATATGTAGGTTTTGAGAAAACTTTTAGGATGTCAAAATACAAGCTTATACGAGTTTATAGCTGGGTATCTCAAATTCCGAGATACTTACCTTATTTTGACTAAGATGACTGGACTAACAGGAAGCAAGAGAAGCTGTGCATACCCCGCATTCACTGTGCGGTCACGTGATGAGCACGCTAGGGAGGCGAGCTACTGACGGTAGTGCCTCGCGCTTAGATTGGTGCCCACTGTGGCCAAAGTGAAATTCCTATATTGTATACCACCGTTAATTATAACGGTGATGAGTCGTTTTACCCGTTCTTGGGTGTCGTGAGTGCGGCGGTGGCAACCGTGACGTCCCTATGCTTGCAAAGGCAGGATCATGCCTTGGTGGTATGCCATGGCCTTCCGCGAAATGAAGGTGACAGGGACAGTCCTGAACCCAGGGAGAAAGTTTGAAAATACCCGCCCCGGCCTGGAATCGAGCCAGGGCCATTTTGGCCCACAGCCAGACACGCTGACCACGTGAACAAGTGGGCGGACTAACTATAGTAATATATATATTTTTCAAATTTTGATATTTTTTGATTTTTCTAAGGCTATGTGATAGTGTCTAATGACAGTTTTACTACAGTTGTAGTAATTCTAAAAGAAAATTCAATGCTACACACAAATTATTTCACAATCGAATCTATTTGTAGCAGTCTGTCACTGTTAGTAACAAGGCATTCAAATAAAAAAAAATGTTGTGTTTAAACAAACCAACAATTTTTAAAATTCAATCATATAAACAAATAGTTGACAAAAATTAAAGAAACCCAGATAGTATCTTTCAGTTGTATCTCATTAGAAGTAAAAATTTAATATCATTGTTTGAAGCACAAATACAACAAGAATATTTATTTCAAAAATTATCATTCCAAATTTGCCTTAAAAAAACGGTGTTTCGGACACATTAAAAAATTGTGCGTGTAGAGTCCACGAGTGATAGAAGTGAAACTTCTTGTTTATCAGGTATGGATATGGATAAATTACCAGTATTTATTTTTGAGCAGGAGATAATAATTGAGAATAGTAAGGATGCGGGTATGGTCTTAAATAAAATAAATTCCCGCATCCTGTATTCTCGCATCCATTCACTGGAACTTTCTGGTGCCTTTTATGGTGGTTTATCCCCACATTTCCTTTGATAATACCTCGTATCTGCTTCTGCCTTTTTATTATTTTTAGACATGATGTTAAATCACGATTTTCAGCTGAATAAAATGAAAGAACAATAAAACCACTCAAAAATAACATAAATTACACTTATAAAGTCTATCTAACATGTCTGTAAGTTCTTTTGATATTTCAAATCACAGTGTTCACATACCAAAAATAAATTTCACTTATTAAGTAAACCTCTTAAGTCTATACATCTCATTTACAATTTCTATCACACTTTTCACCTACAAATTAATGAAACTGAAGCGTACAATGACGTCGTACCCCCGTCAAAGGAAGCTCCAGCCGGCGACGGGGATAAAATACAAACAGATGTACCGATATGTCCCTTCAGGTAGGAACAATGTGAAAAGCGTTATTATCCCTATGTGTTTCAACATTTAATTAAGGAGAACCACTTCAAAGGCAAGGCAAATTTATTCATAATAAACATTTAGAAAAATAAATTATACTCCACTAAGGTACAATAGCAGTATACATGGATAAACATAATACACACGTCATGAGTCGCACTTAAGTGACGTATGACGTTCAATGTATTTTACGTGTAAAAAGTAAGTAAGAAAAAACATTGTACAAAATTACGTGTGCAAGGTACAAACAATAATGAATGCTTCTACACACCCTAATGTTAGGGTTATACAAAAGAAGGCAATAATATGCGAAGCGTGTCATCCGGGTGCCAATCATGGGTAATAAACCAAAGCTAAAGGACTCCTGAAACCAAACCTCAATTTATAACGTGGCAACGAAACAAAATTTAAACAGTATGCAATAACTACCACGAGTCAATATGCCACTAAACCACATCGCGAACTTGAGCTACGACACTTACCCATGATCGACCGGCCGTGACAACAAGACAACAAGCTCGTCCAAGAAACTAAGGCGAAATCAGCCGAGAGGCATGTGAGCACGAGCTTATATAACTTGGGATATAAATCCGCAAGCACAGAAAATAGTTCCTAAGAAGGGGAAGGAGGAAGGGGGTCACTTGAAAACTGGAGTGGGCAGGAGGGCTAAGCGGGATGTGGAGAGGGGAGGGGGTGGGAACACGACACTAACGCCGACGAAGGCCGAAGACAGCCGAAGGCTCACTGTGACGAATACGAGTTCGGCGCAAAACCTATAAAGTTAACTGCACAATTAATAACTCTATTTTACACGAATAAATAAATTGTAGATACTTTAAAATTTATAAAAGAAATATGGTAGCATCAATCGTTAGCCATTACGAAAACTGAGTAAACAAACCCAAGCAGCGTTACGACAATTATGTAACATCACTGCTGCATCACTTCTACCTCTCCCCTGTTGACCCCCTTCCAACCGTTATAGCTAGCATATAGCATGCTACGTTACGTACCTATCCTCCCCCTCCTTGTCGTCTTCCCATTCGACCGCTAGCGCATGCGTAGGAGTGGCATCGCCGCTGATGTACTCTCCTCCTCTACCGGTTCTCCCACCTAGTACCTAACTATTCCTCTCATGCGATCGGAATTTTCGTAACACTCGTAAATTGAGGTCCCCTCAGCAGAGAAGTTTTAATTCAAAAAAGTAATTACATTCATAAAGAGTATCTTAATTGGTTAGCATATATCTGGCAATATAACACATCGAAACAAGGACAGCGATAATAGCAGAATTGCTGTATTGGAAAGAGGGAGTAAATACCCATTGTAAAGCACACTGGAAACTAAGGATGAGACATGCTATAGCTGCGAACATTGGTCGTGCCCAGCTGTTTGACGTACTGAGTTACACGATTCGATTTACGGAAAGGCTTCTAAATTGAAATTTAAATCAAGTAGGATAAGGCCTCGCCATCTGGCAATTTAACATATTTCGATACCGCGTGCAGTAAAGTTTTCTTGGCAGTTATTTTTTGGCATGACATGGCATAGGACTTAGCTTTGACTTCTAGTCGAAGTCTAAACTGTTGTCGTTATCATAACAATTAAACTCGCCCGCGAGAAAAAAAGAGTTATTACCTGGCGTCATTGACTATAGCCCGTTATATAACATGTGGTTCCAACAAGGTATCAAAAGTCTGGGAGATATGATTTATGCTATGACATGCCAAAATTTGAATAAATAGTTCAAAATTAGAATTATAACTAAAATAAAGAAAAATCCAAGATGGTTGGGCCTAATCCTCCTTAAATCGGATACTTTACTCGGAGACACTCAGGGTAGACGTGGTTTACAATGTTGCAACATATTTCAGTAAAATTTCTATGTATGATGTCACTTAGACAACTAGTTTTGCAATAGGTTTTTCAATTACAACAATCGAAGAAATTCTGAGATAGGGAAAGGTAAAGAGCCAAACCAGATTAATTTTTGACACACCGGTTAAGCAAATAAAACACAGAGAAGGAACTGAAATAGATTGAGAAAAATCCACCAATATTTGTCACTAAGAGAATCAATTGCAATATTAAAGAAGATAACCAAGGTATTGCAAGAATACGAAGATTTAAACGTCAGAAAGTAACACTTGAAAAATTTGTTGTTGGAATTGAGCTTGAAAGAATTGAGAATCTAAAGAAAGAATATTTGGGAAGCTTGAATTAGGTGTTCGGAGAGAGCTCTATCTGAAAAAAATACGTGAATTTCTTAAGGCTGTCGGAACCTTAGCAAATTTTTACCAAATTTCTTTCCTTCCACTAACAGCAAAATTTATTATCCGCAGTAAAATATGGAAATTAGCATGACAAAATACATTCGGTCAAGTTCACAAATTTATCGTGGATACATGTGAGAAAGAATAATTTTTTTCTGATTGGTTTAGGTATTTTTTAAATCAAAGCAGAAATCTGTAAATTATCTGAGTGATATGAATATCGAAAAAAACTCATGGCATATGAAAAGTAAATTACTGCCAAATTTACCTAAGAAATCGGTTTTCATAGTGTTGACATCGTCCGCGGTGCTCCCTCTGCTCGCACAGGCCGTTATGCCTCATTGACATCTCAACAGGTGTCGCGTGTGCAACGAACGCGCCTCAGGGCAGCAAGGTGCAACGAGACGAACGGCCCACACCGACAGCTGCTCGAGCGGCTTTCGATAGTGTATGTATTTATTTGCCACGTAGTTGTAGCCTTCCACTTGTTATCAGTGTTATAAATTGTATTACACCACTTAAAAAGACATTTAAATACCAACCACTATTTATAAGCTATTAACTATTTTGCGCTGAGCGCTAGCGTTCCAAAAACTAGCCTGAGTCACTTTTCGGTCTCAATGAATTTTTTGCTTGAAAGGGTGACCCTGGTGAAAAGGCATCTCCCAGGGTCACGCCAGTTGACCCTCAACCCTCGACACGATCGGACACGTCGTGCTCCACCGAGCCTCTCGCCTGCCCCTTCACCTTCGCCGTCATCATCTCCAACATGCAAGTGTTCCATTGGCACCACCAACCAACATACGAATTACATCATTCGCCACCAACCTTAGCACTTAACACGGCCCGATGCCAGGCTCCATCGCGGAGGCTGTGCTCCGTTTCGGTAACCCAACGCGTAGCATCCCATGGCACACATCGTCATTTACTTAAGTGTTTTTTCAGTTTACTTTGTGATTTTGGTAATTATTTAATTATTGGTACTTTAAAGTCATAGGCATACAAGTACTATTGCATAGCTATAAAGTTCTGTGTAAAGGTGTCATTACTGCAAGTGCTGCTCTTCCCGGATGTGGAAACTAACATAAACCACCTCTCCAATTGCTAACATAAAGCAAAGCAGACTGCCTGGAATGTATGTCGTCGCGAAATCACTGTGTCTTAATACCCAGTATGCTGGGACGAGCCCTCGCTCCTGTGCAACATAGGCTAGTTCATGGGACAGCACTATGTATGAGTGTTACCAAGTGTGATAAAATCAGTGTATTACCAATCTGTCATTATCGTAATCAAGTAAGGCATCCGGAGTGCCCAACAGCTCGGGGGCCCCTTACTGTAAATTCACCCTCTGCCTCTTAGCCACTTAGGCCAAGAACCCTCCCCTGAACATTTCTCATGCTCTTGAACACCCACTTCCAGCATTTCTTCTGTAGAGGCTGCTGGGTTCACGACAAGATGGCGCCCAACTCTTGTGGTCCAAACGCAAATTTTCAAAATTTGCCAAAGTTCAGGATAAAGCAATGACAGGTGCACAGGAAAGGAAGCTCGCGCCACAGAAAGGCATGTGTTCCGGCCAGCACAATTGATAAGAGGATATAGGGTTACAGCACATTTCACGCTCCGAGCCAGAGGCTGCAGGACCACCATCTCGCCCCTGCTTGCCGAGCGAGCGCGCACCCAATCTCGAGCGACTGAGACCCGAGCCGAATCAAGCTGGGCCAAACAAGGCCGAGCCGTCTCAGTCTCCAACAGCTCGCTGCCGCACGAACTTCCACGAGGAACGTGCATGCGGACACAGGACCATCAGCCACGAGGGAGGGGATGCGGTTCTCTCTACCTGTCCGCGCCCACCACCGACACCGCCAACCGTTGCCTGGGTTGCCCAGCCACGAGTCAGAACGAACACAAGAGCATGGACATAGCCATAAACAAGGAGGAGATTTTTAATATCTGCATCGGACCCATCGTCAGGAAAACAGTGACAGGTGAGCCGAACCAGTGGCACTGCGTGTGCAACAATGTTCGCACAAAAACAGAATTTACAGGGAGTGCCACAGAGGGTGTGATGAGCATGCTGTGTGCTGCACGGCATTACTGCGTACAGCAGGGAGAGACTGCACAGTGTCAACAATGCCAAGTCACTAAACAATGAGCGTGTGTGGAGGCCAGCGAATTTGTACATTTCCAGGATGTTTTGTTTTTGTATATACCATGCCATCACTATATGAACAGTGCGTATCACACTCAACTGAACCCCGCACCACACACCACATATAGGCGGTCGTTCTCCCGCAGTTCATGGGAAACGTGCATGAGGATCCAGACATGTTTCTACGAGTATGCAGTGATAAGCTGGCCGGTTATAACATAGCTCCAGAGGATTGGATGGAGCATGTGAGCGACTAGCTGTGATGAGATGCACACACATGGTGGGCCTAGGTGGGAGACTACGGCACCACCTGGGCAGTCTTAACGCAGTGACTGGAAGCCTGCTTCAATTCTGCACATGCCAGGGCCCGCTGTCTGAATGAATTGTTCTGCTGAACTCAGACAAGCGCAAAGAGTATTGAGGCCTTCGTGCATGGCAAGCTGCGGCTGTACCAAAATCTCACACCCGTGGGCCGAGTACAGGACGTGAACTACTGTCAACTGACATCCGGCCATTCGTGCGCAGTGCAGAAGGGGATTGACTCGATGCATTTCTCGCCTTGGATAGGGACATAGAATAGGACCACAAGTAGTTATCTTGGGGCACACAGAATGCCTCCCCATCTTGGCAAACCACACTCACATCAAACACTGTATGGGCATAGGACATCGTGGTATTGGTCATGTACATCAACCCACTACTGCAGAGGGACACTAACTGCTCCACTGCCAAATCATGGAGAGAGGGGCGGCATGCTCAAGCCACAACAACGAGGTCACACAACAGGTTTGCTCAAAATGACTGCTGCAACAACCTAGCAGACATGCATGATGGCCGTCCAACCCGCTGTCAGTATTTCTTGATGCCAGAGAATCACTGGCATAGTATCTGCCCGACGAAAGAGGCCCTGTGGCCAGCTTCGAGAGGAGAACCAGCACCATCGGGAATCGAACATTAGGGGGTGGCATCACACCTGTCCACCACCCATAACTCCGCACCCAGCTCCATCAGACAAACCCATCACACACCAGTTATGACAGCTGGCCACAACCGACGACAAGGTTTCCCCTGTCATCAGTGAGTGATGCCACCCACCAGGCACCGCCAACGACCACACCCCCAGCTGTAAGGCCCGAGGACATGCCACTTAACCAACCACAGGCCAGTGGGGATGGTCTACCATACACCCATTGACGAGGTGACCCAGGTTGTCAACAAGCGATGCCAACCACCATGCACCACCAACGACCCCACCCCCAGCTGTGGGGCCCGAAGATGTGCCACCCCACCAACCACAAGCCAGTAGGGATGGCCAGGAACACCCAACAATGAGGCACCAAAGGTCGTCGGCGAACAACTCTGGCCACCAGGCACTGCAGTGACCTCGGTCCCATGTTGAGTGTAGGGGCCCGCACCACCCTGTCTAGACGGACTGGGGTCAAGGCGGAGAACCTCATCATGATCTTAGTTTTGCTGAACAGATAACCTGTGGAGTCATTGGTGGGAACCATGGCGAGTCACTTGTACATTGTGTCCCATCTCATCCCAAAGGTGGACCTGATAGCGAAGGTAGGAACAATTCAGCTAGTGACCAAAGGATCCAGCACACTTACGACTGGTTGTGGAAAGGTGAGCATCAGCATTAGGGTTTATGTGACCTGTACATGCACCCTCATCGTGCAGGACCTCCGGGATGAGCTCATACTGGGGTTGCCATGGCTGACCTAGGTGGATACTAGCATTGAGTTTGTGGCAGGTCGAGTGCATGTCGGGACACAGAAACATTGGACCATGCACGGACTAGCGCATCGGCACCCATCCAACTGGACAGACTTCATACAGTTGGTGGTTCTCCATCCATGATACACCACTGGAACATTGTCCCCTTATAAATTCAGTCATCAATGAACAACCAAAGGTATTGGCAGCAGCTGAAATACTGCACAGAACCAATGTCATCGAACATTGTATCCCGATGGTTCCCCACATTCCACTGTACTAAGCCAGTGGGGTTCGGCCCCTGCGAACTCACGGCCATCCAAGAGCAGATCACCAATATGCTCGGGAATTAAGTTACAGAGCCCAGCACCTCACTATACAACTGCCGCATAGTCATGGCCACCAAATAGATGGCTCCCTGTGATTTTGTGTAAATTTTAAGCCCATTAAAGACTTTGTAAACCCCATAACACCACCACTCATGAATTTCACCGAGATACCTTACCAGCATGGGCGACGCCCAAGTCTTTTCATCATTGAACCTGAAATCATTGTACTGGCAGGTGTGCCCAAAGGACTGCCTCAAGATGACCTTCACTGCGCCCAACGACGACCGGAGGTTTCAGTTTTGTGCGATGCTGTTCGGACTGATGGATGCCCCACGACCTTCCAGACCATGATGGTCCACATCTTGGATCGCTACATCGGCAAGTTTGCTACACCATACCTCGACGATATGATCATCTTGTCACAGTCATGGGAGGACAATGCCCATCACCTTGCATTGGTCCTCGAACGGCTCGCTACACATGGACTGATGTGCATGCCATGCAAATGCCACATCGGTGCAGAGAAGCTCGAATTCGTGGGGTACATCGTGAGTCCCGACAGTTGCCCTCATCAAGGGGAAAACTGCTCCCGGTACCTGGAAACAATTGCAGAAGTTAATGGGGCTTCTAAATTTGCTCAGGTCATTAATCCCAAACATTCCCACAGTTACTGCCCCGATGACCGACCATTTGCCATCTATATCCAAGTTCCGATGTACTGACAATGCAGACCGAACTCTTTCCTGCAGCAATCAACAGTTTCGAGAGTGCCACACCCTGTCGTGCCTGGTCCTTAATGCGCCCATTTTTGTCCAGACAGATGCAAGTCAGGATGTCATGGGAGTGGTGCTGCATCAGCAAAGGGTTTTATATTTATGCCTTGTATATAAAATAACTTCCAATAAGGCGAAGTTAAAAGTATTCACGTACGACTAGTTAAAGAATAAAAAATCAAGCATGTTATCCACATAGATCTTAAAAAATGCTCAAGGCTAAAGACAGAGGCCGCCCAGAGGAGAAAAGTCTGTAAGCGCGCGGGGAGAGATTTGTAAGCTTGCAGAAGTGTCAGGTGACCAACCACCTAGCCTCAATACACGCGACGAGCAGGGCATTACTTCCTGTCCCTCCCGCTAACAGTAAAAACGTCTTTGATATCATAACCCAGTCCATGAACCTTTGGAATCGATTTAAAGTACGAAAAATGGAACGAGGTAAGAAAATTAACCTATCAAAGTAACATTTTCGCCCCGAAAAAGTTTGTAGTACATATAACAGAGTCTAACCAAAACCACATACCACAAAAAAACATATCGCCATGAACAATAAGGAACAAATATTTATACAGGCCAAGCACCTCCGAACAAAGAGATATTTTTTGACGATTTTCGGCGAATATTTTAAACAGACCATATCCAATGTCATGTTTAGACCGTGCATATCCGAAATACGATGACAATAATGTCTTGATTACAAAATTGACTACGTACATTTAAATGAACCACACATA